>NC_024317.1:4031221-4052471 GCF_000523025.1 Cynoglossus semilaevis | reverse complement strand
GGCAACAGACGCATCAAAAACAAGTCACTTTTTTAAATGTCAAACAGAAACATTATATCCACAGTCTTCAACTTGTTTCAAAGAAAGCAACTGAGCAGGTTTCCACGATGTTTGTGTGTCTGAACAGAGAAAATCCTCAGCTCATTAGTAGAACATGATGAGGCTCTGTCATAAGCTCCGGCTCAGAGGAAATCTCCAAGCTGAACCTCAGTATTGATACGCTGTGTGTGTGTGTCTGTGTGTGTGTGTGTGTTAAGGGACTTTCTTTGACAACCTGACAACCATTATCTCAACAGGACTTAGAACCTGCACATTCTAGGCTGGCAGCGGAGTGACGTGATTAAATCCTGAACACAAAGTGAGGAGGAAACACAGGCAGACTGTTGCACACAAGCCCTAAAACCAGAGTGATTACGATCACGTGTTGGCAGCATTAACACTTTGGATCAATATGTTCATTTTTTTTTTCTTTTAGTTTCTGTGTCCGTATTGAAAAACCATCGCACAAAGGCGAGACTGGAGCCAAATACACACACTTTGATTTGGGCTCAAATGGTCTTAGTCCGTTTTAAAGCACCGTCTCTCTTCTCATTGGTAGAAAACCAGTGTGATTAGTTTAATTGGTGCATTTACACCTGCGTGTGCCGGTACATAACAATGTGTGCATGAGAAACAGATGCTAATTGTGTTGTGTTTTGTGCCATGCTAACACACACACAGGACAGAGTACACAGTATGTGTATCTGAAATAAAAGAAGTACGCTGCTACTACATACTGTACAGTACTATATGTATTTTACACAATTCTCTCTTTAAACTCTATTTTCTATCGGTGGTTGTTCTGTTATTTTATGTTTTGTCTATTGAACAGCAGTGAAATGAGAAATTTCATTCTAGATGTATGTCATGCTGGGGGGTCGGCTGAAGGGTGTGTGGGGGGGGGACTGTAGTCTGGAATAGAAAATAGAGGCAGAGTACGTGAAACGTTAGCGTTCTCTCAATCGGGGTAGATGAGGAAGCCAGAGAAGGTGCTGTATTTATTGGTGTTGCCCCCGTGGACTTTGCCCCCGTCCAGCTGCACACACACCTCGTCACCCACATCCAGGTGCAAGATGACACTGTTGGAGGCATAGTCGTAGTTCTGATCTGCATCCTGAGCGATTGCACTGGCTCGAACCTGAGAGGAAGACAGACACAGGTGTTAGTTAGCAAAGATGATGGACGGAAACATTTTGATGTCATTGGGTCTTTTTTGGAATAAGCAGCAATTTGCTCATTCTATTGAAATAATAACCTACTTGCATGCTAACTGCTAACAGTTTTAGGTTAGTTTGTCTTTTATTCACATTTTTCAAGCACAGCAAAAAGCAAAGGTTAATGTTAATAGATGTAGAAAAGAATCAAACTGAAGAAAGAGTTAAAAAGAGCTAAATTATTGAAATTAAGTAAAAATAAATTAAAAATTAAATTATTATTTAAAAATAAATTTAAAAAATATTAAGATGAATTATTGGTACATCATTGTATCCTCGTTTAATACGCCAAGTCATTTTAAAGTAGAACAGTTCTAACAGAAAATTTCCTTTTTTTATCCTGACCTAAACTTCTCTCTTCAGTTCATCCAAAAGTGACCAGTGCCATTTTAACTTCCTGTGGTTTCAGGGTACGGACATCAGCACAGATGCCTTCCTGTCCACTGGACACACGGATGAGATGTGCGCTGACCTTTGGCCTCCAGCTTCACTCTGAGAAAGTGACCTTTCTTAGTAACTCTCAGCGTCTTTCCAGAGTCGCCTCAACACCTGATCCACCTGTGAGTACTGAGTCTCCTCCAATCAGGTTGAGTCGTTTCTGTGTGCAGTGTTTCCTAACCTGCACCTGCTATTGTTTTGTTGATGGATTGATTGCAAATCAAAACAGCTCAACGTTGAACAATGAGGTCATGATTTAAAAGAAAATGGACGTAAAGTTGTCCCAGACGCCCGTAAGACGTCTTCACATATTAAAAACATATTGTAAAAAATCTGAAATGTTTTGGAATTATAATAATTAAAACAATAATTATATATATATGGCTTTAAAGTTTTTGACCCACCCTCGTACATGACTGAAGACATTTTTCTAGATAGCCATCGACTAAAAAAAGAAAACTGTGAGATCCTTGTTTATTATGTTGTAATTTAATTATTTCCCTTCCGAGTCCAGAGTTATTTTTCCTCTCCACCCACAAATCTCCTTATAATAAATTGCACCATCACTGGATAAGTAACCAACTATTCAAGCAGACAATCCATTTAATAGTGGAAAATAACGCACACAAGCGCATACATATTAATGAATGCAAATATGGAAACCTCACTCCATCCTTGTCTGCTGCTCTGAGTCTGAGTCTGACTAAGGATGTGGTCCATCATCTTGCGCGGACGTCGGCTCCTTCACGCCACAGTTATTGTCAAAACAAAAAGAAACCAAAGAAACGTAATTTGTTTCCCTCCTCCTGCGTTGAATAACGAGCTTATTCATCAGCATGTATCACATATTAATACCAGTTGGACTTGATATACTTCTTTAAAGTCATGTTCCCCATTTAGAACAGGTGAGCGTTCTAAGCCACCTCCTTAAGCAGCAGTGAATCGATCCATTTCCTGTGTTTTTATTCAACTCACATCACTCCATTAATTGTTGTCTTCTCTCCACGCCTCACGCCCATTCCATCATCACTCTCCCATTTCGCCACCCCATCTCTATCTCTTCATCCCGCACCCATCTATCCATCTTTTCGTGTCCTTACACACCAATAAGATGCAGGTCACGCACACACACACACACACACCATGTCAGTGTTGGCGGGAGCAGCGACTAAGTGTGTCCCTGTCCGGTCTAAATCGGATTGATTAACGGCACACTGTTGTGGCAGGTCTCCCGAGGACCCCTCTCCCTCCTCCCCACAGCATCACTCCACCCCCCCTTACCCTCCCTCCCCACCTCTACCTCCAAATGCGTCAGGCCGGGGTGTACATGGCTGCAGGCTACAGTAATTGGTAGCTGGACAGCCATGGCAGCTCCCCCGCCTAATAGGTCCAACTCCTCAGTAGCTCCACACAATCACAATAAATGGGGGCACAGTAAAGACCACAGTGGTCAGATAGGCCCATGAAATACTTGAGGGAGGTCAGAATTTGATCCTACACACACACACACACACACACACAGCCCCCCCCCGGGGCGTCGCCCCTTTCTGCATGTCGATAACAACAGCGTTGCTATTTTTTTCTCTTTTTGTTTTATGAATCTCAAGTGAACACCTGTGAAAAACCACACCGCACATGAGACGTTTTGTTATTTCATACTCTTAGACGGCTCTGCACTAAAGGGACTGAACGGCTCCCCAGAGGAGAACCTAATAGGTTTCAGAAAAAATACAACAGCAAAGAGATTCTGACATCTCGTACGTTCAACATCTGTCTACATGGTTGAACGCCGTGATTCCCCTGACAGTGTTTTCAACGGAGCTGGAATCTGACAGACTGCTACAACTGGCTGTTACAATGGGAGGATCGGGGGGGGTGGGCTGGTGGGGGGGCACTGCATCTCCTCGGCTCCAGTACTGTATGGACGTGGAGGACGAGGCCGTCGGCCCTTCGTTTTATCACAGCTCATTACGCCGCTTACGTCCGCCTTCCCACAATTAAGGGTCACAACAAAAGTTGCAGCAGTGGTATTTACACCAACTCATTGAAATGGCCTTTAAAACACGAACATCAGCTAATTACGTTTGCCAGCCAAAAGGACACAATGTTATTTATGGCTTTTATGGTTGACTTCCTTATGAGACACAGAGGTTTACTTAGCCCTTTACCGAGACAGTGCGGCGATGTTGACATTTAAAGTGTTTTTCTTACATTTATAACTATATTTCCCTCCTGTACCTACATCGCTCCAGTGCAGCAGGGGTGTCAAACTCATTTTCACCGGGGACGGGGGGGCCCACATCAGCATTACAGTGCCCCCTGAAGGACCGGTTGTGAATGGAAGACTGTACAGATGTTACTACTCCATAAGGTATTAATAAATGTTTCTGGATTTTTTTTGCTTTCTGCATTGTTGTTGAAGCTGTTGTGAATGGACTCTGACTGAAGTGACACGCGTGCACAGATCACTTCAGGTGTGCAGTATTTCTTTGTCCGTCAAAGAGCAGAGTTCTGGGGTTGAAGCCCGGCCATGTCTAAGATGTGAGTTGTAGTTTTCTCTGACCAGCTCCGTTTACAGTGTGTGCATGGTCGTTGCCCCACTCAGAATTGAAACGTCCCACTTTAGTGACGTAAAAGTCGGATGAAATGCAACACGACCAGATCAGACTAAAAAATGTAAAAAACGTAAAAGTCGGATGAAATGCAACACAACCAGATCAGACTAAAAAATGTAAAAAACCAAAAACATCTGACACACGTCTGATTGGATTAGGACTGTGTTTCAGCCCCTGTATTTGGGAAAGTATTTTCACTTTCACTGCTGTTCAAATCCCAGCTGCTGTGGTGGTGGTGAAGCCACAGGTCTGACTGTCAGTAACTGTTACAGAGAGGCCTTGTTTTCCTGAAGCAGGCAGGAGGCGCTGGAGCTTTGGGAGTGAAAACGAGGGGAAAGGCAAATCAGGATTATTGTCAACAGCGGCGGAGATTGATAGTGACAAGAGAGTGAATTTCTGTCTGTTGGCCCGATGCTGCTCTGACTTGATCTGCTGCTGCCGGGCAAAAGGGAGGCCCACGGGACAATGGAGAAGATTACACTGCCTCCACTTCTTATTAGGAAAGGAACGTAAAATGGTGATGGACAGATGAGGAAATGAAGCAGAGGCAGAAGGACGGAGGGAGGAAGCTGAGCATGTAGACATCATTCACTTATGGAGATCAATTTTACATATATATATATTTATATATGTAAAACATTTCCTGTTGTGTGTCTCAAATATGACTCATCATATTGTCGTGTATTGGAATTACGGGACTCGATTAGTGCAGTGGGAGGATCCCAGACTGCCAAGCTAAAGGTTCTGGGTTTGATTCCACTTAGTCCCAAATCCCAGGAGGAACAAGTAGAAAGGGATTCTTCGTATGAAGCCAGGATAAAACAGTTCTCGTAATGTCTCGTCTCAAAGCTGGACGTCACGTGGGTGGGGTTCAAAAGGAGGGAAATTAAAATGAGGGCTTTAGCTTGAAGTGAGCAGCTGCACATACGCCCAGACTCAGGATTTGTGTAAAGAAGTTGAGTCAGGCTTTGAGTGATGGGGAGCGCGCCTGTTGGATAACAAACTCAATCAAGCATGTTCCTGTTCACAGAGGGGTGGGGGGGGGGAGGGGGCCGTCCACACGGCGTCTTCCCTTTTTCACAATTGTTTTGTTTGGCAGCGTTGCTTTTATCTGGTGGTAATAAAACTGACAGGATTCATTGACTGTGATGTACAGACCTCTCAGAGCAGAGCGGGCCGATTGAGACAGGGTCTCTTAAACTTACCTGAGGGACCTCTGGGGCTAAAGTGGGGAGGGGGGGCAGTTGAGATGGCCATTTTGTTTGAAAGCTGATGCTCTCTTTCTCTTTCTCTCCTCCTCCTCCTCCTCCAGCCCCCACCCATGTAGAGTGAAGGTATCCTGTGTTCTTTTCACAGGTCGACAAGTAGCCCTCCTCGTGCACTGTGCGCTCACTCACTAATTGGCATTTGCTAAATGCTAACATTTTGCCATGACACTGGACACCCAGGTGTAAAGACGTTGATTAGAAAATCTCTAATTGGCTCCACAGTCAAATAAAAAACAACCTTTGAGGACAGAAAAGACGACTTCATACGTTGTGTGGACAGCCTGCCTGAATCACAGTGTTTAAAATGAGGGGATGTTACTGTAATAGCTGCTGTTAAGGGGATGTGTTTTTGTATTTTTGCTCTACGAACGATGTTATCTGGTTGGTTTTGTGATGTGGTCGACATTGAAAATGGAGAAATTACAGTAGAAGCTTCTGTAAAAAAAAAAGAAAAAAAAAGTGATGTATGTCAGTCGTCCCCAACCTGATTTGTACCAAGGACCGGTCAGCAGTATCAGAGTCTGAATGACCTTTGACCTGTTGGTTTGAAATATCGACAGATTATCTTAGAATGAAGAAAGTACAGGGATATGACTGGATTATTTTGGTATGAAGTAAATTAGTAAAAACTAAAAGTACATTTTTTCACTGCGGCCCACTGTGGCCCGGTACCAAATGACCTACAGACCGGCACCGGTCCCCGGACTGGAGGTTGAGAACCCCTGATGAATCAACATTTTTTGTTATTGCTGCATTCTTTGTGCAGTGATAACTTTTTTATTTTAGCGTACTGATGTTTAGAAAGATTTGAATCAGTTAGAATTGCACAAATTGTAGTAAAATATGGATCAAATGTGTGACAGGTGAAAAGTTATGAAGTGTGAATGTTTAGTTTCCATGTTGGGTCAGGCACCGTGCATCAGCATGAAAGGCTGCTGCCTGTAAAGGAGACCTGATGCTGCTTTTTGATGAGGAGAAATAATGATATGGTGGTGAGGGGAAGGAGCAACAGGAACAATAAAGGCATGAGGACAAACACCGTGGCAACCAGACTAAACCCTCGAGTCTGCAGAATATAATGGCCGAGGCCATTACACCAGAAACATGTCTATGTTAAATACAATAATGGCTCTGTTTATTTTGCGGGACGAAAACAAGTAGGAAAAAAGAACACAAATGAAAAGGAGTCTGACTGTTGGACGAACATGAAATGTCTGAAGGAGAAGGCTGTTTAACCCTCGTCTCCCGTTAACATGTCCAGTCATTTGAGAGTTTGATACAAAAACGCTGAACTATATGTATGAAATATTATTCCCCGAGTATTATTACACACAGCCGCTGCAGTAGAGATGTATTAAACTACAGGCTAATGAAGTGCCACATGAGCCACGTATCGACACCCTGTCTAACATATTGTAATTAACAGCTCACACTTTTCACAGTAGCCTCATCGCACTTTACCACGGGAGCGGAGACAATTTTGCCTCTAATTTAGTCCAAGCCTGTCATCACCTCAGCCTTTAACTGATTTATTTATTTAGCAACCCAGCTCCTAGATGGTAATTATACGACACACACCTGACGTTAACGCCGTAACTAGCTTTTCATGCTAGTTTCAAATTCTCAGGGTAATTTTACACACGGGGGGGAAAAAAAAAAGTAAAAACCCACGTGAAACCTTTGTCAAACTCCACACCAGTCAGCACCTTCCAAATTAACCTTTCTTCACGTATTGTTCACTCTCCCTGCTAAACTTCACACCTCTGATTGTTAAGGCTGAATCACATTTCGGAAAAATCTCAGTGGGCTGTAACAGGAGTCCGCTGCGTCCGGCGGCTTCATCCTCCAGGAGGTCAAATCAACACGATGCCACCGAGGCATAATGAGACGAAATGCTACTGCGGTGACGAACCTCAGTACAGTGTGTGGGTGTGTGTGTACCTAACTGACCCAATGACCAAACCCAGTTCCGACCATTATTGTCCAGCTATAAATATTCATACACGGACTGTGCTCACAGCTGTAAAGGGCAGAGTACATATTGGAGGTGAATTATATATCCATTGAAAAGGTCGCCGTCTTCGACACCAATCTTTTAAAGAGTTATAGGACAGTAGGTGTGGAGGGGATTCTTTCAACTGTCAGGGTTGGTTTATTTTATTATTTTTTTTTTTTGAAGGTACACATTCCTTGGATTTGCTTTTCTACGGACATCAGTCTGATTACATGGCAACATCCCCTTTCCTCATACCCCAGAGCGGGGTTGTCAAACATACGGCTCGCTGGCCAAAATAATAGAATGATGAATTTTGAAAAAAAAAAATATACACAAACACTTCATAATAATAATAATAAATATCTCATGTACTTGTAATTTATTACGGTGTGATTGTACTGGTCAAAATGAGTTGAGAGGATGTTACTGCTTTACTCATCTTTCCTGGTCCATTCTCCTGTGACCATCCATCCATCCATCCATCCATCCATCCATCCATCCATCTCTTTTCCCACTCTGTCACCTTACTTGTCCCTTTCCTGTCCGTGGCTGCAGTGAGCTCTCTCTCCAGGATCTCTCGTTCTCAGCTCCCATTCATCAACATTATTCATACAGGTCTGACACAATGCGATACATTTACAAAAACAAACTTTCTCCCCGTTCTCTCTTTCATACAGTACACTTGCAGCAATACATGTTCTTTTACCATTGGATCACACAGCCACAATAATAATAATCTCAATGTCATTTGACATAGGCATTTCAAACGGTGCTGATGAGTCCAGTTCCAGTTAGACTAACACAATGTTATGTAAAATAAATGATATATTTTTGTGAGGGAGGGGAGGTTTACTGGGATACTGTAATCCTGCACAGTTGTTTTTTTTTTAATCTAATTAAAAAGCCCTAATTGTTAGTTAAATGTTAACGTGTTAAATGTCCATGTCAGGTAATAACACAGTGATTAGTGTTCAGTTTGCTGGTAACGAGCGATTGCTCACACGTGGGTAACAGTGTTAATCAGCTCCAGACGGATGTTTGTTTCCTCTGGACACAGTCATGCTGGTGAACGCTCAGCTGAGACGACCGCCCGCTGGGTCGAGATTTAATTCTTACTTCAGAATTGTCAAAGGCACCAGTCGGTTCCCATGGAAAATCAGTTCATGTACTTTTACTTTGATATCTATTCTATACAATAAGCATAAAAGCAACTAAAAGAAGAAAAGCGTTGTAATTTGAGATGTCCGATATGAAAAGCGTTGTAATTTGAGATGTCCGATATTAACTTTTTTCCCGATATTGTCCAAACACTTAATTTCCGATTCCGATATCAACTGATACCGATATGGGCTTGGTGATATTTATTTATTTATCTGTACAAACCACTGTATGAGCATGAGATTAATTAAATGAGCTGCAATGCTGCCATCTAGTGACTTTCACTTTGATATGCAGCCGTTTATCCCCAAAAAAATTTTTTAGGGCACACATCATTTGGCGAAACCCAGGCATTGCGTGGATTATCGGGTTTTCATTATCGGAGGAAAAACCTATAAGGATTCTTACAGATATTACACAGTATGCTAATATCGGTCGGGCGACATTATCGGACATCCCTGGTTGTAATCACTCTAATAATGGTGAAGTTTGAATCTCGTCACCACCTCTTTCCAACGTGAGAAACTTTCTCCATATTTTTCCTCAAGGTTTTTGTCTCACTGACGTGTGGAGACGACTGTCCTCACAGAGCATTTGTCTATTCATAAAATGAGGTGTGTTGAAACTGTGGGGCAAGATGAGCGCTGAATTGGGTTAAATAATTTAGTTGATGGAAAAGATAATTAATGGCAAAGAAGTCAATAGCCAGTTTGGACGGTAAAGGTGTGTGTGTGTGTGTGTGTGTGTGCAAAGATGGGGCACAGGTGGGGGGGGGATCTCATCTAAAAGTTATGAAAAATTTAACAGCGGGAGAAGACAGGAATGACAATGTGTGCGCAACAAACCACGTCCTCCAATTATGTCTGGCATTTAACAGTCCACTTTATTCTGCACCTCCTCTCTAATTCAGGAAATACAGAAATAACTCTTTTATGAACTCTGCGCTCCTTTAATAGATGCTCTGTACATAACTGTATACTTTACAAACGCATCGGAAAATCGTTGTGACGCCTGCTATCGACGCAGACAGACGTTTACTTTGATAAAGCAACAAAACAGGACTTTTATCCGTGTCCTTCCTTTGCAATTTTCTTTCATGTCGTACCCAGGCCAAAGAAATATAGAATAAAAAATAAGTGAAAAAAAATAATAATAATCAGCTGCACCTGTGTCTGTGACCTTTGATTCTCAGCAGCACTGAGGGTGCGAAAGCAGAACAGGGATATAGAGAGGGAACACTGTTAGAGGTGAGCATGCCGAGGGCCAATCAGATGCAGTTGTTACTGGTTTTAACCACTTTTCTCATCGTTAGCATCGACTCATGTAGCTACACTGGCATAAAAGTCCGAGATTTTGTTTGATTACAGGCAGGTGAATGATGAAAAAGACCGACGTTCTAAAATGTAAACAAAGTATAGGCACATTTAGTCACGGCAGGCAGGATTAGAGAGCCCTACAGGGCCATATCGGGCCCCCGGGCCACAGTTTGCCCATGTCTGTCCCAGACCAGGTTCTTACCAGTGGTTCTTGTGTGTATTTAGAGACTACAGACTGGAGGTTTAACCACTGGTCTGTTGCACCATATTGCTGTCAGTTTATCTACTGTACAGAGAAACCACTCTTGTATCAAGTGCTTGGTTCTGTTTGGCTTGTTACAAAGCAAGCAACCCCCCCCCCCCCCCCCTTCTCTCCTCCAGTTCTAATCCCCAGGATATAATTTCTCTGTTCCGTAGCACACATGTCAGAATAAGGGTACCTCAACAGAACGAGGGCTTAGCAATTCAAGCTTGTCACAGATCTCCAGATGGCTGCGTTCAAGGCTATTTGCAACCGTTTGCACTTGTTTATTTATTAGCGTTGAAGTCAGAGTTCCTCGGAGGACAGTAGCCAGATGCTGCGTTTTGGTTTTGTTCCACTGAGATGTGGTGGATTGTTATCATCCCGAACGCTGGGCTGTCAATCTCGTACTCGCTCTCCCTTTCCTCACAAGTTGTCTGTTTAATTACCACCGTGCTCTTCCATGTATTCACTTGGTTTCGTTGATTTTATTTTTTGAGAAAAGTTTACGATTTTTTTATTTTGATCATTTTCATTTGTGTGCATCAAATATTTGATTTATCTTTATAAACGTGTTCTAATTTTGGGGGAAATTGGATTCTTGAGACCTTCTGCAATTTCCCAACCTGGGATCAATAAAGTCTATTTATCAATATATATATATATATATCCCTCCATCCATTTTCATCCGCTTATCCGTTATATATATATATATATATATAAAATGTACAGTGAGTTAATGTATCTGCAGTGCCAGTGAATTTTTGTGCTGATCAATAATTGTTTGCTGACATAAAATTCTACTAATGTCCAGTTAAGGGTTGTGACTTGGGTTTATAACAGCAGGATGATCTTGGTTGGTTCCAGGTGAAAGTTCCTGGTTTGTGTGTGAAAAAATCATTCCCATCGCTCCTGTGCTCTTCCTACTGAAACTCACTTGGATTCTGCCCAGATATTTGACTACGGTGCTGTCAGGAGAATTCCCAGGAGAGGAATTCCAAAGTGACGTCGACTGTATTTGCATACCGTTGTCAGTCGATTTTTAATCAGAATAATCAGTTCTACTTCTTCTATTAATCCACGTCTACTGATGTGGATTAATCATGATTAATCATGATTCTCGTTACTGGTCATGATTAACCATTTATCACAGAGTTGGTGGATTTTGAGTCGTCACTGAGGCACGAGAGTCTTCAACAATGTTAATCAGTCCACACTCCCTCACAATCCATTAGACCAGGGCTGTCAAAGTCATTGTGGTCCATGGTCCAAATGCAGCCAAGACAGATGTCAAATGGGCCGGGCCAGTACAATCACAACAGAAATACCTATAAGTATCTATAAATCCATGTTTTTATCCCTTTTTTAATGCAAATAAGTATAAATATATTAGAAAAATACTCACATTCAAGTGTTTGTCCTTTTTATACTTTCAAAACGTTTCAAGTGGGCCGGTTCTGGCCCGCAGGCCTTATGTTTGACATTTTTTAATCTATATTATTTTTCTATTTAAATGGACATTTGACAGTGTCCCATGTGTAGAATCTGAATACAATTCTGTAAGTTGTTTTTAACTTTGATAAATTCTATTTTTTAGAATGTGATACTTTCCATTAACGCTGAAAAAAAAAAACCCAACAACAAACAAACACTTCAGACTCAGTTGAAAGCACCTAAGTCCCTCCTACCTGACCGTTCTTCTTCAGGTCCGCCCACATGCTGGTTCCATCGCCACCTCTCATCAGGACGTGGTAGGTGAAGTAGTAGATACCTGGCAGTGGGCAGGTGAACTTGCCAGTGCTGGGCTCGTAGTAGTTCCCCACGTTGGTCACCACATCATCAAACTTAAGTATTTCACTCCCTTCGTGTTGTTTGCGGAGGCCCGCGTAGAAGGCAATTTTGGGGCTGTAGAAAGAGGAGCCGTAGCCACCAGGTCCAGGCCCCGGGGGACCAGGTGGACCAGGCTTACCGGGCTCTCCAGGAGGTCCTCTTGGGCCTGGAGGACCAGGAAGTCCAGGGCTTCCTCTAAAGCCTGGTTTCCCCTTGCGGTTTGGGAAGTCTGGGGGCTGAGGGGACACAACTGACAGCTCCCCCTGTGGGGGGGTGAAAGTGTCACACACCATTTTGCAGCTTCCTAGCATTTCGTAATGGTTGCCCCCTCCTCCAGACCCACCCCCTTTGGTGGTGTGGACCAATAGGGGAATGGCCACCAGCAGGACCAGAACCATGGCCACACCGACTCCAGCCCCGATGACACGTTTCTTGCGGCTGAGCCGTGAAGCGGCCAGTGTGAGGAAGTCCTCCTCCCCCTTAGCTGGAATGGTTGTGCCGGCCAGGCTGAACTCTGGGACGAAAAAAGTCACTACTGGACGTCGACGGGAAGGTTCTGAATTAGTGGGTCAGAGGGAAAAGGGGTGGAAATGTGTGATTCCTTGGATCAGGACAGGCTGGGTTTTTTTGTTTTTGTTTTTTTTTTAAAGAGCTGGGAATTATTATTCAGTCGTCTCAGGAATGATGACAAATATAATATGAATCTCCATTTCTTCGGGTTCTGTTTTCCACTTTAAACAAGTCACTCTGTTAACCTGTCGACAGCTGTGCACCACCGTTTCATCCAGTAACGAGCATTACAGTAAAATAACAGAATGATGTGAAACTACTTCAGTGACTCTGGTCCTCTGGCTGCTCCGGAGGAAAGCTTTGAGTTGTTCAGGCAGAAAGCTGTCAGGTGGGGTCTACAATATTCCCACTGGAGTTCATCTCACCCACCACATTCAAGAAAGTGGGCTCTGGTTGTTGGTTGTCTGTTGGAGAATGAGACGCGAAGAGCAGAGAAACGGACGAGTCTCTCCGCTTGTCTTTTGTTTCCTTCTCTCTCTCTCTGTCTCTCTGTGTGTCCTTGTTGATAAGGTCACGGCCCGAGCCTCCTATATGTGTCCACTCTCTAAAGAAGCCAGGATTTGATTTGCCGCAGCAGTCTACTCTTCTATTCAAAATATAAATTTGTTATAGGTCATAAAAAGGCACACTGAGAAGGAGCAGCAGGCCAAACTGCAGCGCGGCTGGAAACTCTTTTCCTGACGGCGGCACGGGCTCAGGAAGGAAGCGTTTATATCGGCGTCACAGCCAACTGGTCAATTGTGTGGTAGCCTAGAAGTATAAAACATAACACACACACAATAAAGCCAGGAGTAACAGATAGAAGCGTTAACACGCCATAAAGAACAGAAGAAGAATGGAAAATCAGGAGGAAGATGAAGACGAAGAAAAGAAAAACAAAACAACCTTTATATCAATAAATAATTATTGTTGTTTTCATCAAAACTTTAAATACACAAGAAAATATAACAACGCTGGAATATTAATGTTACTTCTACAAGCTCTGTTATTACTAAAAAAAGAATAGTTTTATTATATAACAACATAAAAATATTCTTTATAAATAACAATGAGTTTTTTTTTTCTATTTGAACACTGATATTTAACAAACATTTTATATCTTTTGAAACATTTCACTTATAATGTATCAATGCAAAAAAAAAACAAAAAAAAAACACCCAAAAACATAACAAATCCAACGTGTTCCACAAACATTTATCAATAATTACTGGGATTAGTAGGATTATTATTGATATTAAAAATAAGTTTTTCTAATCCACCGTACTGTGAACTTAAACTGTTTTTTTTAATAACACAAATATTCCTCCAGATGAACTGAACCTTAAAAAAAAAACAACAACAACAATAACGATCTAGCAGACAAACTTTTTCTTGCAGATATTAACGATCTCACCCTGGTTTGTTTTCTGTTCCTGTTTTCTCCTCACTCCGTGTTCAGTCCGTCGCTGCGGGTGCGGATTAACAGGAGGATGGACGAACGAATGGATGGACGAATGGATGGATGAAAAGGCTTCTGGAAAACTGCTCCGACACAAGGATAAAAAGAGAGAGAAAAAAATCCAAACACTGTCGAGACGCTCCAACACTTCCGGCAGAAGTAAGTCACTCTGAATTTAGAACTTAAAGCTCCGTTTGGTTCAAAGAGCAGCGACCGGAGAAGTACTGTGTCGGTTTGTAAGAGTACCGGTGTTTGTCGGTTCTTCCTGCGGGTGAAATCACATATTTCCACAACAGACTCGACTTCCCGGTGAAGAGCGACTCCGGAGCAACAGTTCACTCACTTGTTGTAAATTCAGTCGCGGTCTTCATCCTTAGCGTCTGCCTGCAACCGCGCCCCCGCCCTCCATCATTCACACACACACACACACACACTCACACACACACACACAGAGTGATGACTTTTATTCATTTGTAGCGTCTAAAAGTCCTTTATTAAACAAATTAACCATAAACTGTAGTAAGATGTTTATTATAAGTTACTCTATGAAATAATATAAAAAGAAAAGCAAGAGGAAAAAAAAAAGTCCACTTACGCATAATCTCCCCTTCCCTGCAGAGGGCGCTATAAACTTTAATTTTTAAGGCTTTGGTGTGTGAGAATGGAACTCTTCATTACAATTTAATTTCACATTAGTCCAGTTTTCTACAATATTCAAAAATGTTTTTTTTTTGTTTGGCTACATAAATACAGAGCAGAACGTTTGTGTAGAGCCGTACACCCCTAATAACTGAGTGACCAAATATTTAAATTTGAATTTGATACAAAAGTCATCACTGCCTTAAATTAAATGCAATTTTTCAGTTTTATAGTTTTGATCATTCGGCCATTTTAATGTATTAATTTCTACTTGAAATGATTTATAAATTGTACAGAAAATAAATAAATAAATAAACATAATCATTAACTTGCACAACACAATAAGGAAGTAACACCTAGGTTTATTAGCACCCACTGCTGAAGAGGGGGAGGTGGGGAGGTGAGGAGGGGGAGGAGGGCTTCCTGTTGAGTGTGTATCAAACAGTTGGTACAAATAGCTGATTATCTCCCCTTTAATTTAATCACAGACACAGACACAAACAGACTGTCGTCTTCTCAGGAGCTCGGTCCTAAAGAGTCAGCAAAATGAGTAGCATCCAATATTACATTTAGTAGAAGAAGAAGAAGAAGAAGAAAGTGGAGGCAAATGTAAGATTTTACGACACTGCGTTTTTATGAATTATTAAAGGTGCATCATGGTTATTTATCATACACCGTGAAAGGACTCGACATGTGACGTTACATGTTGTGGTTGAATATCCTGCTCCTTTGATTTCCTCCGTTACTGTTTCAGTCCGTTGTAAAAAAAAAAACATGCTGTAATCTTCAGAAATCGTTCAAACAGAAACTACGGATTCAACGCTGTGACCCAACATGGCGGCCATCGCGAACAAGACCTGTTACAAATACACGTGAGAGACGGTTGGTTGTTGTTAAAGGAAAACAGAAACGTATACATCTCAGTATGTATTTTCATTTCAAACCACGGCGTTTTAATCAGATTAATCACAAAAACGTATTTTTCTCTATTTTGCTGAAACGGAACCTGTCGTAGTTAATAAACAAGTCAAGTTGAAACAGCTGTGAAAGACACAGAAACAATAAAACAAACAGCGTTGCAGTATCACCAATATGTTTCTAAAAGTTAAACATATTTTAAATGTGCGAAAATAATAATAAAAAAAAATTTAATTCCAAAGCGTCACAAACACAAGACAAGTAAACAAAGATGATAAAAATAATTTTAAAAAAAATTTAAAAAGTGTCACAAAACACAAGACAAGTAAACAAAGATGATGTTTCTAAACCAGCGCTGACACTTGATGACAGTCGTTTGTGCCTTTTTTTAACTAATAATGTGTGGGTGAGAATTTATGAATTAAAGTAACTTTTTTAAAATTATCATAACAACATGTTCAGATTTTTAGGTTAAGTCAAAGCGTATTTGAATTGGAGGAGGAAAAATAAATTATTATTATTATTATTGATTCTGACACAAATACAAGTTCAACCAGAACTAACAGCTAAACTAACAGGTATAAAAAATGAACACAGACACACAGACACACACGCACACCGTTGTTTCCCCGATCCTACTTTGCATTTGACCTTTTCACAAATCAAATCACTACATCCCGTTAATAATTTAATCACAGTATGCCGTCTGCCGTTCAAATATTGAAGGTTTAACTGAAGAATTTCTAAAACAAGGTAACATCCTTCTCTGGAAGAGTCACATCGGCTTTGACGCCGTCAATCATTCTCTCAGGTCTGAAGGTGTGTCAGTGTGAAGTTCTGTCGGTTTGATTCGGTGTTGTGGTTTTATGGTGGATATTTGTGTCAAATCTGAGGTGCAGAGCTCCAGGCGGGGGCGCCGTGTGTAAGGAAAGTGTGTCTGAAAGCACAACAGGTGTGACCGAGGCAGGAGCACAAAACACGGTGACGCAGACGTGAGGGTGACAGACGACGAGCCGGGGAGCCAAGTGAAAAGGATAATGTGAAAGGAGGAGAGCGGCGTTAGCCGGGGCTGGTTGTCGCTCTCTGTGTTTCTGTAGATTTCAGTCCTTGTTAGAGATGAAAGACGGACGGCGGGTGACAACCCTCGCCTTCCTCCTGCTCCTCGCTCTGACTCACTAACCGATTTCTCCAATGTCACGTTGTTTTTGAAGCTCCATGTAATTATTTGCATTTTTTCATTACTGTGTCCATAAAGTCCAACCCCGCTCACATCCTGCACCCGGCCATTAGCCTACCTGTTTTTTTTTTGTTGTTTTTATTTCCTAGGGCATTTCTTCACTGCGGTGAGCAAAAAAAAAACCATTTAGACAGCAGCTACTCAGTCCTCTGAGGCACCAGGGAACTTGGATGTACTGTCAGTTTGGCTGCTTATTTATTCATCTCCCAACTTTTCTGAGCAGGAGAGTGTAGCAGATATTGAATATGGATCAATAGATCACTCCCCAGGATGCATACTGTCAGCCGACTGAGCCCTCAGGCAGATGCCAAGCCTCTGGTCACATTTGCATTTTGGAGATAGAAAATAACTGTTGCTTGTCAGTAGGTGTGAATGCGCTCGGTCTCAGAGTGTTGCTAAATTGGCAGATAAAAACCACTGAACCTAAAGAATTTTATGAATTTTTAAAATGAAGTGTTTTTNTGCATTTAGCTCCTTCACTGAGCGAGTATCGCCCTCTCGTTTTTAATTTCTTTTATGTGTCTTTATGGCGTGTGTGCGAGTGCCTGCGTGCATACATATGTGCTCACATGCACATATAATTTACATGTAGGCTGTGACACAGCGGTGACACACTCTGGGGCTCCCCTGCATTTAAATTATCATTGCCAAGAACGGAGGACAATTTAGAGAAGGAGGTTTTAAAGCGCTATGAAATATTAACTAAGTCGATGAATATATAAGCCGTGAAGCCATAATATCTGTCTCTCACTCTTTTACCACGTGATGTACGATTCCACGTTCCCATGCGCTGTATTTCATTCTCCCTTGTGTTGAATTCACGCAGGGGTTTACAGGAAGGAGGAGCCGCCGTACCGTGTCTTTAAATGGACAATACAAAATGTTATCAGGACAGAATTATTTTTATATCCTCCATCTAACATCTTCAGTCGCTCGCTGACATTCTCACTGTCTCTTTTCCTGACCTTTGAGCGTCTGAGCTGTCAGGTTTAAAAAAAAAAAAAAAAAGATCTTTAAGGCGAAAAAGATTTAGAGCAACATTGGCCCTGAAGCCTGGACGGGCTGCGTCTCAGGTGCTGGTCAACACGAGAGCATGGACGAGCCACGCCAGGAGGAAATCAGAAATCTGGAGAACGATTGAAATGAAAAGTAGAATGTTAGCGGAAGATGGTGATGGAATTTTATAAGAAGATCTGAAATGTGTCTTCATGTGAAGCTCTTATCTGCAGGGACACCTTTAAAACATGTAGTAGTTTTTCTCAAATTTAGCAAAAAAAAATGGAAAAAATGAATGAAAAAATGAAAAATTCTCAAATTTAGCAAAAAACAAACGACAAAACACTTTTAGTAGAAATGTTTGATAGTAGACTCAGGTCCAGAGAACATGACAGATGTTTCTATAGGACATTTGTCCAGAGATGTGGACAGGCCTAAATTCCTGTTCATCTTGGGTGGAAAAAATGAATGAAAAAATGAAAAAAAACAGAGAGTCTTGGGTTTGACTCCCAGCGGAGGAAACCACGGCGCCTCCTGTGTGGCATTCTGTGTCGGATGCAAAAACTCACACTGTAAATTTCATCATCGTGGGACGAATAGGAGACTCAATTATTAATAATTGTATTTAAATGTCAACTGCTTCATGTTGTTTCATAGTGAATTAATGTAGAATAATTTAATAATGATGTCATCACATCAATATGAAATCACTACAAATAAAAAACGGCCTCTCTTTTTACCATCACATATAAATATTATTTATGAGACTGTTGTTCTCCGTCTTGGACCAAACGTTTCCAGGAGCCAGTTATGGAGAGAAACCTCTTCAAGTAATATTCCCGTCAAGATTGGATATTTTCCATCAAGCAGAGCTTTATAAACAACAACAACAACAACAAAGGGAACTTCTGCCTAGTGCACTCTGTATGTAATAAATAGAAAACACACAAATCATGTTATAAAAGGGCATAATATACGAGACAAGTCATTAAACTTTAAAACTGGTTTCAGCGAGCGGACAGACAGGTGACTTTAGAACGCTTCCAAATCTTTCTACGTTTTTTTTATCCCTTCTACCGCAAATGTATATTGAATTTTTTTTTCCTGAGCTTTAATTTGCATCTTTTGTGAGCAGATATGAACACTACAAATTTGTTGTGGTTTGATACAAATCCTAATCTTATATCAGACAGAGTTCGACTTCATGACTGAACTCAATAACAAGTCATACATATGAAGTCAAACATCTATATTTATCTTTGTATTTCTTACAGTTTTACCCACAAACATCAGTACAAACTACAACTACACCTGTTCCATTCAACATTTCAGTCTTTTTCTGCTCTGTCGTGGGCTGGCTACACTGTTTGCCTGTACCAGGACCGTCGTAGCATTAGCATTAGCTCTGCTCCTCCATATTTATCCCACCTCCTTCAAATACACACCCTCTTTAACCTTTCACTCCTCCTCCTCAGTTCCTCCTCGTCTGTCCACCCTGGGTCTCGGCTCTTTCAGCTCCCCTCCCTCCCTCCCTTCTCTCCCCCTCCCTCCTCTCCTACAACATCTCCGTGTCATCACCTTCTCCTGTCTACCCAGCTCCAGACTCACTCATTTTAATTAGCCTACCTGACGTGACTCTCACTTCAACTCCAACTTTATTTTTATATGATTCATTTCCCACTTTTGCAGGATGTGTTTCACTGTGACGTAGCTTTGTTTTACAATGTTCCATGAATTGTAAAGACTTGACGTGTAAAGAATATGACGTGTTACTGATCCACAAGAAGAAAGAGAACGGAGAAAATGTCTTTCTTTTCAAAACGCCTTAATTTGTCCGTAAGAAATTATTCAAAATAACAAAGTTCTACTACAAAACCAGGCTCAGATGAGGAGCTGGAAGAAATGATTTAGTGAACATATATTTATGGGCTGGAGTTTTGATAGAGATCCTTTTCGTTTTTTTGCTGTGAATCCATGACTGCGTTAAAGGACTCTTGTCATTTACCAGTAGGAAAGTCTTCCACTCAGTATTGAACCATCAGCAAAACCAATCACGGCACGGACTGAGGGCCAGCACTTCATCACAGAGTTGACCGCGGTATTAACCAACTCGTTGACCGCGGAGCCGCCATCAGCCCGGGGAAACACAAACACGTCGCAGGTTGAGTGTCTGTGGAAAAGGGCTCAACCTGACCTGCGGTATTCCAGGTCAGGGAGCAGCAGACGGAGGAGAGTGTGGAGCGGCAGTGAGGGTAATAGAAAAGTAGGGGTCACTTAGCATCACATTGACGCTGTACTGTCACTTAGTGTTGGAAGTCGTCACCTCAACAATGTGGAAAAAGGGATTATTATGAGAATGATACATTTTTAAAAATGTGACTTATTTTAATATTTTAAATATTAAAATTATTTTTTGGTTATAGTTATTGAATTAGACTTTTAAATATAAATAATCCAGAGGCTCTGTGTCGTGATGAACATTTACTGTTTAAAATGTAGATGTTTTCATAAGCAGATGTTCCCAACCCCTGGTCTGGTCTAAAGCAGATGTTCCCAACCCCTGGTCTGGGGACCAGTGCCGGTCCGTAGGTCATTTGGTACCCGGCTGCAGTGGGACACAGTGCAAAAAAAGTACTTTTTGTTTTACTAATTTCCTTCTTTTAAAAAAGAATCCAGTCATATCCCTTTACTTTTTCTCATTCAAAGATAATCTGTCAATGTTTCAAACCAACAGGTCAAAGGTCATTCAGACTCTGATACTGACAGAAGGAAGTCTAATAGATGTTTGATTTTGAAAATGTAATGATCCTTCAACGATGACACATATTACCGGTCCGTAGTAACGGCTGATACCGGCCGACCCATCCTCAGCAAAAGGTTCTAGAACTTTTCCCCACCTGGAAATACGTTATCTAGATACCAAGAGTAGAAACAGGTAGAGGGCAGCGTTGCTGCAGGTGAACCGACCACTGTTAAACAACACTTTGTGACTGACTTTATAGATACAGTTTGCAGGAAGGGATTCAGAGGGAGGGTATTATAAGGTTGAAGTAGGAGCTGATTACAGTTGGAGGTTGAGGATAAAGGCATAACATCTGTTAATGGTTGAAGGTGTTAATGCAGTATAATGTACCATCTAACCAGTGTGTGTGTGTGAGAGAGACAGGACTACAGACATGTTTACATGTGTGCAGGTCTGATCCCGGTCCTTGATTGTGAGTGACAGGCTGCAGATCGACTACCACAGCCTTTCTAATTCTCTCTATTAATGAGTCGCGGTCCACAGTGCTGCACAGGACCCCATCTATTAATCACAATTTGTCAACAGTCTCGTAGC
>NC_024317.1:4026600-4031116 GCF_000523025.1 Cynoglossus semilaevis | reverse complement strand
TCGCCCCCCCCCTCGCCCCGCCCTCCTCCCCTGTGCACTTGTGTCTTGCTCTGCCTTCACTGCATGGTCAAGCATACTGAGTGGGTTTTTCCTGAAATCCACATTTTAATTCTGCCGGCAGTCCAAGGTTAAGTAAGCCCTCTCACGTTGGTAAATAACGATCACTCCGATTTATAAACATGAGTAACAGATATTTAATCTCTGCGGTTGTTTTGTCAACATTGAACTCTATCATCTCATTTTTTGGTGTGACCTGCGAACTGTTGCATGTTTGCAAAATTTTTGGTTCAATCGTGGAGGATTAAAAATATATATATATATATATAAGTCTACTGTAGTTAAGTTAGTCAGTCATGGATGGAAAATATCAACGTCGTCTGAGATGAAGGCACGGAGAAGAAATAATTAATATTCAGTCCCAATGTCCTCCAACCACCACCAGAACATCTGGATTCTGCATCTGTCTGAGAGAATTGTGGGAAATATTCTCTTCTTCTTCTTCTTCTTCTCACATCTTTCACCCTAGAATCTTCTCTGCTTTGAGTCAGTGTGAACAGAACCCTGTGTTTTATTCAATCACTGCATCAATCATCAATATGGAATATTCCAAATATGGTTTTGGAAATTGTTCTCAAACAAGAGTTCATCTGTCGTTTTACTCCATATTCATGTGTTCGTGACTTTTCAAATATGAAAATTCACATTGATAATTCAGAAACAACGAGGTTTTTTTTATTATTACAGATAGATAAACACACACTTCTGTGTGTGCTGTGACGACAGCAGCCGTAGGTTGGATGGCTGACTTGGACGCCCTGTCGTGAATTTCGTTGGGTGTCAGCACATGAGATTGGTGTGGTAAAATTAGAGTTGTGTGCGAGGACGTGTGAGGTTGTGTCAGTTGCGTGATGAACTTGGCAAATGTTAGAGATTGGTTTAATAAGAAATAATATCAATTGATCCAGAAGAGCTTGTTGCCGTTTCACACTGTCCACGACGGGTGACCCGTACGGATACGAATGACGGACAAAATCAGTCAACCAAAGGAGACTGTTCAGAATCCTGACGTGTCGGAACTATTACAATTACAACAACCTCTGGACGGGCAGGAGAAGTGACCTGGACGCTGGTCTGTCCGTCTAACCTGTGTGGCACCAACTCCATGAGTCTGATTGTTGACCTGACAAAGACCATGTGAGTGAAGCTGGAGGGAGAGGGAGTTTTGTTTGGACGGAGCACAGGGTTGAGGAGTGGGTTGAAATCTTAAGAGGAACGTTGAATGGATGAGTCTGATGTGACTTTAAAAAGAGCAGCAGAACAGACAAGCAGCAGTCGAGGGTTTTTTATATAAATAGCAGTAATTTTTAGCACTCCGCTCTGACTAATGTCTTCCAAAGAAAGATATCATCCGACAGGAGCCTGGCAACAGAACAGAGAACAAGACTGTGGTCAGTGTCTCCAACAAGAACACATGGTCCGTCCTCTGTTGGACGATACAGCTGTCACGTCTTCTCAGATCACTACATGTGATTCTTATTCAATTATTATTTTTGTTTGTTTTTCTTTTTCAGTTAAAAATCGATACAAATGCGTGACAAATTCCATCGGTTGAAATTTAAAAAAATGAATCGTTCATCAAGGTGGAAGGAGTAGGGTGAAGAGAGTCACAGGTCATACCATGAGAGTACACACTCTAGTACAGTAGGTGGCGGTCTGCGCCTAAAAACATCGATTGTGACCCGCTAATAAACCAAGACGTCCGGTCGCTACGTAGCTACGGTCGCTACGCTTCTTCGCCTGTTGTTGTATTAGAGGAGACAAATGGGTGGAACGTTGTCCATTTTTATCCGTTCTATAATGTTCTTAAACATTAAAATTTGTCTTAAATGTTGTTATAATTGATTTTTTTTTTGTGGTGTTCCTCAGAGAACTGCAGAGGGCTCCACCCATTCTTCTGTACGGTTTATGGTTTTCACAGTATGGATTTAATTTAGTCAAAACACTCGTACAAAATCAAAAACATCGACTCATCCAGTTCATCAAACCTGCGGTTCTCAATAACGATGTAACGATGTGTCGTGAATCAGTTAAAAATCGATACAAATGCGTGACAAATTCCATCGGTTGAAATTAAAAAAAATGAATTGTTCATCAAGGTGGAAGGAGTACGGTGAAGAGAGTCACAGGTCATACCATGAGAGTACACACTCTAGTACAGTAGGTGGCGGTCTGCGCCTAAAAACATCGATTGTGACCCGCTAATAAACCAAGACGTCCGGTCGCTACGTAGCTACGGTCGCTACGCTTCTTCGCCTGTTGTTGTATTAGAGGAGACAAATGGGTGGAACGTTGTCCATTTTTATCCGTTCTATAATGTTCTTAAACATTAAAATTTGTCTTAAATGTTGTTATAATTTGTTACGTTTCGAACCAATGGGCCACCGTAGCTACAGTTGTTTTGCAAAACGACACTAATGGGATTTTAAAGACGGCACGACGCACTGTCAACTTTACGTCAATATTTGTCTTCGTCCTCGAACCCTAATATGATGTATTTATTGATTGGCACCGGGTATTTCTGCCTGTCACGTTGAATACATCAGCACACGGAGTTTAAGACCCCGACAAACACAAGCGTCCTTCATAAAACACATCAACAGGAATATTGGCCTGGTCCGACGGATGTGGCACACAGAGGTCAGGCAGCTCTGACCTCTTCACTCTGAGTAGGTGTGTGTGTGTGTTGGCAGCGGTCGCTCTCAAACCAAGGATAGAGAGTGAAAGACTGTTAAAAGTTAGCTACATTTTTAAGCATTTTTTTTCTTAAGGCGGCACATTTTTTATTTAGACTGTGCTTAATATTTGATTCCTGGTTTGGTCGTTTGTTATTATATTTGGAAAAATTGACATATTGGCATATGGTTTGTCACGCCTCCACTCAATGCATTGAATAAATCCTGCCACCACCTGCGATGTCCGAGGGGACGAGGTGGAATTCAATCTGACATTCGTTCACTAGCAGCTGTCAGGAGACGCTTCTTTCTGTCACCTTAGATACAGGCCGTGGAAACAGTCAACAATTTGTATAAACCCGGCAAATCTTCAACGTCTTCAACGTGTTATTCTCCCCCAAAAGTGAATAATTTAGCAGTGACATTTCTTCCTCAGGACAGGACACAAATGTATCCAACCTGCTATAACCAGAGCAGTTAATAAATGTGGAGTTGTGTTCATTCACTGGAGCGTGAATTCAATACTGAAAATGACAAAACATTTCAATTCTTTAATATGAATTTCAACCTTTTTTTTTAATATGGATCTGAAATAACTTAATATGGGGCAGTGGTGGTTTGGTGGTTAAAGAAGCGGACCTGGGTCTGGAAGGTTTCAGGTTCGAGTCCACAAGCTGCCGAATTTACCACTCAGGTGCTCTGAGCGTGGCACCGTCCCCACCCACTGCTCCCCCGCCTCTGCCCAACTGTTGCATTGTTTGTATTAGTTTCTAAATTAGGGTAATGCTAAACCAAAAATGTTCCTGGTGTTTGTGTTTTGAATAGTTCCTCCTTGGTCTGGAACTCTTCTTCTCTAATGTTTCTTTTTTGAGGTGACTGTAATGTGTCACAAGGCAAAATAAAAGTTCCGACCACTGGAGTTTAACATTAAGTGGTGTGTAAACAAAATAAAAAAAAAAAATCAAGGCAAAGAAAAGGAAACAGGAAGCCGTGACGAAGGACAGGAAGACAGCTGGGGTGAAAGAGGGAGCGAGGGATCATCCAGTAGGGATGACAGGAGCAGCAGAGAGAGGGGAGAGAAGGGGGGAGAGAAGGGGGAGAGATAGTGAGGCGAGACATGGATGACCTTCTTTTAGCTTTTATACCATGCTGTTCATGCCATCGCATCACTCAGAAGACAAGAACACCTCCTATACCCCGCTGCTGCGACATGAACATGACAGCCGCTGTCTGATGTGCTGGACAATGCTGTCTAATACACACAAACACACAAACACACACACACACACACACACAGACCTCTAGTTGTGTTTCAAGTGATCACTTTTAGAGTGCACGACCGAAGAAGAAGAAGAATTACTGGTGAAGTACCATACCAAGGCACAGACGCTAACCATCAACCAGCAGCCACTGATCCATTTCTATTAGCCAATGGTTGTTCCTCATTACAGCCTAACATGCTACTAATTAGCATCAGAGTAACTGTTACATACATTAAGTATGTGCCCTGATTTAAAGCTGAGGCCTTAATGTGTGTGCCCTGATTTAAAGCTGAGGCCACAGGGTTCCTCTGGTTGTTCGCTTCAGAATGATCATCATCATTTTCGTCCGCGTATCCGTAACTGGGTCATCCGGGCACCAGTTTCCACGACCGCCGCCCAAATCACACTGCACCGTACCAATCCCCCCCCCCCATACCTTCCTGCGGGTGGGGAGTCCACTGGAAGGTACCAACCGCCCCACCCGGGATTCCATCTTGCCCAGGAGGTGAACCCTGGGGTCCT
>NC_024317.1:4016366-4026469 GCF_000523025.1 Cynoglossus semilaevis | reverse complement strand
TGGGTGGCGACTGCTGCCCCCGCGACCCGGAAACGGATAAGCGGATGAAAATGGATGGATGGATGGATGGATATATCTATATATGTATATATATAGATATATATATACATATATATATATACATGTATATATATATATCTATATATACATATATATAAAGTATATTTATATATATATATATATATAGTATATTTATATGTATATATGTGCACATATATAGGGATTTCAATACGAAATATATGTCTGTCTCTTAGCATTTTCCTGCTTGGTGTCCTCGTCGTTTCCCACAGAGCAGCGCCACCTACAGTGTATAACTCTGCCCTCAAATTCATCGCACATTTGTTGAAACCCTCCCCAGTGAAGTATCTGTATTGTCGCTGGGTCAGTTCAGCCCTGGTTCAGCTCAACTGGAATTCTCCTTCAACGACGTAGCCTTCAGTTTGATCAGTCGTCTGTCAGATGAACTCCTCCGCCGCCACCGCCTTTTTTTATATTTGATCCAACCAAACCCTTTATGGTCAGACCGGTGCTTCTTGATGGTTAGTAGAAAAACTGCTCCTTCGTCAGAGACCAGCGTCTTCCTGCCTCTCAGTTCATTTCGCGGCGTGAGCTGCCGGTGAATAATGTGTTAAAATAGCTTAGACAAGACACCCATGGATTTTAAGGATATATGAGCGCTGCTTTGCTGCTGACGTATGATTCGCTGCGATCACAACAGAGACAGTAAATCTTCACTGGCTCAGAACTCACCCTTCGTCTTTTTGTTTTGTTTCGGTTTTTTTTCCCTATCCATCCGTCTCTTCCAGTGGCAGTCAGACCATTCTGTCCTCCCCTCTCTCTGCTCTTCTTCCTCTCGTTTCCACATAATAATTGTGCATTTACATTTCTCTCTCTTTTTCTTCTCTTTGGCACTCCATATAAGTTTTTTCTTTTTTTTCTTGGCGTATTACAGAATTGCACAATTATGAAATTTCCACTTTGACTCAACAGGTAAATTAGACGCTCAGAGCCTGAAACAGACAGCTATTTGCTCAGTGTCGGTGAAAAGCAGGAAAAGGTGCCACAGGACCTGAATAATTCATGTGTGCTCGGGCTCCGGCCACGTGTATTAAATACTGCTCATCTCCCAGGGAGCCATGAATTATTCAGCACTGGCGATTAAAAGCTGCTGTTAATTAACCCTTATCCTTTCTTAGTCATATGGAGGGGGTCAAAAAGCGCTTCCTGCCCTGACCCCTCGGACCACATCCTCCCTCCCCGCTGCTGTCACTCCAGACTTCAGCTTTCCTTACGACCGGCACGTGAATCAGTTGATGATTATTGTTGTCTTTTCCTGGAAACGAAAGGTCAATTTCACCGAGAGGGTTAGGTGTGTGTTTTTTTAAAATATGAAAACAGATCATTTAGTGTTAGAACATCCCAGATAATCTTGTAACGTTCAATATAAATGATATATCGCAACATGTTTTAAGTTTACCGAGTGTGTTAATATGTTAAATATATCTTTTTCTCGCCCTCGGCGCATGTGTGTGTGTGTTGGGGGGTGTGTGTGTGTGTAATTGCCGTGACGAAACAAGATGTTGAGAAGTCAGCAGTGCATGTCGTCAGCCTGCTTTAACGCTCCGTGGACGGCCCACAGAGAGGGAAAGGAAAAAAAAACACACACAGAGCGGTCTGAGCGAGGAACGATGAAAATGAATAAACAATGGCTGCCGTTAACAACACGGACTTTCACAGAGAGAATAACTGTGATACAATATGTTGTTCTTCAACCGACTGACGAGACTGGACATCAGATTAGTTTCATTGCACCTGGAAAAAAAATTCATGAGAATGTGCTGAGCCATCTTCAAATCTTTTTTTTTTACTTACATACAGAAAGTTTTCTTAAAGGGAAATTGTGAAAAAAATGTTCCCGCCATTTACGAACATTTAGCATGTGTACAGCAAACATGCGTACAGGTGCATTTGTATGTATATGAGGTTGTAGTACCGTGGTCCACCTGCACACTGTTCTCTTTATTTACATCTGATTCTCTACCTCGAACCTTGAACAAATTCACACGAGCAAATCATTTTAGATTTGGTTTAAAGAGCAGTTTATACAACAAATAAACCACACATTTATAAACGTTTAACTGCCCAAAAAAACAATTATTGTCATTATGTAACACTATAATAATTATTATTATAATTTTAAGATATTTTGAGAAAATTTTAAGCTACACATCACACTCTATAAGTACGATAAGGTGGCAATTTTCTGTCGTGTTCAAGTTGTCGTATCTGTTGTATCATCTGCATATATAGAAACCAAGTTTTTCTTGTTACCTAAAGTAAAAGAAAATACACACATAGGTTCAATAGACATATTTAGACTTGGTGGAATTCTCATTTTACATGTTTACAATATGTACAATTTTACATATTACAATAATTATCACAACAATATAAAATACATTTTAAAAAAAACAACATGTTGTCAAATGTTCCAAAATGGTGAAACTTAAAGAACGTGCCATGAAGACGGACAAAGTGAATGAAGTAAATCCAAAGTAGACGTGCACTCTGCCTTAGTGCTGCATAAACGGCGTCCCTGTACAGCCACCAGTGGAATAACCATCTTGGAATAATGCATGAACAAACCCAAGTCAGAATAATTTTCTCCTGACATCGCCTGAATGCAGCAGTAAATTATAAAACATCTGGCAGTGAATAAAAAAAAAAAAAAAAAAAAAAAAAGCAAAGTAAAGAGGAGATAAGTGCGACCCATGGAAGAATGCACAGGACCTGAACCAATGGGCTACGACCGAGTCTAGTTCTCATCAGCTGGAACAGAACGTCCAACAAATGGAAAATAAACCTGATCACCGTTAAGACTGTTTTACATTTTGATATTTCCTTTTTTTTTTTTTTTTTTAACTTCACCATCTTTTCTTAGCCTAAATCAGAGGATGTATCTTAAAGGGTAAAAGGAGTGAGGAAAGTGAGGGAGAGGGGAGCAGGAGAGAGTCCAGGCCTCTGAGGACTCGCTGTTGATTTCTGTCAAGTGAGCTGCATTTTAATTTCAGGTTCCAAGGCCAGCGGGCTGCAGATGGACATGAAAACAAAGTTACGTGCATTTTTTTTTTATATGCGTCTCACTCGTCTGCACAACATTATATAATAACACACTGACAAAGACGGTTTGCTCTGAGCTCTTCGTTTGTTAATTGTTCATTTCCTCTGATTTAGCTAGCTCTCAGGTCGGTCGGTACGTCGACAGACAATATGTCAGTGACACGGTCCTGGGCTGACGGAGAGTGTGTGTGTGTGTGTGAGTGTGTGTGTGTGTGACAGGCAGTGACGGGTGCTACACAGCGTAACCTTTAGAGCGGAGCCACAGGAGCATGACGGCCAGACTCCAAGGTAACAGAGACAGAGAGACAGTTTGTTAGGTGGAAGGAGAAGGAGAGGCTGGACAGGTGAAGGAGACAGAAACTTCCGTGTGTTTCTGTCGTCCGCTCCTCTGACAGTTGGCTTTGCTGTGTCCCAGTGCAGGTTGTAAGAGACGGGAGGACAGGAGAGGTTTGGAAGACAAGCTTATTTAGCATGTGTCCAACAGGGACACGACTTCAAGGAGAGACTCACATGAACTGAGACCCAGTTTAATTTCACCACGTGGACGTGTTGGTTCGACTTGTTTCAGTGGAGTGGTTTTTAAGCGTGGACGTGTTGGTTCACCCAAAGACAGGGACGACTTGTTTCAGTGGAGTGGTTTTTAAAACACACACTGTGGATCGCTTTTGCAATGCATGATGGGATACATTGCTTGGGTAGTGACTGTCGGTTGTCATCACTAGATTCCATGGTGAATTGTGGGATACATTGAGTTCTCTTTATAATGGACTGATTTTACTCACTATATATTCAGACACTTCTACAAAATGCTGTGTCAAACTCAAGGCCCGGAGGCCAAATGTGGTCCGCCGAGTCATTCTGTATGGCCCGCGCGAGATAAAGAAGCATTTATTAAAGTCCATGCAGCAGAGTTTCTTAACCTGACAAATTAAATAATATTTGTTACTTGAATAAATAATAATCAATCGCAGAAACATTTATTAATCAGTTATAGAGTAGTTACATCTGTAGATAGAACAACAAGCGTTAGTCGTGACATTCGCTACGTGGATGTCGTTTTTTTTCGTTTTTCTTTTGCATCAAATGAAGAACAAAACCTTAGTTCCAGTGATTTTCCTCTTCTGTGGCAGATGTCGACGTCTGTCTGCAGACGAACAAACATCTATACATTTATACATTTCCACAAAATCAGGATCTCACACACACACACTCACACTCACACACACACAGCTCTTCCTCAGACTCAGAAAAAGTATTATGACAAGCCCTGCTGTCTGCTCTGGTCCTCTCCCAGGCTTTGGGGGAGTGAGGGGAGGAATGCTAAAGAAAGCAGGAGAAACCAAGCATAGAGGCTTGATGTGTGGGTGGAGAGGATGGATGCTGCTCAGCCACACACACACACCACACACACCACATCACACACACCACACCACACCACACCACACCACACCACACCACTCTCTGTCTCCCAGCATCCTTTTGGTCTGCAGAGACCCCTGTGTGTGGCAGTGGATCAGTGGAGCATCTCCTCCGTTGATTTCACCTCAGCCTCTTCCTGCGCCGTCTCTCCGTTATTTCCTCCTTATTTTGTGTTTTTTAGCAAAACCCTGCATTACTGTGTACTGTAAGAATCTCCCTCTGTCATTTGCTTTTCACCCTGTTTGTACTGTTTAAATCTTCACATCCCGATTGTCTACAAATCAAAATTAAAAAAAAAAAAAAAAAAAAGTATTTCATATGAATAAATGGTTAAATATCCAAACTGATATACTGTAGTATCAACTAAAGCAGCCAAACCAGTTACTGTGAACTGATAATACAGTCATTCAATTTTCAAAATAAAACCTCTTTCAGACTTTCTTCTGTCAGTATCAGAGTCCGAATGACCTTTGACCTGCTGGTTTGAAACATCGACAGATTATGAAGAAAGTACAGGGATATGACTGGATTATTTTGGACTGAAGTAAATTAGTAAAAAAAAGTAAAAGTACTTCTTTTCACTTTTTCCCAATGACCTATGGACCGGCACCGGTCCCCGGACCAGGGGTTAAGAACCCCTGAACTAAAACACTTTAGTCTTTTAAGGGTTTTCTGTTTCTTTGTTGTGGAGACACTTTGTCCTTGAAGAATTTTGAGGTTTAAGATTTAGTTTGGAGTTAGGATTAGAATTTAGAGTTAGGGTATGGATGAAGATCAGTCGTCCACTGGTTACAGCAAGACACTGTGTCGATGTGAAGGGCTCACAAGTCGTGAAAACCAAAATCTGTGTGTGTGTGTGTGTGTGTTGTTATCTTCTAAACTTGTCCGTCGCAGGTGTCAGCTGAAGAAGGAGACTTGTGGGCGGAGACGTGTGGAAAGAAGGCAATTACTGTTGTGGAGCGTTTTGTTTTGTTTGTGGAAGCAGCGCCGTGTGGCCCGCTGCTAATGAGGCCCCGCGAGCTGCTTAATAATGAATTGGGGGAAAAAGGTGATGCAGCGACTCCGTGTGTGTGTGTGTGTGTGTGTGTGTGTGTGTGTGTGTGTGTGTGACTGAATAATGGAAAAGGTTGGTGGGGTAATCTCACCAGGGCCTGTTGACATTCTCTCTGATAGGCCCCCAGGCTGAATATGGTATCACAGCTCTGTTTGATATTGATCTGCACATACATGACCATCCAGCCACCCACCCACACACACACACGCACACACGCACACACACACGCACCTTGACCTTGCAGTATTTGTATCTGTCACACTGAGCTACTTTCTGCAGAAATTGTATCTGTTTATGTCAAGTGTCACACTGAGCTACTTTCTGCAGAAACGTTTCACCACTGTTTTTTCTTTTGTTCATGGAATCGTTTTTTTTTTTTTTGTAGCGACATCTGAAAATTCCAGCCAACTGATTTTATCGGCCGATATTAGCATAAATATGTAACATCGTTATCGTTTTTTTTTTTTTCCTCCGATAATGAAAACCTGATAGTTTCACCCAGCTGGTGTGACCTAATTGGTTGATATCGGAATCAGAAATCAAATGTTTGGACAATATCAGCATATCAGACGGTGGTAAAGAGTTCATATCTGACATCCCTGGTTTTTGCTGCTAAAAACTGTTGTATTTCTTCGTTCCAGTCCCTTCAAAGATGGAGCTAAGGAAATGAATTTGAATGAAAATCCACACGAGTTCCCTGGGTAAAGAAAAGAAAGTGTAATTTTCTGAAAGATTCCAACTAGGCTTCGAGACTTTCTTAGAACTGACCTGGATTCCCACGAACCCTCGGCCTCATTTGGCACAAATAACAAAAGTTAATCTACCTCCCACTACAAATGTCCAGAGCATCATGGGAAAACGTCTCTCACGTAGGTGACCGCTGACTGTTCAAAGCCACTTGCAAACCACAGAAGTCAGGGTTCTTACCTTATTACGCACGACCCACACTGTTGTTCACAGAGCGTGGATTTAAGAGAGAAAATCCTGTGACAGTTTTTAATTAAGACTGGAACTTTGACTCAGAGTTGTGTCTAGACACGGCTTAAAGAGCAGTGAGGGCGACTTTTCTGCGTCACATATAGAATTTATATAGATTTAAATATATATATATGTGTGTTTCTGACCTTTGATTTAATTTGTTTGTATATATACATATGTTTCTGACCTTTGATTTAATTTGTTTTTAGAAGCATTCCTTAACGACTGATTTTTTTATTCAGCTGCTGGTGAAAGTAGACTTCTGTCTGAGACAGCGTGGCATTGTGGGAGCACTGACCTCTATGCGTGTGTGTGTGTGTGAGAGAGAGAGAGAGAGACAGTTTTGGTTGTATGTGTTTCTTTCTTAGTGCAGAGAAAAAAATGATTACTGCCATCACTTTGGTGTCCGGACCAAGCCCCACAGATTCCCCCGGACTAACACCTCCCAGAGGAGAGCGGATCAGACAGTCTGCAGGAGGAATGAAGCTGTGCGGGGGGGTGTGTGTGAGAGAGAGGGAGAGAGAGGGAGAGAGAGGGAGCATGAGCCATGTTGGTAGTTTCAGTTTGAACACTGACTAAAGGACCTGAGAGCACCGACAGCTTCTCCTTCATTACATTTCCTCCTCGTTCAGCTCCTCTTTGTGTCTCCTGGTCTCCTTCATGAATACAGCCTGGCACTTCCATGTCTCCTTTTAGCCTCACAGCGCACTGGCTGACTGTTAATAGCCTCTGTCAACAGCAGCGTCCTTTTTTACCAACTGCAGCTTTGCTTTTTTTTTGCACATTACCTTGAAAAGGGAAAAAGGAAAAAAGGAAAAAAGGAAAAAGAAAACCTCAGCAGCCCTGCTTTTGTCTCCTCTCCCGTTTGATTTTAACACTTTCTCCCTCCGCTTCATAAACCTTTTCTCCTCTCTCGTCTGTCTCCCACTCTCTCTGTAGCGATGGTGACCAGAATATAGTCTTATTTATTAAAAAAAACCAAAAACAAACATTCTTGTGTTTGTCTCCCCGCAGCCAATTATTTCCCTCGTTTTCATCCAGTCTAATGTCTCCTCTAACAGCTCTTCTGTTGCTCGTTTGTTTCCAGCCGCTGAGAGCAGAGACGTGGACGTGCACGCTTCCTCTCAACTATTACTTAACCCAGTTGTCCTCGTCCTGTCTTCTTCGATCTCCATCGTCCATCCATCTGACTAACGGACGGACATATATTTTCCGTCTCCTCTCCCGATGCGTGTGTGTTTGTGTCGACAGTCGTGCGTTGACTGTCAGCTGTCACCACATCAAACACGGCGCTCTCCCGTCAACAAACTTTTCACGTGGTAACCCTAAAGGTCACCGACGCTCTCCCCCTCGCTCCTGTTGGTGTTTGTCCGCCTCCGTCCTCCTCTGACCGGCCCCGTGCCTCCAGGGCGGGGCAGAGGAGGACTCAGTGGACCACAGCGGACCGCGTCTATTCCTGTCTCTGACCCGTCTCTCTTAGACAACACAGACAGCCGCCGAGTACAACCACTGACCCCTTCAGTCATTTATACTCAGCTGGATTGACAGCTGTCAATCAAACGTCAGAGACAGCGGTGTTACGGGACGAAACACTGATGGACAACTGGTGTGTGTGTGTGTGTGTGTGTATTTGGCACCAATTCACTCATTATTCATTCAGTTCCTGTCTAACTACTGTCCAACAGTCAGGAGACTGATGACCTCGGAGAATTAGAATCAGTACTTTTTAAAGTTTGATGATGTCACAGAATATTCTCCTACTGACTGACACGTGTCCTGTGTCCTGTGTCCTGTGTCCAGCGTCCAGCCGAGGGACAGCGTGTGGACAGAGCTCAGGTTTTCTCTCCTTTTAAATTCTTTCAGTCAGTGTCGGCCGCTTCATTTCTTTTCAGAGTGGCTGGAGTCAGTCCCAGAAGTCACCAGGAGGGGGTGGGATTGACACTGGACACTGGAGACAAACCGTTCACACTCAAACACTTATGGTTGATTTGGCCTGGACCTTTAACCAACCGTTAACACACACACACACAAGGGACGAACATACCGATTCAGTCTGGTACCGATTCAGTCTGGTACTGAGTCAGTCTGGTACTGAGTCAGTCTGGTACCGATTGAGTCTGGTACCGATTGAGTCTGGTACCAATTCAGTCTGGTACCGATTAAGTCTGGTACTGAGTCAGTCTGGTACTGAGTCAGTCTGGTACTGACTCAGTCTGGTACCGATTGAGTCTGGTACTGAGTCAGTCTGGTACCGATTGAGTCTGGTACTGAGTCAGTCTGGTACCGATTGAGTCTGGTACTGAGTCAGTCTGGTACTGAGTCAATCTGGTCCCGATTCAGTCTGGTACCGATTCAGCTCGGCTCAGTTCAAACTTCTGTGTCGTTAAGTGGAATCAAACATTTCCATCTAAGCAGCAACGATTTCTCCGCTCGTCTCTTTTTTTTTTCAGTTGTGTGGGAGCAGAAAACATGTCTGTTGTCGATTTACCTTGTTATTCTCCAGTAATGACAACTCACACAGACGACCAGACTTTTTTATTTATTTATTTGTTTGTTGGAGCTATTATCAAAAACTAAAGTGTGTTGAAAGTGAAACAATAAAAGAAAAAACACCAACGATTGTTTAGTTTATTAAAAAATATATGTGACTTTAGTCTGAGGTGAAACAAAGAAGCAGAGAAACCGCTGAGCAAAGTTCATTTTCACATTTTCACATTTTCACACGTACCTCTGGTTTTTTTCTATTATCACCTGTAAAGTTGTGTTTTCATCACCTCCACTAAAGAGACGCTAATGATCTCCTCATTTATGACCTTCTGCTTATGCAGCAGAGACATACAGATGGTCGAGACAGAAGTGAGAATCTGAAACTAATGAATTAATGAATTCACCTTGACAGCAGAAAACAATTAAAGACTCAACCCTTTCCTGTCAACACTGGGACAAACCGTGGTTTGTTTGTTTGTTTGTTTCCTAAAAATGGAAGTCTACTTTCTTCATATAAACTCTGAAATATTAGTTTGGGTTTTTTTTATTTCTCCAACATTAATGCCCAGTCTACAGGTTCTGGTTTTTTTTTTTTTTTGGAAGTCTACCAAACCTTTTTTTGAGAATAGATATTTTCCTCTCTGCTGCAGCACTTGATCCATGGACTGTTGACAAATATCACCCCCAGGCAGTTGTTCATGCACAAAATCCTCATTACAAAATAGCTGCAGGGCAAAGGAGGAGTAAAAGTTTCCAGGTTCACCTTGTAAAATATGGCACACGTTTCTCCGTCCCCGGCCGACGGAATCAACACGTGTCCCTGCTCCTCAGCGGAACGCCGACGTCGCAAAGTCAAGTCGGCGATTTATGATCTTATTAAATTAACATATCAATAAGCCCTATAGGAAATAGCTCGTTAATTAGCCATGCTTTAATTGGCTCAGAATGTTATTAGCGCGGCGTGTGTGTGCGCTAACCTAGCTGCTCGTTAATAACAATGCTGTGCCATCCAGATGTAGATGGTTAAAATAGATGGGTTTAAATG
>NC_024317.1:3998538-4015850 GCF_000523025.1 Cynoglossus semilaevis | reverse complement strand
GGGTGGGGCGGGGGGGGGGGGGGGGGGACGGGTGACAAAAATGCCACAGCCATGTTGATTTTGCATTCCACCACACGGTCGTGGAAAGTGGAAAGACGTGCATCGTGGGAAAGAGCGATGGAGCCACGGAGCTGAAGGTCAGAGGAGGAACAAGAGGGGAAGAGACGGGCGTGGATGAAGGAGAAGAAAGGAGGAGAAAGGAGGAGAAAGGAGGAGAAAGGATGACAACGGGACGATAATGGCAAAGAGTGATGGGGATGACGAACGGAGCGATCCTCGGGGAAGGGAGGAGGAGAGGAGGGGGAGAAAGGGGTGGTCAATGGTGCAGGAGGCCATGAGTCGTCGACTGGGATGAATTCACACTAGGAAAAAAAGAAATAAGAAAGAACAAAATCTGTACATTTAAAACCATGAGTAAAGTCAGTTCAGCAGTTCAACAATCAGCTGAACTGCAGACGCAGACACTTCCAGCTCAGTCAGTTTGTTGTAAAATGAGCACAGACATAATCTGAGAACACATCAGAAGGCCAATAACCCTGATCAGGAGGTGGACAGATCGCTGTGTAGCTCTACATTAGTGATTCTTCGCAGGAAAAATGTGCGACAGAAGGGGGAGCCGTGGAGGAGGGGCCCACGCTCGGCCCGGGCGATTTATCACGGCGTTGCCATTCGCTCCCTGAAATATCAGCCTATTAAAACATTCATTGAGCTGATTAAACTGCAATAAAATCTAACAGAATTTGCACTGACACTTCCAGTGCGTGATTTATGGCACGGCTCTCTCTCTAACGCTGATAAACACGGTGAAGAGGAGGATCTGCTGCCACCTCCTGGCTGAATGTTTTTATAGATTGCACTCGGACTTAAAAAAAATAAACAAATTACGAATGTTACAATTACTGATTATTTAATATTCCGACTGTTATATGTGCTTATGTCAAGAGTTATAATGTTTTTAAACACAGAGATCCAGGAACAGTAACAGAAAAATAATTTACTTGTTTTAGATTTTATTTCTTATCAGTCTTTTTTCATAAATGTATGTCATATATTTTCAATTGTTTCTCATCATAGTATTCTCTACAGACAGGAAATTACATTTTTAGAAAAGTTTTCTACAATTTCTAAAATGACGATGCACTTTAAACATTTATTCAACAGGTAAAATGACAAATTTAATATATTGGGGTTTTTTTTATCATAAACTAAAATTTGTTGCACATAAATAAAATTTAAAATAAAACTCTAAAAATAAAAATTGCGGTGATAAATCTCTGTCCATAAAGATAGAGGATGGAAACATCTGCTGAATGTGCATGACCTCCATGTTATGACATACTGTTAGTTTTTTTACAAGCTATATTTTCCCATTAGAAAAATCTAACTAGGTGTCAACAGTGAACCTGTGCTGCATATATATTTAATATATTATAAAATGACCTTCTATATGGTGCAGTTTTCCAGACGACAGGTGTTGATTGTTGTCAGGATTTTCATTGCAGCACAGTCCGGTCCAGGATCCAAGCATGGAATCAGGAAACATGTTTTGTTTTGAACCGTTTTCCTATTGATCTGTGTGGTTTATTACAGGCTGTGTGGATGTTACCACTGACTGGGAAGACGGGAGAGAGGATTACCTGGAAATGGTGCTATTGATCAGGGTTTGTCTCAGGAGACGATCACTGTCTGAGCAGTGATCGTCTCCTGAGACAAACCAGCAGGGTTCAACAGAAAGACTCACGTTAGCCCACACTCACTGTTAGGTGCTCATTAATGTGTAAAAGTAAATACATGTGACTCTCCTGGAACTCAACTCTGCAAAATTATTCAAAATGCAAAAGTTTTTAAATACAGGAAATGACATGTTTTCGGCTGCAGTAATCAGTGCCTTAGAGGGAAACTTTAAGGTTCCAGCATTGAGAATTTATTGTGCTACATTGCATACAGCAGGGATCCTCAACCCCTGGTCCGTGGACCCATACCAGTCCATAGATAATTTGGTACTGGGCCGCAGTGGGACACAGTGAAAAAAAAGTGTTCTATTTTTATTAAATTACTTCAGGTCGAGTGAACGTCACCTACAGAAAACTTTCCTGGACGTTGAGTTTGTTAAAGATAAATTAGCCGGAACATTAACATTTAATGTTTATGTTTTTAATCAGATTGACCGAGACCCTGGAAAGAAATGTCAGGATTTTCATCCTTAAAAAAAAAAGTTTCCATTTTTACAGACTGAATTACAGAAGACTCGGAGTTTCCCTCCAACAGGCTGTATTACAGAAGACTCGGAGTTTCCCTCCATCCATAACTGTTGTGGGCCATTACTCCATAATGAAGCAGTGATATCAAAGCTATTAATACAGACCAGGTCCAGTGTGACCATGTGGTGTCCCGTCTGTCTCCTCACCTCATCGTCCCACTGCTGCTCTGTCTCCTGATCTGGAGAAGACGAGGTGAATGCGGTAAAGTAAATACTGCGAGGGTTAAAGTAAACCACAGCCTCTGCACTGGACTGATGTGGATATTTGAACTGCACAGTAAAACTTGCATGTATTTTATTTACTTCTGAATCCTGTCGTTACAGTAATCATTTATCAATCCTCCAATCAAAGGTGGTGATGAACGGCCTCCGTCTGAGTACGAAACCCAGCCTGGTAAGTCAGACTAAAACTACACCCAGGGCTGATATAATTCCCAGTTAAATACATATATATATATTTAAAAGTAATAGTAAGTATTTCAATCAGTAGCTGGTAAAAAAAAAGATTTTACCAATAGTGTAATACGTATGTTAGTGCAGTAGAAAACACCCTGTGATGTGTGAAGCCGTGCGTCTTCTGATCAACATTCCATTCTAACACATAGACCAGAAAAAATTAACCATCGTTTTCACCAAACAGTAAATCATTTTAAAGTTGAATTTCACAAAAAACAAGTTTTTTTATGATTTATTTTTAATTCTTATTTATGTTTTTATTTATATATATAAATATATATATAAATATATATATATTAACAAAGGTTAAGAGGCTGCTCACTGACTGGGGAGACGTATTTATGATTCTATGGTTTTTTTTATTTATTTTTTAATTGGTAAATAATATTACTTTAAATTCTGTGCTATCCACATGTCACCTATTGTAGAAGCAGAAGCACAGGGCTCATGGTGTGTGTGTGTGTGTGTGTGTGTGTGTGGTATGTGTCCCGCAGTGTCTGCCAAAAAGGATAGTTGAGCTGTGAGCCCCTTCGACTGCGGTCACTTTCCATTACAGGCAGACAGGGCTGGTGGTTGAACGGCTCACAGCAGAGCAGAGCGGCAGAGATTTGGACACTCACGGCCTCTTCCTCTCAGCCAGCTTCAGTACCACGACCATGGCACAAACGGCCACCATCGACCCCACCAAGATGGGAGAGGGTCGGGCGATCGCCGTGCTGACCTCGGGAGGCGACGCCCAGGGTGAGTGAAGGATTCCCCGGGGAGACGTGTGACTGTGGAGTGACGAGCGTTGGCACGGCTGCTGTTTGTTTTCCAGAGCGGGCGGTCGAAGAAAACGTGCTGAACCACAATTAATAATTAAATTAGATTTAAATATTGATTGTGGTGCACTTTTAAAGAAGACGTGAAGATTTGAATCTTCTGTGTGTTTAAAGTTTGTGTTAGCGTTAGTGTCGTTGACACAGTGTTGTACTGTACGTTGAAGGCGTTTTTTTTTTTTTTTCATTTTCTATTTTAAAGTAATTAACACCTCACAGAGTCAGACAGGACCTGCTGGAGATGAAGACCTGCTCCACTGTAACCCTGCGGTGAAGCAGCACTAACTCACAGATGAAGGAGCCTCGGCCTCTTCTTACATGAAGTTAATGCTAAGATACACATTAATAAATCAAAACTTACAATCAAACTCCTCCACAATTAATAAAAGTTCTCATAAGTACAAGTCAAATACTTGTTTATACTGTAACACACGTAAATAAAGAAGCAGCTGAGACCACACGCTGGGTCAGATGCTCCTTTGACCTTTAATTCACCGAGGTCTAAAACCACGACCTGGTTTATACCTCCCCCTCCTGGTATTTTCATGTTACCATACCGGGGGGTTCTGGTACATTCCGGCTCTTCCTCACACCCTTCACTCCCTTCTCGCACGTATTCTTTATACTATGTCCTAATTACAGCCTCACCTACGCCACCTGGAGATGCTTCAGTGCAACTTTCTATCACTTTTCCCTCCTCCGTGTCTCACACACTATCTGTTATGAGAGCTAATTTTAGAGGTATGACCTTTCTGTCGTGAGTTTGTAAAGTGTCGAGGTACTGAGTGAGAGAGCCGCCTCCTCCGCCGCTCTCTCCTCTCCTCCTCCCTCACGCTGAAAGGGGAGATGCTGCTGGCACGGTCAGGGTTCATCTATCCAGGTGGTGTCCTTTAGGCAGCGCGTCCGATCGTCCTCCACCGTTCACTCAGTGTCCAACAGGACATGTCCACCAGGGACAGTGTGCAGTACAACTGTATTTACACTAAAGTAGTGCAAATCATCATTATTGTATCATATCGTTCTACTCTCTTATTGTTTAATCAACAGACATAAATATAATATTATTAACCAAATATATATTTTTCAGCAACTTCTGCATTTTTTTATTTTTTTATAAATGTGTAAAACATTACCCACAGGAATGAATGCTGCTGTTAATTTGTTCAGTCAATTCTGCATTTTTTTTATAAATGTGTAAAACTTTACCCACAGGAATGAATGCTGCTGTTAGAGCCACCGTTCGAGTTGGACTCTACACCGGAGCCAGAGTGTTCTTTGTCCATGAGGTAAAAAAAACAACAAAAAAAAAAATATATATATATCACATCCATGTAATATTAAAATCAACACTTTCTTCCAGGAAAGTAGGAATTTTTATTGTGCAAAATCACACTGCATTTTACCCATAGACTCGAAAACCTTCCGGACCCAAGTCCCCTTCCTTAACCTCCACTCCTTAAAATAAAAGAGTTTGTAGCAGAGGATGGTTTCGATCCATCGACCTCTGGGTTATGGGCCCAGCACGCTTCCGCTGCGCCACTCTGCTCACAGCTCCATACCTCGTCTCTGTGGCTGAAACCTTTGTTTCACAGCACATCTGGGTTATCAAGCAACAAAATTACAGTCGCACGTGACGCTTTTTTTTGTCAAGAGATTCACGAAACTATGGATCTGGTCGTTTCTCCAGGAAGTCTTGGAGTCTCTTGTCAAACCGTGGATTGATCGGCTAAAAGACACAAGCCGCAGAGCAACAGAAACAAAAACATCTGCCGAATCTTAACACAACGATGAAAAATCTCATACTGTAGCCTGTGATCACATTTACAGAAATGATGCAGATATTCATTTCTAAAATGATGTTTATCTGGTTCATAAAGGACCACGTTAGTTTTGTTGGTCTCAATTACATTAGACATTTCTGGAAATTGAGGAGAAAGCTCATGCAAATCAACATGTAGTGATTATTATAATGATATTCTATTCTATTTGTTGAACCTAATTAACTCCAACTGCTGTGTTTGTCATGTGTTGACAGGGTTATCAGGGTCTGGTGGACGGTGGAGACCACATTCGCCCGGCTACTTGGGAGAGCGTGTCAATGATGCTGCAGCTGGTGAGAGGGAGAAAAAAAAAAATCCAAAAGCAAATTTAGATTTTAGATCACAAGTCCGACCCTTTTTTAATAAGTACGAAGGGTGACTCATGTAATTCTAGCCTTGAATGTGGGCTCTGTAGGTCAAATGGTCATTTAAATGCCACGGTTCATTAAATAGCAACACTTACTGTATCACGGCCGGAGAGCACTTAGGTTTCAGATAATCTGACTACTCCTCAATAACCGCCTCCTAACCATCCTGGTTTTGGACGGGAACTGTTCCTCCCTGTCTGACCTCAGGGTGGGACCGTGATCGGCAGCGCCCGCTGCCAGGATTTCCGCAGCAAGGAGGGACGCACGAAGGCTGCCTACAACCTGGTCAAGTTAGGCATCACCAACCTGTGTGTGATCGGAGGTGATGGCAGTCTCACTGGTGCCAATGCGTTCAGGACAGAGTGGAGTGAACTGCTGTCAGACCTGGTCAAAGCAGGTGAGACACACAACGTAAAGTAAACGTGTGTGTGAGGGAGAGCAGGGGGTCGGGGATATGTGTGTGTGTGGGGGGGTAAATTGCTGTTATTATCTCAGGTAAGATCACCATTCATGAGGCCAAGAGTTCCTCCCACCTGAACATCGTCGGCATGGTGGGCTCCATTGACAACGACTTCTGTGGAACCGATATGACCATCGGCACAGATTCTGCCCTGCATCGCATTATAGAGATCGTGGATGCCATCACCACCACAGCACAGAGGTGTGCAGCAACTGCAGAAAATGTTGTGTTCATATAAATATTAGAGAAGCCTACGCCGACGACACGCTGCTCACAAAGACTGTTTCCTTCTGCAGTCACCAAAGGACGTTCATTCTGGAGGTCATGGGTCGCCACTGCGGGTGAGTGACGTCTGCTGAGGTTACTTAGAAATACCGTATGTTTATACACATAGTTGTCTCTGAGTGAGATAAGGTAGATGTCTCTGATGCACCACTCTCACATACTTTTATTCCACTCCTGACTCCCTCATATCATTTAACTCTTTTCATCAGTTCAGCAGATTGAGTTTAAACGTTTGTCATAAAATCTGGATTTCACTGTATTATGATGATAACGTCCCTGTGGAAAAGTGTTCATTTTGCCAGGATTACATTGAATAATTGAATAATTTACTTCACTTCCACCAACAGTTACCTGGCTCTAGTGACAGCGCTGGCCTGCGGTGCTGACTGGGTGTTCATCCCAGAGATGCCACCGGAGGACAAATGGGAGGAGCATCTGTGCAGACGACTGACAGAAGTACATGAACTCCTGCTGCTGCTGCTGCTGCTGCTGGACCAGGTTTGAACGAGTCTTACCGCTCACAACATCTTTTTTTCCGTCTCTTTTAGCAAAGGGGGCGTGGCTCCCGTTTGAACATCATCATCGTCGCAGAAGGAGCGATGGACCGCTGTGGTAAGCCTATCACGTGTGAACACGTGAAACAGGTGAGTGACGGCGTTAACTCGACAGACCACTGCGATGACTAGACATTGGTGAAAACCCACAGACGTCTGATGGATCACCTGTCTGTTCAGCTGGTCTCAAAGAAGCTCGGCTTTGACACTCGCACCACCATCTTGGGCCACGTGCAGAGGGGCGGAACACCCTCCGCCTTTGACAGAATCCTGGTAATGTCCTCTTGAATGTTGTTGAATGAAATAAATTAATCAGCTTAATTGGTCAATTAATCTGACTGTGAACTATACTTTGTCGTTAGGCAAGCAGGATGGGTGTCGGGGCTGTTATGGCTCTGCTGGAGGCAACCGTTTGAACGAGTCTTACCGCTCACAACATCTTTTTCTCCGTCTCTTTTAGCAAAGGGGGCGTGGCTCCCGTTTGAACATCATCATCGTCGCAGAAGGAGCGATGGACCGCTGTGGTAAGCCTATCACGTGTGAACACGTGAAACAGGTGAGTGACGGCGTTAACTCGACAGACCACTTTGATGACTAGACATTGGTGAAAACCCACAGACGTCTGATGGATCACCTGTCTGTTCAGCTGGTCTCAAAGAAGCTCGGCTTTGACACTCGCACCACCATCTTGGGCCACGTGCAGAGGGGCGGAACACCCTCCGCCTTTGACAGAATCCTGGTAATGTCCTCTTGAATGTTGTTGAATGAAATAAATTAATCATCTTAATTGGTCAATTAATCTGACTGTGAACTATACTTTGTCGTTAGGCAAGCAGGATGGGTGTCGAGGCTGTTATGGCTCTGCTGGAGGCCACACCAGACACTCCTGCCTGTGTGGTCAGCCTGTCTGGGAACATGGCTGTCAGGCTGCCTCTGATGGAGTGTGTGCAAGTGGTGGGTCAAATATTACAAGTCTGGATGTTAAGAGTGAAGCCACAGGATTCTGTAGATGTGCAGCATTTCCAAGTGAAAATCCAAATTTTCTCTCGGTCCTTTTTCTCCATCCTCAGACCAAGGACGTCACCGTAGCGATGGGTGAAGGGAGGTTTGATGATGCTGTGAGGCTCAGGGGAAAGTGAGGAATGCACCTTTTTGTGTGAGGCAATAGAACTTCTCAACAGGTTCATGTAGTCTCAAATGTGTGTTTGTGCTGGCAACAGGAGCTTCGAGAACAACTGGAACACTTACAAAATGTTGGCTCACGTCCACATTCCAGAAAAAAAGGTGAGAAACTGCCGTTGTTGACGTCAACCAAGGGTCTCATTATTATGTTTCTGTTGGTTTAACATTGAATCTGACATGCTGTACGTCTGACCTGTGACATTAACCTGTGCCAGAGCAATATCAACATCGCTATCGTCAACGTGGGGGCTCCCTGCTCTGGAATGAACGCCGCAGTCCGCTCAGCTGTCAGAATCGGAATTCTGCAGGGCCATCAGATGTTGGCGGTGCATGACGGCTTTGATGGTTTGGCTCAAGGATTGGTACGTTTTGAACATTCATAAATACATTTTTTTTAAAAATCGACCTCAATAAAACGTTAATTAGCTTGATTTTGTAATAAAAAAAAGTGCCTACGTTTGTCTACGCTGTAGATCGAGCCTATTGGCTGGGCAGGAGTGGCAGGATGGACAGGAAAAGGTGGCTCCATGTTGGGAACAAAGAGGTAAGATATAATCTTCAACCTGTGACTTTGTTGTCAACAACAGGTCATGTGATCCACTGCCTGCTGGTTGTAAAAATCTGCCCAGTAACAGTTGCCAAATTTGTGACGGTGACAACTTGAATTGTGATTTATGTCTGTATTTATCACTTATTCTTGTGACCACGTTCTGAGCACATTATAAAATAAGAATCGTTGCCTAGCAACCTGTCCCTTTCCCTTGTTTTTAACTCCTGGGCTGAATTCACCAAATGTTTGGACTGGGGATTGCTGGTTTGAATCCCTGTCCAGCTGTGTCTGTGTCTGTGTATATATACGATGATAAACTTCTTTTTCTGTCCATTCCTGACCTGCGTTTGTTTTACCTGCTTAAATAATAATAATAATTTATTCTGGGCCTCATTTTTCATCTGTTTTAAAGATCTCTGCCAAATGAGTTCATAGAAGAGATCAGTCTGAACATCGCTAAGTTCAACATTCATGCTTTAGTCATTGTTGGAGGCTTTGAGGTGAGTGTTTTTAACAAATGTTCTTACGTATGTGTCACATATTAAAACTCAAATTGAATTGAATTGTTAAATTGTCACCATTTCTATCTGACTGGTTTTCAACAGGCATTTGTTGGAGGTCTGGAGATGGTGCAGGCGAGAGAGAAGTACGAGGAACTGTGCATTCCTCTGGTTGTTGTTCCTGCCACTGTCTCCAACAATGTTCCCGGATCCGACTTCAGTATTGGCGCTGACACTGCCCTCAACACCATCACCATGGTAAAAAAAACAAACAAAACAAAACAAAAGAAATGACATTTAAATCAGAAACTAAACCCTGAACGAACATCCATTTTTATTCTGTCGCACTTTTTCAGACCTGTGACCGAATCAAACAGTCTGCCGCCGGCACGAAGAGGAGGGTGTTTATTGTCGAAACGATGGGGGGATACTGTGGCTACTTGGCAACCATGGCCGGCCTGGCAGCAGGAGCTGATGCTGCGTACATCTACGAGGATCCTTTCAACATACATGACCTGGAGGTGTGGATGTGCCACTGGATCAGTGCGGTAAAACCTCTGCCAGTGGAAGTCTGTTTGCTGTGTTAATCTGACGTTTGTTCATAGTTGAACGTGGAACATCTGGTGGAGAAGATGAAGACCACAGTGAAGAGAGGACTCATTCTGAGGTTTGTGGCGACTGCTGTCGTTTCCAATCCTGACAAAATCAATTATTTGCTGCAGCTCACTGTGGTACTGTGTTACACTGTATTCAGTATTTGTCTCGTGTCACAGAAATGAGAAGAGCAATGCCAACTACACAACGGACTTCATCTTTAACCTGTACTCAGAGGAAGGAAAGGGTATATTTGACTGCAGGAAGAATGTCCTTGGACATATGCAACAGGTACGTGTGTGTGTGTGTAATCTCTCTGGGTGACAATTGAAAATTGACAATTGAAAAAAGTCCATTTCAGTCAGTGTTTTTGATTTTAGGGCGGAACGCCAAGTCCTTTTGACAGGAACTTTGGCACAAAAATGGGGATGAAGTCGGTCCTTTGGCTCACTGACAAGATCAAGGAATGCTACAGACATGGTGAGGACATGAAAGTGTCTGTTGTACTGGTGAACTTGTGATCCCTAAAACTGACATACTTGATATTTATGGGTTGTTGTTTTTTTTTTTGTCAACTTCCAGGCCGAATCTTTGCCAACTCTCCAGATTCAGCCTGTGTTCTGGGAATGAAAAAGAGATCTTTGGTCTTTCAGCCTCTGTTAGAACTCAAAGGATTCACTGACTTTGAGTAAGACTTCATTCATATGCCATTATGTTATTTCACATCCTTTTTCTCTATCTATTACTGTTATTGGCGCTCACACTCATGCTCCTCACCTGCAGGCACCGTATTCCAAAGGTTCAGTGGTGGTTAAAGCTGAGGCCCATCCTGAAAATCCTGGCCAAGTACAAGATCAACCTGGACACCTCTGAAAAGACTGCCATGGAACATATCATCAAGAAACGAGGCTTAGTTCCTCAGTAGTCCTCACACAGGGGCACACGTGGAAATGCATGAACAGACACGAACGAGTGCACGCCACACACACACACACACACACGTGAATTTTCCAAATTAAAGTTGCTTTGGTCTGTCCTGTGTGTTTTTCTCTTCATGTCTTTTATATTGCGGACACATGTGCCATGACATCCTGACATGGTTTCAAAAATGTGTGTATACAGTACATATTTTTACATATTTTAAATATATATATCTAATTTATATAATGTCAATTTTTTTAATAATAATATTTTTTAACCTTTATTTTAAATAACGATGATTTTTCACTATTAAAAGTTGACTTAATTCATTTAAGATAGGTACGGTAAAAAAACAACATTACCCATCTGTCCTTGTGCATCCGGTTTAAGGCGGAAGTTACATCGGATTGGTTCGTCAGAACCTTTCAAAAAGAGTGCGCGAGGGTTGTTGAGTTTCCAGTAGTTTAGACTCAATCCAACTGCTTGTGATTGTTTTTTTTAAATTATGTAAAATATTGTATGCGGTTTCTCTAACCCCCCTGGTAAGTCGTTAGTTAAGACTCGTTGTTGCTTAAGCTAATCTTATTTAAAACAGTATGACGTTGTAAATGGAAAATACCGCTATCATTAGCTAACGGCTCCGTTTAAGTTCATGAGGAATTAAACCATTTAAACAAGATAACGGCTAATCGGTATTTCTCCAACAGCGTACAGTATGAAGTGTTTAAAAGTGGACGATTACATCCAGCGGACCACATCCAAAGCACAGACGGAGCAGCTACACCAAGAACTGGAGGTTAGCGTAACGTACATGACGTTTTTATCGTAGCGAACTATTATTTTTTGGTAAAATAAAACCACTGACAATCTCGACTGTGACTCACCTCAATGCCCGAGATTGACGTATGAATTAGTAGTTGTAATTGTCCTTTACGGTGATACGTTTGCTATGAAGCACAGTTGAGTTGTTGATGATGAACAACAACCTTAGTTCGTTCGTTGTAACCTTTGCATTAGAAACAATGTATGTTGTGATATAGTAATATCACAGATAACGACAGAAGGACGAACTTGACCAGCGTCACATTTTCCACAGGATGATGTGAAGAACAGTCCAGGACTCCAGGGTCGCACGCTGTCTGACAGGATCATCAGAGCGTGTAACCATCAGCTCGGAGGTGGACACCTGCATCCAGAGCACGTTAGCCAGCTTGTCAAGCTGGTGGAGCTTTCTCTCCGGATTTATGATGTTTCTGCAGAGCTCATTCCTCACAGCGTTCCCCTGTACATGGAAAAAATACTTTTCCACATTGTCAAGAACCTGAGCTCCCAAGAAGCTTTCAGTCAATGCAGCAATGTGGCCGAATTGCTGTGGGAGAGGCTAGCTACAGCTCAACAGGTTTGTGTTATTCTAACAGCACCGTCTGTGCAATATATTGGGACAAATTTACTTCATACATTTTACTTGATTCTGTTTTGTCTCCAGGGTGAACAGTACACAGCTATTGTGCGGAGCTGCTTCTCTGTTCTCTGGACTGGACTGTCTGCTGACAAAGTCAAGAAAACCTTCAATCCCCAAGAGAGATTTTTGTGCCAGATTCAGGCTCTGAGCTTCCTCCTGCTGTTGGACTCTACAAATGAGGCGTCATCCTTGTCTAATGTTCCAATATACGCAGAATACGCAGTGGCAGAATTTGAGGGTATCTGTGGTAGTTTGTCCAGGGAGGGGGCAAATGCCGTTGTCCAGAAATTGCGCTCGCTTTTTGACAATCACTACAGCCGTAGTCAGGGTTGCAACGGCAAAGGATCTAAGCAGAAAACTAAGAATTCGAGTGTATACCTGTTTTGTGAAATGCTGCTGGTTGTTACCAGGATGCTTTGCAAGGTCGGCCACTATAATGTGGCCTCCGCTTTCCTAAAGGAAACCAGTCTTAAGGTCAGTGACTGCACAGGCTGTGAGTGCACGGCCCTGGTGCTTGGTAAACTGGCGATAGACGTTCATTCGTCCATGAAGGCCGGCGCGGGGAACGGTCAGGCACTGACCAACTGCGCTAGGGCTTTGAGGTCGATCTCTGTGGAGCTGGAGGACCAAGAAGCTCGTGCAGTTCTACAAGGCTGTGATCTGGTGGTGTGGGCTGTGGAGCAGACTCAGAAACAGGCCTTCACTGCCGTCGATCTCCTGGCATGGTTTTCATTCCTTGAGGAGCACCAGGAATGGATGGTGAAGTTGCAGGGGAAGGTGAGTGAAATTGATGAGAGAGGTTCTCTGTTGTGCAGCACGTATATTGACATCTGGCAAATGTTGATTTTATTTATTTTTGTGAACAGATTATGACATGCAACTCTGAGAAACTGCAACAGAGTCTGTGCTTCAGTATGTACCAAGGCTTCGTTTTCGCTTACGAGAGCCTGCAGGCCTCACAGGTAAGGTTTTTGGAGAATATTTGTCCTTGTGTCCGAGACCAGGTTCTGATTTTTGTCTGTCGTTGAAAGCTGGAGGACAACGATGCTCTGCACAGAGTTCTGCTCTACTGTAAAGCCACCGCTGGGAAGATGATGACGGAGCTGCACAAGCTGCCGAGTGAGAGCCTTCTCACCAAAGCAGGTGATTGAACCCCGTCCACTGAGATCGCATTAAACCCACACTCAATATTCTGTCACTAAAACACGGTCAACTTGAGTTTGTGTCCTGCAGTGATTGCTGTCAGCAACCTGGTGTGTGGACTGTACAACCGGCATCAGTTTGACCAGGCCTTCCAGCTCGTCGAGGTTGTCTGCAGGGATCTGTGCAGGAATTCCCCCGTTTCACTCTCTGTTGACAGGGTAAAAAAAAAAACAGAACTTCTATTCCTGCCCATTTACTTCAACAAGCGCCGTGTCTTGTTTGGAGTCTCCATGACAGCTGACGGTCATCGAGCTGCTCCACTGTGGTCAAAATTGAAAAGAATATTATTGAACACAGTTACTCACTGCAACACATTTATCTGACTGTATATCAGTCACACAAAATTGAAAACAAAACAAGGAAACTATGATCACTACAATTGGAATTAATTTCTAGGAGAAACACAGTTCTGCCGTACTTCAAAGTTCTCTGTGTTTGTACTGTGTACATCGTACTGTCCGACCTCTGACCATATTGTGTCTGTCTCCTTCACACAGCTGAGTCGGCCTTTCATGTTGGCTGTGCAGACGTCTCGAAAGGCCGGACACCTGGAGCAGGCCCTGGACTGGGTGATCCACTGGCTGAAGGCACTCGGTGACAAAATACTTCCACACATGGCCGAACCCATTTCACTGTGGGTAAAAATCAAGATCGACGCGGCTCGTAGCTCTGAGGAGGACATCCGACTGAGGTATTAACAATTGTTCAGGTACATTTTTTTTTTGTGTGTGTGGCAGTGATATTTTTGGAGAAGTTAACTCTTGTTTGCTGTAACAGGACGCTCCGTGATGGTTTTGGTCCTGACGTTCCTGGTGAAGAAGTCATGCTCGGCCTTTTGGAGGAAGAGCTGCGAGCCTATAAGGACGTAGCGGGCGACACTGCCTCGGAGCGATACAACACACTGTGCGATCTCCTGGATATCTGTCACGAGGACGGCTCTCACACGCACCTCCGCGCCGTTTACCTCTGTGAAATGGCTCAAGTCGTGTGTTTTCAGGATTTCAGCGAACAGACCGACTGGTATTGATCCATCGATTGATTGATTCAGAACAAACACAGGTACACGTCAACTTCCCCTTATTTGTGTTTGATGTGTGTCACTGTGTCCACACAGCTCTGCAGTTGATTTTACACACGAAGCGCTGCGACTTTTGGAGGAAGAACCAGTAACGGCGAAGAACGCCGACAGACTCAAAGACGACAAGGCCCGCGTTTTGCTGTGGCTCTACATCTGCACACTGGAGAAGAATCTCCAGGAGGTGAGTGACGTGGAATCTGTCACGGCAATAAATTAAACAATACATACAAATATTGTATATTGATAATCTACAGCAGCGGTTTGGCCACACCCCCTCCCCCCCCCAAAAAAACCCCACAACAACCTTTCTTATTTAATAATTTTATTTTACAAAGAAAAAAAAAAAACAACTCAATATATCGTATCAACCTAAGGAAACGCTGTTGGAGGGTAGATGATTGTGATATGCTCTAAATGTATTATTATAAACGTGTGTTTGTCCAGGCTGTTGACGGAGCCAAAGAACAGCAGGAACAGAAGCGAGAGGCCAATCCAATAGGAACCAACGACTTTGATTATGAAGCGGAGAAGAAATTCCAGGACAGTTTTCAGGTTTACGACGGCCTGCAGTTCAACCTGGCGTCAGAGCACAGTAGGAACCCATTCACCTCACACTTTATGTTGGCTTTACTCCACGCCAATATCCTGCTGTATTATTATACTGGACCATTCATTCTGTGACATCAATGTTTTTTTTTTATTTTTTATTAATTTTTAAGTTTATTTAATGATTCTCATGTTTAATTGTTGTATGATTTTGTCTCCTGTAAGAAATGTGCAAACCGTTGGAGCGAGCGTTGAAGGAGTGGACGGCTCTTCTGCAGAGTGGAGCTCTGCCCTCGGTCAGGTCCCCCAAACAAACCTGCAGCTCCATCGCTCTGACGGCTGCTCTCTTCAGACTTATGGGCAAAGTAATGTTCCCAGATGATGTTGATAACGTTATTTAACCTTTTATTTATTTATTTTTTACTTGGTTTTCAATAAGTCGGCCACCTCTTCTCTGTGTTTGTAGCCGTTGATGGCCTTGGAGGCGTACCAACTTTCAACCGGGCTGTCACGCCTCCTTCCTGACCCGCAGCAGAGCGTCAGCTCACTGTGTCAGTCAGCCAGCGTCCTTCTGGATTTGGGTGCCCCTGATTTGGCCTTGGTAATAAAAATGTGTGACAAATCCTCAATAATTGATGGATTTGTGCCCGTGATGCAATTTATTATTCCTGACACATGGTTTTTCCATTGAACGTCTGTGCAGGTCCAGTTACAGCAGGCTGAAGAGGAGCTTCCCTCGGAACCCCCCGGCGAGGGTCCGTCCTCCCTGTCCATGCTGCTGCTTCTGTTGAAGGCTCAGTATTACTACAGCACAGGGAAGGTCGGTAACGAGTGTGCTGACGGAAAAATAAATGTTTTTTTGGTTTTTTTTTTACCATTAACAAAAATACTCCTCACTACATTTAAGGTGGCTGAAGGAGTTCCTCTTTTGTGTGACGTGCTGAAACAAGTGAACGAGTGCAGACAATCGAAGAGTTGGTACCTGCTGCGTGCTCGGGCTCTGCAGACCTGCAGCGCTTACCTGAATCTGGACACAGCTGTGCTGCCACAGGCCGAGCGCAGACTCGTGTCACAGCACGGTGAGTGGAGGGAAACTTTGTGTCGTCAGCACCCACTTAGTGTTTCAGAGAGATTTGTATATGTAATGTATATAAAACTGCACCTTGATCTGTGTGTGTGCTCCAGGGTTCGGCAGCCCAGACTCCCCTCTGTATGAAGGTCTGAAGCTTCTCTGCAGCCTGTTGGTCACTTTGGTGGGAAAAGGTCTTTATGGGACCAACGACGGCAGTTCAGACGTGCGCTTTATCGACCAAGGTATGTTTGTTTGGATACAATTATCTGTTCTCGCTTTTACACCTGTAATGACATTAAAGTTTCTATTAACTTCAGCGTCTGTGGTAAAGATGTAAACAGTTAAAGGAAAACATTTCTTGGGCAACAAGGTGGGAGAAATAATTGTATGTATTTGTAATTGATGTATTTCACATTTTAATTTGAATGGAAAAAACTTCCAACTTTACCATCTGTGTCCACAAGGGGCTCTGCTGAACTTCTTTCCTTTAGGAATGTCTTTTTAAAAAAAAAACATTTTCATAATCCTAATGCAGTAGAATATTGTCAAAGTGAACTACTGTTTATCTTGAGTTACAAATATTCTCTTTGTCTGTGGCTCCCCCTGCAGGCGATAACCTGTTGGTGAAATGGCAGCTGCTCTCTGACCTGTTGAACTGCTCAGTGAGGATGGTGGCTGTGAGGAGCAGCTGTGGGGCCGTCAACGACGCCAGGCTCCAGTGTCTGGAAGCCCTCAAACTGGCCAACAAGCTTCATGCACCGGGCCAGTATGTACTGTACACACACACACACAGAGTACACCGTAGTACACGATACTTTGTTTTTATTTTCACTACGTTCCCTGTAAATATTTGATCACGGTGTTCCGTCAGATGTGCTGAGCTGCTGGTGATAAAGGCAGAGTTGGAGCTGATCCAGGGGGAGACGAGGGAATGTGGCTCTGACCTGAACAGAGTCGCTGACCTGCTGGACCTCTGCACAGGTCACTGTAAAACTCAGCTGCATTATTTACACAATTCTGTTCATACTGATGAGATCACCACAGAGTCTTCAGTTTCTATGTGAAAAGTCATGAATTTCACTCATATTTGACCAATTATCTTATGTAAATTTTTTTTTTTTTTTTTTTTTAAAAATTTTTCTGATCCAGCCCAAAAGGCCGAGGGGAAGATCAAACCCAGGAA
>NC_024317.1:3987188-3997328 GCF_000523025.1 Cynoglossus semilaevis | reverse complement strand
ACACAAGCCTAGAGTGCCCTCTAGCGGCTGCTAGTGTGAAAATAACAAACCTAAAATTATATATTTTAATATATGAGTCCAGGCTAAGGTTGAAAAAAAAGTGTGACTTATACTCCAGGAAAATATAATTTTCATTATGCATTATTTCTGATGCAGGTTGAGTTCAGTGATGAGAGCGACTCTGAGGCTGCTGAAACCAAAGACATCCCTCAAAAAAGGCCGGCTACGAGAAGAACGGCGAAGGTTGCTAGTGCGGTCCCAGATTTACCCGCTGAGAAACAACTGCCCAAGAGACAGACCAAGGGCAAAAAAAGCACCGCAGTGGCTCCGTCCACGTCCTCGGAGGACGACGCCTGTCAGCCGGTCTCCACGAGGAGAGGAAGGAGCAGGAAGGAGGCGCCCCAGAAAGACATGGAGACGTTAGAAGAACCGGACAAAATGAGGGCCATCGAGGAGGAGGAGGAGTCAAAGGGCGTTCTCGACATCACCATCGAAGAGCTCAGAACGTCAGATAACGACTTTGATGACAGCCCTGCCTCAAGTAATTACAATCGTTTTAATTGGGCCGTCAAACAGTCACGATGTTTAAATGTAAAAATTATTAATTGTGCAAACGATTAATTATGATTAATGGAGATAAATCAACATTCTTTAATATGACAACTTATTTTTTTGGAACAGAAAACAAAAAATGTTTTTTAAACATTAAACCTCAAACTTCATCTGTTTTTGTGGATTTAGATCAACCTCTGACTTCATCTGTTTTTGTGGATTTAGATCTGGAAATATTGCGTCGAGATGTGTGTGGCCTGGATAAAGATGGCTTTACTGAGCTGAAGACCAAAGGTCATGTGACTGAAGGTCCACATACCCAACTTTCTGATTTGGACACCAGAACAGGTCAGTGTCTGTACAGGGAGCCTTCATCTTCACTCCACAGTTGCTGTTGTTTTACTGAACGGTCAGAGCAGCTGCTCATCCACTGTGTTCTGTCACTTCCTTCTCCTCAGAACATCTCTCCCTGGAGGAGGTTCAGGTGTTGCTCCGTTCTGCCTGGCTGACCCTGCAGCACTTTCCTAATCCCAACATTTTTCCTACCCTGAGTTCTCTCCTGGCTTTGGCTCTGGGACAGAAGGACCCGGTTGCTACAACGATGCTACACGCTCAGTCGCTGGGCGTCACGAGCCGCCATCGCACCATCAGGCACCTGGCCAACTGTCTCAAGTAAGCAGAGCTAGGACTGGGAGGAAAAGGTTTCTCTTTTATTCATACTTTTTTTTACTGACTATAATATAATGAGTGACTCTTTTCTTGTTCTCTTAGAAAACTGAGGAAGTCCTCCGGTGAACTGTCAGACAAGATGAACGCCCTGAGTCTGAAAGATCTGAGTTCCACTGAGTCTAAGTCTTCAGCTGAACAAAGGCTCACGCTGTTAGAAAACGTCTTCTCCTTCCCCCACGCCGACTCCTCGTCGTTCCCCCAAAGTCACTGCCAAGAGTTTCAGGAGCAGCTTCAACACCTGCCCTCAGGTAACGCTGATTTTATTGTCATGTGTTAAATATCATTACACTGAAACCGGAGTTTATAGATACAGGAGAAATATTTGACGTGAGATTAGTGATTTTTACACAGATTATAAGCTACTTGTTTTTACCAGTTTGACTATGTAGCCTGTATTCTTAGTTATTTTTCATGTTGACAGAAGTAGGAAAAGAACAGAATCTGTGAAGTCGTGTCTGGAGAGCCCTCTGCTGGACTGTGCTACAACCACAGCATACACCCCTTTAACTTGATGACGTTTTTCTGTTGAACAGGAGTAACTGTCTGTATGATGTCTGTGTTTGGACTGAAACCTGGAGAAATGGGCGACAGCATCTTACTGTCACGTCTCGAGAAAGGATCTGACCCAGTTACTGTTCACATCCCCACGTCTAAGATGCAGGTGATGGTTTACTGTGCACTTCACCTTTCCTTACTGATACTGTTACAGTTCAATTTGACAGAAATAAGAGAATAATACTGATGTTGTCTCTGTGCTGTGCAGCGTCCAGTCAGTTGGCTGGTGCAGGAGCTGGACAGTATCCTGGTGCAACAGAAGGCTGTGAGCTGTGTGACTGAAAAGGCCAAGTGGTGGGAGGGACGGAGGACGTTAGACTCTAGAGTTGAGGTAAGTCGTTTGAAAAGGCAGTGCTGGGAACTGTTTTTTTTCCACTGTGTATCATGTTGTTCAAACTATCGTTCAAAAAACCTTTCTGTTGTTGACACTGAACAGCACCTGTTGACGGTAATGGAGGAAATGCTCGGATGCTGGAAGAGTTTTCTTCTGCCGTCGTCTCCAGATCCACAGCTGTCCAGACAGACTCAGCATCTGAGCAGAGGGTTGTCTTCACGAGGACTGACGTGTAGTGAAGAGATGTTAAAGGTTTGAACACGGTCTTATAGACTCGATAACATCATACCATGGTTTGAAGTCACAGACGGTGACCTTGTGACCTTTGTTCCAGGCTGTTCTGTCTGCATTTCCTGCGCTCTCCCAGGAAGACGTGCAGAGATTCAGTCTCGGGGTTTCTCCACACTGGGACGAGGAGTGTGACCAGCTCCTCTGTTCAGCTGTGTCTGGACTGTCCAAGATAGAGCAGCCCCGCGGTCATGTGGTTCTCATCCTGGACAAGGTTGTTAATGGTCAAACACCTCCAGGTGTGGTCAAATCCGTGGTTCTGGTGAACGTTGAGGTGTAAATTCTTCCTGCTCCGTTTTGTTTGCAGTATCTCCAGAGGTTGCCGTGGGAGAGCGTCTCCATTTTGAGGTCTCACTCCGTCAGTCGGATGCCTTCCCTCCACTCACTGATGGGACTGAGCGTTCAGAAGGAGGTCGGATCAGTCACCTATAAATATTAATCTGCTGCAGATTAGAGTTATATCCTTTGTTTACTCGTGGATACTTATACTCCTGACTTTATTATTCTCCTCCAGACTGACTCTCACTCCATCTTGAAGCACGGTGTTGATACCAAAAAAGTATTTTATGTGCTGGACCCTGATGCTAATTTGGGCCACTCTCGGGATCAATTCAAAGAATGGTTTTGCAGGTAAGAATAATGGTCCAACTTTAACACACAGATTTTTTTTAACCCATTAACTGTACATGTATCTTTTTTTTAATCACCACTTGTTTTACAGTAGACCTGACTGGGAGGGTGTGTGTGGTGTGGCTCCTGACTCTCGTCAGCTAGAAGAAGCTGTGGCAACCAAGGATCTCTACATGTGAGTGTAAAGACTTTAAACCTCCTGAAAGATGGGAGTTAAAGGTGTTATTTAATGTGGAAAAAAATCTAGAGTTGTAAAGATTTCCATTCCAGTAAGTGAACAGACGTTTGTACATCATTCAGAATAATATGCTTCAATTCAAAACACATTCAGGACAGTTCCATGTATGTCGTCACGTGGGAAGATGTCAAATATTTTGTCTGATTATTTTACTTTTACGATAGAGAATTGTAACTGATGAGGAAAAAGCTCGTCCGACTGCCTGTGGCCTATTTTGTCTGATTATTTTTACTTTTACAATAGAGAATTGTAACTGATGAGAAAAAGCTCGTCCGACTGCCTGTGGCCTGTCTGTGTTGTTTTCAGTTTAAGTTCATAATCTTTCAACTTTATTCATGCAGTTACGTTGGTCACGGAGCAGGATCTCGGTTCTTGGACAGTCAGATGATCCTGAAGCAGCAGATGAGAGCGGCTTCTCTGCTCTTCGGCTGCAGCAGTGCCGCTCTGGCAGTGCGAGGCAACCAAGAAGGTCAAGGAATCATCCTCAGCTACCTGATAGCAGGCTGGTAAGATATCAATGTGAAGTTGATTTTTAACTACTTTCAATACGAATAACAAAAAACTCCCAACTTGTGTAGAGTTTATTTACTGAGGGTTTTTTTTTCCTTCTTCAGCCCTTTTATTTTAGGAAACCTATGGGACGTGACAGATCGGGACATCGATCGTTTCACCAAAGCCTTGCTGGAGTCGTGGTTATCTGCTGGCTCCGGGGCCTCCCTGCTGCAGTACATGAGCCAGTCACGTCAGGCCACACATCTGAAACACCTGATAGGAGCTGCACCTGTGGTCTACGGCCTCCCTGTCCACCTGCAGTAGACGACCAAGGAAGTGTTTTGTCTTTCAAAATTCATGGCTTTTTTTTTTTGTAATTTTTTTTTAACGTTTTGAACTTGACTGATGCATCATTTTATAGTTCAACAATCTAATGTGTTTTGATTTAATTATTAAATGTATTCTTACACACATTTTATGACTGTTGTGGATATAATATGATGCAGAGTGTAGTAAATTATTTTGGACTTTTAGTCAAATTTGACTGCTTTTAATTTTTAAAGATAAAAATTTAATGGACTGTACTTTTTATCAAACTTAATTGTACAAACATATGTACATTTTACAGGTAAAGTATAGAGTTTAATAAACATTATATATTTCTGACCTCTGAACGTCTCACATTGTCTTCAATCGCTAGTTCATCACTAGTGTTCTGATATATTTTGTGTTTCTGCTACATTGTTATTGCAGGTTTATGACTTTTGTTTTGATAAGGTCACACTACCTTAAATGCACAATCTTTGGTCATGGCAATAAATAGGCAAAATTTAACCCAGTTTACTTCCAGTAAGTTTCCCTGATGTTTGTGATTTAACCTGTTTTGCAAATGTAATTTCATTTAAAATGTTTTGAAAAATGTCTTACATTTGGAACAAATGTAAGACACACTAAACACACATAACACCAACCTTCAAATATGAACCTGTACATTTTCTGTTCCCCAACCTAAACACACATGACACCAACCCTCAAAAATGAACCTGTACATTTTCTGTTCCCCAAATACTCAATAAAGAGCATATTTTATTATTACTATTATTATAAATAATTTGCCAAAAATACATAAATTACCTTTCACTTTCAACGAACGCTATTATTCTTTTATATGGTATATGGGGAAAAAACGAGATATCGTCTCAACCACAAGAGGACGTTATTAAATACTGCTGAATGTCTTTAACCCGGAAGTAGAATCCCACAGCGGTCCTCATCTGGCATCACGCTTCCAACATGGCGGTGAATCTTACAGACCTCTCCCTGCCTCAGTTAGAAGGACTGAAGACCCAGTTAGATCAGGTATTTACAAAATAGTTGTTCCGTCGTAGTATATGTTGTGTTTTTGGACATCGGCTGCACGAGTGTAAAAGCTAATAGAAAATAACAGCAATGTGGTGAGGCTAATTAGCACCTTCCCTGAAGCTAGCATTTAAAACGTCTTTTGAATAACAGTGTGCTCTGCGGTATAGTTCACTGTATTGCTTGCTATTTACGTATGTGTACGTTATCTTAATGACAGTTGTCAGATAGCATTAATTTGTAATTGAAGATATGTGTTACACACTTTATATTTATGACAAAATATGAATTAAAGATGCCCTATTAATTTCCCTAATCACAACAGTAACATCTACAACGCGAGTACAACTGATTTCCCATTTATGGTTTGTTTCGTTATCGATCTGTCGATATAAGCTGTTATGTATTTTTAACCTTTGACTTGACAAATTTATTCAGATCATTTAGATTATGGAGTACAAACCTTAATTTCTTTCATATCATTCATCTTATTTTATGAACAGTAGCTTCCATTTCATGCTTGCATTTTTCTGATTATTTTGTTAGGTTAAGTATTCTTAAGTAATTTTTTTGCCATTTCATGCTTGCATTGTTGTGATTATTTTGTTTACAGGTTAAGTATTCTTAAGTAATTTTTTTCTAATTATAATGTTTTGCAGGAGGTTGAGTTTTTGACATCTTCGATTGGTCAGCTCAAAGTGGCACAGACCAAGTTTGTTGATGCAAAAGATAGTTTGAGCGTATTAAATGTTAAGAATAAAGGTGAGTAAAAAATGTTTTATTAACTCTGTGTCTCTGGACTGTCTTTTTTATTTCAGATTAGATTATTTCTGTTTAATGTTTTTCTCTCTTTTGTGCAGGTAAAGAAGTGTTGGTGCCTCTCACCAGCTCTGTATCCTTTTAGTTTTTAATTTAAAGATAGATAGAGAGATGTACTTTATTGATCCCAGGCTGGGAAAATGCACAATGAACATTTTGTTTATTTTTGTTATACAGTGTATGTTTGTCCTTGACGTGTTTTTTTCTCAGATGTATGTCCCTGGAACATTAAATGATGTGGAACATGTCTTAGTGGATGTTGGGACTGGTTATTATGTTGAAAAGGTAAAACAATTCTTTGGATGTTATCAAATGCTTTCCATCTCTTTGAATGTTGTAGAACAGGTTTTGTAATTTTTTTGTGTGTGTTTGTTTTTCTCTGTCTGTAGAAAGTGAAAGACTCGGAAGCTTTCTTCAAGCGCAAAATTGATTTCCTCACAAAGCAAATAGAGAAAATTCAGCCGGCCCTCCAAGAAAAACATGCAATGAAGCAAGGTAAACCAGATACACTTTTGCAAACATCTGACTAGTTAGGACCTCAAATGATTTGAAACCAAATAACACATATTAGATTCCTGGTCCTCATGAGAAAAATGATATTTTTTTGCTCTTACTATAGTTTTATCTTTTTAGTATTTTAGTACAGTATTTTACATACTGTATATACAACCACCAAACCTTGTGACTCTATTTCTTTTGCTACACACACTAATGTAAAACTGAGGGGATGCAGGGCTAATTTTGGAGCAGAATACAGGAAATTTGTTTGGATATACTAGAGCAGCATTTACCCACAATGCTCTAAAGAATTCAACAGCCATGCTGAGTTAATTTGCCTTTTTTTTTTCTTGCAGCCGTGATTGAAGTAATGAATATGAAGATTCAACAGCATCAACAGAGCCAACAGTCATCACAGAATGTTGGAACAACCAAGGCTTAATGAGCATAATTATGTTTAAGTCAATGTTCAGGAACTCATTATTGTTGGACAGTAAAATGCCTTTCATTAATATTAGGGTCACAATTGATATGCTACTGTAATAAAGTAAAAATATTTGTAGTGCGTCATGGTCAACAAATGTAACTGGCTTTGAATAATAAAATCACTGTGCAACCAATAAACATTTTGTTATTTGTTTATTTGTTGTCAAGCTAAATTTCTATAAACATTTCTAATCATGCACTTTTTTTATTTGAAGCTGCCTAATATTTTCAATACTCATATTTTGTATTGTGTATTAACAGAACAGTAACTGTTACAGGTTACACTTGAATGTTTTGTTAACACCGTCATGACGGACTTTAATAAATAATTAAATATTGCAAACATTGCAATACTTTAGTCTGACGTCTTTAGAGACGACTTCAATTGGTGTGGTGCTTTGTCTCAACAGAGGTGTAATATTTTGCCGTTTGTGTCTGTTTCCATTTCTATTATGGTCTAACGGCTCCTAGTTCAAATTTTAGTAGTTAATTTTGTCTGTCTATTTAATTTTTATTTGTATTATTAAAAGTATATTGTCTCGTCGGCGATGTGAGCTGTGAACAGCTCCATTAACGCCACACCTAGTTGCAGATAACAAGGGAGACGTTTCGTTGACCTTACGCACAAACACAGCGAGCGTTTGCCTCTTACGCAGTTTGCGCAGCTGTTGGCGGTGAGGCGGGGAGCAGCAGCAGCAGCAGCAGCGCAGCTTCTGTACGGAACAGAACGGTAACACAGAGAAAGAGGACGTAACTGTCACATGCGGACTGTACGGACCCTCGAAGCCAACCCGTAGGATGAAAAATTAAAGAATAACGGCGCCGTTTACTCTACAACTTGAAAATGATCTTGTGATTTTGTCCTAAAGTGCAGGATTTTTTTTTTAAGTTGAGATCTGCCGGTTTGCACCGTTGGACGAGAGCACGTTGGATTGAGCGATAGCTTCAGACGTACGTTACCAGCAGTTGCCGGGGAGACCAAAGTTAAACTGACGGACGACGGTCAACTTCCCTAAAAATAAAGATAAACCAACGAACATTTCCCACAAAACAACACCTTTAAAACATCGTAAAGTCTGTTGGAACGGAAGAGGACACAGGACCAGAGCAACATGGTGAGGTCGGGGCCTGGACAAACATGCGACAACCTGTTTGCGTCCTGATGTCCGTTTGTCTCGTAGCTTCACTGTGTAACGGCTTTCTTAACGTTCAACTCTTGAGTTTCCTTAAGCAAACCGCCCCACGTTAGTTGCAACTCATTAATTGTGTGGTTTTTATGTTATGAAGTCAAACAAGCGTCGCTGTCACCGTGTTTGGCACATAATTGAAGCCGGTTATTACTGGTCTGCCAGGTTCACTCGGGCTAATTCAGCTAAAGGCGAGTGTTTCTGGTGTCGCTCGTGTCCATATGGTAGATAGTCACGTCAAACAAACAAAGCTAACGTGGCCCCACGTCAGAGAACACGATGTACTTTTGGACAATTCTAACATGTTCCCGATAACAGCACATGTGTGTAATTAAACTTTATTTCGTTTAAACGGCCGCACGTGATCGGCGTTTAATGAAAGCTAACCGTTACCGCACGGATGCTAAACGGCTTTTCAAAGGTCACTGCAGTGACCAGACGGTCACAATAACTTTGAAAAAGACTCATAGTCGACGGTTGTTTAATCAATTAACAATAAATCACCTCATTATCTTCGCGTTGTCTCCTCTGTTTAAAACGTTAAGAAGGATTAGAGGCGAAGTCTTGTTCAGATTATAGAGCATGTTATAATTGGCACGGGCACGCCTGCGCCATGTGCTCTCTCTCTCATTCTTCCTGATACTCCAGGTTAAAGCGCTCCCGCGGCTCCACAGCCCAGGGCAGAACAGCACTCAGATTAGATTAGATGTGTTATATTCTGATAGTTTACCGCAGCCCACAGACTTGCGTGGCGGATTGCACGGTCGAATGAATGAAACACGCTTGAAATTCCGCAACGGCTGACAGGTTTAAAGTGTATTGTTGAAATCAAGCCGCAGCTCACGGGCGGACCAGCGCCATGTATGGACACATGTGACCGTCTGATGGGCGGAGCTAAGCTGAGGGGAGAAGCCAATGACATTTCACGGGGTTCACTGCGTGTGTTTTGTGTCTGTTGAGGCAAGTAGCTGTAAGGAAGACTAGTATCTGGCTCCAGTAAGGTATAACCCTGTTTTTCGTGGTATGTCAACGTTACTTTGGTGTTAGGTGAAAGGTATAGTATGCATGGGATTTCCGAACGACAAACACTGTCACTTTAATTGGATTAAATCGAGAGTTGTGACGTGATGTTGACTGACTGTGACTGTGTGATTATGAGTTAGAGATGAGGCTTTGTTTGTGCTGGCTGAGTGAGTACAAGTCAAAGGTGTGTTCTGACCAGAATAGTGGTCAGAGTGTGTGGAGTGTTCTTAACCAGGTAGAGGCTGGATTACTGGTGTGTGTGTGTTAACTAAACCCAGTTCCCTGTGTGAGTTGGGAAACTGTTCTGAGTATGGATTGGTCGGTTATTAGTTTATGATAACTCATTTGCTCGTTTGTCTATAACTTGATGGTGAATACGTCTTAGTCGCGTGTTTAACCTTGAGAGGCTGAGGCCACAGTGTGTGAACCAGAGGTCAGGTTGGCGACAGCTGTGTGTCATTAGCTGTTGCTACAGGCTACTTTTTCCTCCGAGGCATGTGTCCTTGTTTAACCTGACTTCTGTGGCTGTTGTTTAAGGCCAAGTCAAATATGGTTTCTGGGTTTGTTTATCATGTACTTCACATTAAAGGTTATTCGACAAAGTAGCTGCAAATAAGTGTTGTCACATGACGTGACTAGGATTTCCAACTTGTATTTAATAACGACACAACTAGAATGTGTTATTTGAAGTTCTGATCAACATAATCTATTTTAACCCTTATTATATATGTTTATATTATATATGTACGTTACAGAATGGTTAATGACATACAGCGTAGATCAACATAAACAATAATCTATTTTAACCCTTGTTATATATGTTTATATTATATATGTACATTACAGAATGGTTAATGACATACAGCGTGTTCTCTGTCACACAGGTGACCACAAAGGGAGCTGGTCTGAACCCCAACGCTAAAGTGTGGCAGGAGGGCCCTGCCCACCCC
>NC_024317.1:3960070-3987048 GCF_000523025.1 Cynoglossus semilaevis | reverse complement strand
TAAACCACACACACACACAATATCAAATGAATGTGTTTCAAGTTTATTCCTCATGGTGATAAAATAAATAATTAATGTGTTTGTTTATTCCTCATGGTGATAAAATAAATGAGTAAAACATGATGAAGCTTGATCAGAGTATCGCGTGTCGTGGTTTGAACAATGGCAGTTATTTCACAACTGTTTTGTCACAACCTTCTGTCTTTTTTAGGATATTTGGACATTCCTTCAATGGTTTCAAAAGGACTTGATGTGGAGTATCTGGACAGCGTTGCTGATTATGGTCCTGCGGCCACAGAGGGCATTATAGATGACGTCCACCACCCTGACTTGGGTTATTTGGTCTTTGAGCCAGAAAGTGAACTAGCCACAGACAGCGATTCCTCCACTGAACAACCAATGTCTGCTGAAAGCCTCAGGGAGTCTTTGAAGAAACAGCTCGAGTTCTGCTTTTCTCGGTGAGTGGCATTTGTCTCATTTGTCTCAAATACTTTTCTTTTTTATTTGTTACATTAGTTAAGTTTAAATGTTGTTAATCACTGTTTTTGTTTTGTTTATTTTTTGTACAGTGAGAACCTGTCCAAGGATCTGTACCTAATATCCCAGATGGACAGTGACCAGTTTGTCTCCATCTGGACAATTGCTTGTATGGAGGACATCAAAGCTCTTACCACTGACATGGACCTAATTGTTGATGTACTCAGAGGTATTTTTCATTCTTCATGTTAAGAAATCAGCCATTACAATACAGAAATACAGGTGTAACAAAGTTTTAGTCATGATCAAAGCCCTAGTCATGCTCAGTACAATTTCTTTCATGGAATGTGTCTGAATTCTATTTAAGAAAGAAGACAATGATAGACCAGTTGGATCATAGTTTACTGAAAACGTCATCATTTAGAGAACCGCATACAATGTGTACAATGTTCTTCAGCTGTCAGCCTGTGTTTGAGGGACCGTATTACATCTGGCCACAGATGATGGTTCCAGTGCATGTTATAGCACAAGGTTTGACTGTTTCTGTTTAATTCTGTTGCTACATAAGGTGCTGTATATTGGTACACCAGTATTTTGCTTTTGTCATTTTACAAGTACTTTTAGATGCATTTTAACAGTATGACAATGACAAGTCTGTGAGCAGGGAAGTAGTCGGTTCGATGAAGCAGAGTTTGACCTGAAGGATGTAATGTTTCCCCGACTTCATCCAGTGTGATTGAAATGTCTTTGAAATCTTTGTTCTTATAAGAATTGTGCAACGGAGCGTACGGCTAGCTTGTGAATGGATTTAATAATTTAGTTTAATAGCTTGTGCCTTAATTTGATTATTGTGTGTTTTTTTTTTTGTTTGTTTGTTTGTTTGTTTTTTCCATGCAGGAGCCTCTCCAATGGTGCAGGTTGATGAAATGGGAGAAAACGTTCGTCCAAACCACAGCCGTTGTATCATCATTCTGAGGGAGGTGCCAGAAACTACTCCAGTGGAGGTAAATACTGCTGTAAATGAGGGCTGTAACAGTTTGTGATAAGATTCAGAAGTGAAAGAAGTACAATAATGCATGTTTTGTGACTGAAATTTTATTTATTTTTTTTGCAGGAGGTGGAGGCCATTTTTAAAAGTGTCAACTGCCCGAGAGTGTTATCTATTGAGTTTGCACATAACAGCAACTGGTATATAACCTTTCAGTCAGACATGGATGCACTGCAGGTACACTAGCTACAAATGTGTTGATAAAACATCCAGTAACGTAACAAGAAGAACTGTTTAAGTTCGGGTCAAGTGTAATGTAAAGTTTTGCTTCTTTTCTCCTACTGTAGGCTCTTCAATACCTACGTGAGGAGGTGAAAACCTTCCAGGGAAAACCAATCATGGTGAGTTGTGTTGCTGGTCTAAGTTAGATTTTAGGTGAGACTGGAGTACTTCCTGTAATTTATTCTTCTTTAAAGGCCAGAGAGCCCTGTGTTACACCACGTCAGTGCTGAGATGTGGCTGCTCTTCTGGCCTGACTGTTTGGTTAAACATTGACCTTCAGGGTGACCTTGGGATGTGTGTGTACAGAGCCTTGATAAGAACGGTGGAAACCCAGTGGTCTCTCGTCCTTTAGTTTGTCAGAACTGGCGTACATTCCAGATTCTCTGTCTTTTTTTCATTTTTGACCCAAATGTTTAAAGTTTCTTGACATAAACAAAAACCAAACAACGTTTATTTGGCCCCGGTGATGATCAGTATCGCGCTTGGAAGGACCCATAGACACTGTCACTGGCTGAGTGGAGCTTTTTTTAATCTTTAGCACTCTATAAATATCTCTCTCCCCTCCTCCCCCCACGCCCCACCCCCCACTCTCTCTGTCTCTTCATCCACTCTACTCCTGCTAGATCTTGTCCTCCTTCACTTCCTCTCCCCTTTCCCTCCCCCAGCCACAGCAGTGTTTTATGACCTAATGACCGTGAGATTATGAGATCTGAGGGGACTAATGGACACCACACATTGATTAATTCACCTCTGTCACCAAAACAACTGGCCTGACTCACTCCTTTCCTTCCTCTCCCACCCACCGCAGGCCCGCATTAAAGCCATTAACACATCCTTTGGTAAAAATGGCTTCCGCGGCGTGGACTCGAGCGTGTACAGTCAGCCTGCACAGCCACAAGGCCAGTATGGAGCTCCTGTGTACATTCAACCGATGTACAGCGCTCAGCAGCAGTACCCTGTTTATCCTGTGGTGTCCCAGTCCTGGAACCCTCCAGTTGTGCCTTATTTTGAAACACCTCTGGTAAGACTTTGGACCAAAAGATTAGATGTAATTTGAAATGATTGTGTATTCTCTTTGTATAACTACATTCACAGTAAATTCATCGTGTATTTGTGTTTCTTTCTCCTCTTGTGTCCAGGCACCTATTCCAAATAATGGACATATGAACGGATATAACAGTTCTGGGAACTACAAAACCAACTCCAGCTCTCAGAGGCCCATCAACAGAAACCGGTATGTTTAAAGTTACAGCTGAACTCCCTCACTCAGGGTGTGTAGCTGAGCCGGGGAAAACAAGGTTAGACTAGTGCTAACCTTGTCATTGTTCTGTAGGTATGGTGTGCATCACCATCATTTATTGTTACGTTTTTTGTCATTGTTCTGTAGGTATGGTGTGTTGCATCACCATCATTTATTGTTACGTTTTGCCTTTAAAAGAAAGGATAGTCGGTTAATCTTTAGAAAATATTTTTTTGAAAATTTAACACAAGGTTTTGAAAGTGGCATTGTAAATACCTAGAAGCTATTTAACTTGTATACACTCTATATTAAATGAGTATATTTAGCATCATTTTCTCCATCATGTTTAAATGGTTCAAAATGTCATGACTGTCTGTTGTTTGAAGTACCTTTTGATATTTTTTTTTTGTTAATTGTTTTCTATTGACTCAGAAACCACAGGGCTGCTGATTGTCCCCTTCCTCCTTCCTTGACCCTGACGAACAACCTCCCATCTGCTCCCCTGGGTCCACAGAACCATCACACTTCAGGAGCTCCTAGTTCTGAACCCGTCTCTCTGCTGTCCCTCAGTCCTAAAGAAACCTTCTCACACGCTCACACATTCAGTGGAGATCCGAGTGGGATCGGACGGGGCAGGTCAGTGACCGCTTTAATGTTATTAAGAGCTAATCTGCTGTGTCTGTATGCCAGTCATTTGAAAGTTGGTTTTTGAATAAGAAAAATTAAATTTAAAACATTTTCCTGATTGGTTGTAGGAGAGGGAATTACAGAGGCATTAGAAGGAAAGATGATCATCATGTGGTAAGTTTATATTTTATTATGAACATATCTTCTTAAAAACATTTTTGAAGAATGGATTTGAATGTTCATTGCTCTTGGATTTTTTATTTTAATATTAACTGATTTTTTTTTCTTTCTTTCTAAATGCAGCGTCCTGTTCCTTTGATGGAGGCTAAAGTGACTCCACCACCACCACCAGATTTTGAACTGGAAGCTTCTAACTTTCCTCCGTTACCTGGATCTGTGGTCAGTGATGGTTCCCGGGGAGAAACCATACCAGAGATGCGCCTCTCTGATGTTGTCCGTGGCCTGAAAGTAACCAACAAGGTGACCTTTGCCCTCCTGTACTTGTTCACTGCTGTGCACTCTGTTGTTTTAGAATGAAGTTAGGTATATTATGTACATATTTACACGTCTTTTTTTTTTTAAATCCAGCCTGTGATCCAAGAAACTACTGATGGTCAATGCACAAAAGTTTCAGAAGATCCTGTGAGCGTTTCAGATTCTGTGGATGCTGCTGATGAACACGCTGCAGCAACGCTGCTCACAGTGTCGTTCTTCTCTTCATGGTACAGTAACTACAACCTACAGTAATATCTGTTATAAATGCGTCTGTATAAACACATGAAAAAACAACTTTACACTCGTTTAATTTCTCCATGTCCTTTCAGTGTTCTCACTCCAGTACCTGAAGAGGATAAAGATGAACCTCCAAACCCAGAAAGTATCGTCTCCTCGCCCACTCAAACCGTTTCTCCAACAGAACAAACCCCCTCCTCCACCCTCTCCTCTTCCCCCTCCTCGTCCTCCACCTCCTCTGCCTCTTCGTCTTCCCCTCCTCCCAGCTGCTGCAGCCAGTCTCCACAAACTGAAACACCTTCTCCATCTCCATCATCTCCAACATCAGAGCTTGTAAGTACCACGGCTCCTGATCTTCAACACACTGTCACCAAGATCATTTCTCTGTAGTGACCCAGTTGTTTCAGTCAGTATTAGGAATAGTTTGCACATGTTCTAAAAATGCAATAAAGCATACCATCTCAAATTATTTAATTATTATATTTGTCACCTAATTCCGTTTAGAAAAATTAATACATTTTGATACAAATACCTGCAACAAGTTCCGCAGGTCATCTTCCTTGCGATGTTACCGTTTCAACATTTAATAAATACAATTAAGTTAGTCATTGGAAACCAACAGACATATTCTGGCTTCAGTTGTACTTTATTGTACCACATCAGCTCTGTGTTTATGTGGATAGAAGTCTTCATCTGTGAATTGTTATTGTCCTCCCTCCAGGTGCTGAGAAAACTCAGTTATGCTGAGGTGTGCCAGAAACTGGCCAAGGACAAGCCTCAGATGACTACACCGTCACCTCCCGCCTCTACAGCCAGCCAACCGCTGCAAGAGCTGAAAGTCAACGGGAAGGAAGACTCCAAGAACCCCGGCATGAGACGCTCAGCAGAGAAGCCAGAGAAAAACGGAGACGGCCGCCCCCCTCGTCAACCGTTACGTTCCTTCAGAGGAGGCAATCGCCAAATCGGAGCTGGAGAGCCTGGTCCCAAATTTCGAGAAAATTATAGAGACACAAAGGGTGGCAAACAGTTTATACCACAGAGAGGGTCCAGACGCAGTGGTAAGGAACAGAACATTCCCCCAACATCACAAAAATAACTAGAGTAGGAAAAAAAACATTCAGCCTAGAATGAAACTAAAAACATATATGTATATATGTACATACATAGAGAAATATATTTTATTTGGCAGGCTTTGTCAAATTAAACATAGTATCAGATCAGAATATATTTGAATATACTGTAAACAGATGTTCCTTGTAGGAAGAACGGATATGGTTTGCAAAAAAAAGCAATGCAGACAGGTGATAATTTACAGTTTTATCACCATAAAAAAAGAGAAAAATAACATGATCTTGTTTCTTTCATTTAAAACACTGGGTAAGCTTTCAACCTAACAACCACAATAACGTGTGTTATTTTTATTTATTATTATTTTCATATGATGTATCCTTTCATTAGGATTTGTTAACCTGTTTTTGGATTATTGTCAAGAGACTGCAACATTTACCCTGTGATGACCTTATGACTTTATGGCATTCTTAAACAGGGATATTGTTGAGCAGATTTGATTAATGTAGAATCCTGCAGACAGAAGCTGGTAATTATCTTTACCAGAAGTTAATGGTAGTTTTCTTTGTGGTGCAGAAATGTTAGACTCTCACAAATAGGTTTGCTTGTATAATTTTTTCTGCATATTTAAGTTTAGTTTAGGTTTTTATTCTTGGTCTAATCAATTAGTACAGGATGATTTGATGTGAGCAGAAACTCAGATAGTGATCTTAAATACAACTCCAACTCTTCAGGAAGTCTTTTCTCTGCGATTTAGAAAGTTTAAAAGTGTTTCAGTGAATTTACATTAGTGTACTGTGATGACTAATGATACAGTGTAGAGTAGATGACGTGTAGGCCATACCTCCAGGAATGTGTTTGACGGATACACAACCCTGTGTTTGTGTCAATCCTGAACTAATGGAAGTGATGTTTAAATTTTTAACCGAACCAGAGAATAATTTTTTTTAAATTTCGTTTACTTGGTAATGCTCAAATCTTTGTTGGGTTTAGTTGTCACTCTGGACAATCAGTGCTAGTTTTTGGATTTTACAGCAGAGGCTGTATACAGTAGTTTATGCACATACTGGCATACAGATTATGATGTCCACAGATGGATTTTCTTTCTTTCTTTTTTTGTTTGAGCAGTACTGTTTTTCTATTTCTATAAAAAAATAACCACATCCTGGAGTTTAAAAAAACAAAAAACATGTGTACCATTGAAACAGCTGTGGGAAAATAGAACGACCCCGGTGGTGTTTACAACGTACGAGTGCATTCCTTTGGGACGATTTGCTGTTTAGTTCATCATTAACATCATAGACAAGTTTGAAATAGAATATAAGTTGGTGCTTTTTGCAACCAGCAGAACAGCAACCTGAGAAAAATCAAACTTCTGCAACGTGTTTGCATCTATTTTCATAAATGATCTGTCGTAAGTCAACAAAAGTGTCTGTCAAATGTTATTTGATGTACATATAGAATATACATTGGTTTTTGAGTTTTACTGCTGGTGATGCTCATTAAATTCACTGTTCTTTCCCTGTTCCCATGTGTGTTGTTTCTTTCATGCTGTTGAGTTTTTCTAATGTCTGATTTGTCTGTTATGATTTACTGTACATATTGGATAATAACATAACAGATAATTCTGAATAATAAAACCTAACTCATTGGAAAAAATCTATGGTGAATGCCATTTCTAATCAATAGTTAGTTTTATTAATCTTTAACTGTATAAGTGTGTTAAAGAGAGAAAGATTGAACTGTTCACTCGTAACACATTTTTAGTGCTTTTTTTTTCATTTGACCAGACAGAGTTAAGAGCATGAGTTTTACTGATCCAGATTCTTGAGTGAGTCATGTACTAGTGCATACTTGTATTATATTTATTAAATAAACTAGTGTCTATGTGGAATTTTTTTTTGCCAGCTTTCCAATGCAAATTAGTCTTGTATGTCCTGCCTATAACTATCACACAATAATAATAAATATTCACGGCCTCACAAAAAAAACATTTTATTATTTATTAAAACTTTAGTATCCCCTATGTTTTAACTTTTTCATAGGAAACAGAAGTTTCAAACTAGATATAAAACAAATTTATTTACAACAAAAACTTGAATAACTAACCAGTTATTCAAGGTTTTGTTGTCAACAAAACGTGTGTTGAGTAGGATTAAATGGATGTAATGTAAACATGGTGGCCCTGTTACGTAATACCTAAAGAGGATTGCAGTTCTCGTTGGGTTCACCTGTTCTCGCGGTGTTTGGCGAATGGAAGTGTCAGAGTGTCAACAACGGGCAGACAGCAGTAGTAGTAGCAGCAGCAGCGGCACTGTCCGGAGCTGGGAGGTGGGAGTGAACACGCTGTCCTCACGGCGGGTGAGACGAGACATTTGTTTTTCAGACAATTTGGCGATGATTTCAATGCTTTATAATAAACGTCGGAGTAGACGAAGTGTGTTGAGATGTATCACCGACCACCTCATGAGCACGGCTTTCTTTAACATTAGCGCGCTAATGTTAGCGGCTAACGTAGCAAAGATGTTGATATGAACTGCAGAGGTAAGCTGGCGAAGCTTTGGTTAGCTCTAGCATGGCTGTCTGGGTGTTTTGTGACTAACAGCTCGGGTGGATTCTCTGTGAGGTCTGTTTATTCGACTGTGGTATTTTAAGAGTGTGCACGATATTAACATTGTTGTTTCGTGTAATGACACAGCTGCCAGGTTTTGTAAATACAGCGCTGTGATGCAGCTAGCAGACTAGCTCACTGAAGGCCTGTCGTTATGTGTAGGAAGATGTTAACCAAAGAATTGTGAGATGAACATGGCCTTTACTCCGTCATCGTAGACTCACCTGAAGATCTAGAGTCGAACGTCACGGACAGTCTAAAGCTCTTTTATTGTCACAGACACAATGACACTACATGGTTCGAGTTGTGAAACCTTCTTCTTTCTCCCCTGCTGCAAAGCAATTTCTTCCAGCAGGCCTGTGATTGTCAGACTGTTTCCCCCTATTATCGACTTATTAGTGCAGCTGCATGTGTCCAGGTTTGTGGTGACAAACGGTCCTGAAAATCAACACAGGAGTGATGTTGAAAACTAACGACTACTGACAAGACTGTCACACTGATTATGCAGATGCTCCCAGATGTTACACAGCAGCATGAACTTCAGAAAGCTCTTATTAAACACAACAGTTGGACCATAACATTCAGAGCACACCAGAGATGTTGGTACACTTTCCAAAAACTCTGGTTGAGTAGTGCACCCAAACAGTTTGAAGGACAAATAACAAATACTTTTTCAAGACCAAACCTGCATAAATATCAAGTTGGGACAAGAAATGTTTTTCCACTGGGACATGTGTCTTTTTCATTTGTTAGATGATGTTATCTTTTAAAACCAAAAAATACAAAATGTTCCCTTTTTGAATGCATATTTTTTTACACATGATTTTTGTCATGATGCCCTATACATTATAACAGGAGACTTGTATGGACAACAGAAGGTTGTTGATCTCAGATGTGCTTGGACAGCATGAATTCAATTTTGGTTCTAGACTTAATTGATGTATTTATTTTTCTTGAAACAGTTTCTAGCAGATATTTTGCAAGGGTTTTATATATATTATATATAATATAATAATTTTAATAATTTTTTTTTTTTAAATAAAACTTTGCTATCTGTAACTTGGCAACAGATTTGGATGAACCAATCAGGTGTCTCACCTCATTCTGCAAAGTGAAACAATTGAAACATGAGGGGTGAAACATGAGCACTTCACTTGAGAAATTCAGTTAAACATGGTTTAACATTTGACCAGCGCCCCCTGTCGTAAAAGCCTCATTCATTGGTACTTTTTCTGTCTTCTCGCCTCACTATCCTCACCTTCTCATCTTTAACCAACATGACCTGCTGAATGTTCTGTCCAGCTCTGTTTAGCTAACCTGCACAAATCTTTCTCTCCTTCCTTACTGTTCTACCTTTCATACAACTTTATCATAAGCACTGTTTTTTTTTCCAGATATTGTGTCTGAAATGGGGGATGACAGACCCTTTGTTTGTACTGTCCTCGGATGTGGACAGGTATGTTTGGATTTGGCATTGTTATTATTCCCCTGTACAATTTTATTTTGCACCTGTTCAGGCCTGAAATATAGGGAACAAAATATTTATAAATGTCCTGAACTGACTGTAGTTGTAGTGAGTACAACTTTGGCTTCTTTGTTACCTCTGTGATTGCAGAAGTTCACCAATGAAGACCACCTGTCCGTCCACAAACACAAGCATGAAATGACATTAATATTTGGTCCTGCCCGAACAGACTCTGTTATTATTGCAGGTAATATCAGTGCCATGAATATCTGTGTTTGAAGCATGAACGCTGGTGAAGGCTCTGTAATAACATTCCTCTGCTTTTGTGTTTTTTTGTTTTGTTTTTTGTTTTTAGACCAAACCCCAACGCCCACACGCTTCTTAAAGAACTGTGAGGAGGTTGGACTATTCAATGAACTGGCCAACTCTTTTGAACAGGAGTTTCATAAAGCACACGAAGACGATCAGAGGTCGAAGCACCAGGTGTGGTAGAAGAAGATGGATGTGCATGTTGTCTTTCTAAAAATAAGTACACGCTGTTTGATTCTTATTTTATTTAGTCTGCTTGTAAGACCGCGCCTTTACAGACACCCTCGGATGTGAAGGACGAGGATGACGACGCTCCTTTACAGGTTGATTCCTCCCCACCCGGAAGTCCCGATTCCTCCTCCTGTATGTCGGAAAGCAGTGACGATTCAAAGGTCAACGCAAAGGTACGATCGAATCAGTCAGAATACTGCAAAGCAAGCAACGCAACAGAAGGCCAGTTCCACATGAACGCCTCAAGAATTTGTGTAAAGTACAATGTTTCCGTGTTTGTAGGGTAAACTATGACATACACTGTTTCAACAACTAAGTGTGTTAATAACTGTCCACAGGTGATTCCCAGCAAGCCCAGCTCCACTCCCACTCCCACCATCGTGCGTCCAGGTTCCCTCCCACTTCACCTGAGTAATGATTCCCTACAGCCAACTCTGCCATCCCCAACATCTGTCATCACTCAAGCTCCACCCTCCAACAGACAGCTAAGGTGAAGTATAGCGTCTTTTTGTTTTTACTTTTTCCCCCCACACAAATTGTGTCATTGTTTCAAACATGTACGAAAATCAGAATTAGTTACAGAGGTGTGAAGCAAAAGTTAACAAATGTTTAATTTTGTCGATAGCTCGCCGACTGGTTCTTATCCATTGGTGAGACACCTCCCTAATGGACAGACTGTCCCTCTCCTGCCCAGTCCAGTTCAGATGACCTCTGTTATATCTGTAAGTATGTTTCTTTCACATTTCAAACATTATTTCATATTAGTTTCGTTTCATTTTTCTACTAATTCTTTATGGTAATGTGTAGCATGCGAGGCCCGTAAACTCGGTGCCCAACATCCCGGGGATACCAGGACCTCCTGTTGGTGGAGCAAGCAGTGGTTCCTCCTCTCCATCAGGCTACAGCATGTATTCTGAGACCAAAATGGTGAGAAGTGATTTTTTTTTCACAGTTTCCTGGCTCCTGGGCTTTTTTTTAATGTGATCTGCTTGTGTCAGCCACATGTAGGCAGCAGAGATGGAGTTCTAAATTAGTCTTAGTCTGGCTTTTGGAGACAGAATAAGGCAGGGATTCTCAGTGTAATTGAAGCCTGGTGTAGCAGTGGTTCAGGAGAGAATCAGGGCCACGTGGGTGTTCTTTTTAAAGGTTCTGACTGATGAATAAGTCCAGTCACGTTGTTTTTCATACAGTGTTAGATGTTTACGATACAATATTTTTTGGCTTTGTTACTGCTTCTCCCAAGTCTTTTTACATATACTTAAGGAGGAAGTAACCTTTTCATAGTGCCAATAACTAAAAGATTATTGATAGGGATGTCCGATAATATCGGCCGACCGATAATATCGGCCAATATTAGCATGATTATGTGGTATCTGTAAGAATGGTTATCGGTTTTTCCCTCCAATATTGAAAACCCGATAACGCAATGCCTGGGTTCCGCAAAATGATGTGTGCTCTAAAATGAGTTCAAGGCCCCGGCGACAGACCGCTCGGGTGCCTCGGTGCTCTGAAGAACTTTTAATAAAACACAATTGCAGTAACTCGTTCTAAACTCCTTTATTGCTTCAAACCAGCTTCTCCAAAATCGCCGTTTTCCTCCTTTCACACTCTCTGCACTCTCTCTTCCTCATACGCACACACACACACACCCTCTCACCACACCTCCTCACTCCCACTCACATACATGTAACTGTTAACTCCTTCATAACATGAACACAGAATATTATCAAGGCTAAACAAGCCTGTAGTCACTAGATGGCAGCATTGTAACCCAATTTATTGATCTATATTGATAATTAGGGAATTGGATGTAGAATGCTGGCGCTCAATGGTATCTCAATTTGGGGCTGGGGGTGAACAAACCTCTGTCCCCTAGGTGGGGGCATGGCTTTAACCCAGTGATTTTCAATTAAATTCTCCCCCACCCCCCGGGGCAGAAACATTTTCACAACCCACATCTCACAAATTCAGATACTGTTGAGAACCTGATAACATGTATATTTTTATCTGTACAAACTACTGAGTTGCTGCCACCTGCTGGTTGTTATCATTCAAGCATTACAGCAGTGGTAAATTTATATCTATGTCTAATATGTCTACGCCTATTCCATTGGAAGCCCCTCACGTCCCCCCCACACCTCACCACGCCCGCCCCCCCAGAGGGGCCCGCCCCACCATTTGAGAAGTACTGCTTTAACCAATCACCTTAGCGGTTGCCACCACTGTATCACTATATCGGTATCGGTAATGAAGTGTTTGGACAATATCGGCATATCGGATATCGGCAAAGAGTTCATATCGGACATCCCTAGTCACTGTCCATAAAGTCATACCTAACAGGACCCTAGACAAACCATCCCTCAGCTTAACTTAACCGACGCACCTGTGCTTTCGTAGCGGTTGAAGGCATGTCTGACTCATCAGGGCCAAGGAACACAAGATGGAGCTGCTGGTGGAGCAGGGTCCATCCCTGCAGTTCCACAGCGACATGAACAGAGCCAGCAGCCCAACCAGAACTCTGATGCACCTTCACCTGCTCAGCCGCAGGTAACAGACATGTCAGACACGTGTCGGGTTCTTCACTGCACACCAGGCAGAAAGGTGGAATCAGACGGAAAAACAGACGTTACGACAAGTAATCAACCATCATACAACACTGTCAGATAACAATGAGGCCACGAAACATTCAGTTCCTCGTTGAAAGAGAGACGCCATTTGATCCACCAATACTAAAACCCGTTCTATAACCCCCAGGCCACAGCTTCCCCATTATCGACAATATTATTGCATTTATTTCTTGACCTTATTGATATATTCGTCTTGTCATGGATATTGTTAAGTATCTGATGTAAAAACCAAATTCTGTTTTCAGACTGAAGCTTGACACCGTCACATGTTCAAAATATCTGGGTTCAATGTTTTTTTGTTGTTTGTTTTGTTGTTGCTTTTTTTTCACTGTTTTTTATACTCCTTTATTTTCATGGACAACAACTTTTAATTACAAGCCAATTAGACAAAAGCTTCCAATGCGTGACCTAAAAACAACAACTTCAAAATATCACATTGTTTTTTTTGTTTTTTGTTTTCAAAATGCAACACCTTTGATTTAGCAAATTAATTACGACATTGACTCAAGTTGTTCTCCTCTTTGTCCAGGTGTCGCCTGCTCAGCCAACAGGAGGTCGACGGCGACGGGCTTCAGAGATGGATCCCGATGAGAGGAGACAGCGATTCCTGGAGAGAAACCGAGCAGCTGCCTCGCGCTGCAGGCAGAAGAGGAAGTTGTGGGTTAATTCCTTGGAGAAGAAGGCGGAAGATCTGGCCAGCATGAATGTGTCTCTGTCGGTGGGTGTTGTTCACTGAACATTTGTACACGCTCCATGATTACTTGGGTTTGAAGGGACATCGTGGTGATGATTTCTGTGCTGTGTGTTTTTCCTTGGAATCAGAATGAAGTAAGCCTACTGAGGAATGAGGTGGCTCAGCTGAAGCAGCTCCTCCTGGCTCACAAAGACTGTCCTGTCACAATCATGCAGAAGAAGGCGGCCTTCTTAGGTAATCATGTGTGGTCACATGACTGAATGACTGAAGTGTCCAGAAGTGTGTCCCATCTGTAGCTAGCATCCATCTGTCACCACAGCCATCTAATGTGTTCCTTTTTTTACTCGCTCACCTCTCTAAGGGTGAATGTTTCTTTCTCTGTCTCTAGCTGCAGGAGGAGAGGAAACCTCCAGGGAGGCATTGGCCGAGCCCATGGGCTCCCCGGCAGCCGTCATCCAACACGGGCCGTCACCTCCCACTACTGCGTCAAGCCCAGGGGCCACCATCAACGGGCTGAGCGTCCGCGCTGCCGAGGCGGTGGCTATGTCGGTCCTGGCTGGCATGGGATCCGGCCAGCCGGGAGGAGTCGTCATGGCGCCGCAGTCGCAGGCCACTTCGAGATGATGTGCTGACGCAGGCAGCCAGTATGAACTGGAGTGGCAGTTGGAGGCCAGATTGTTAAAACGTGTATGAATTGAGGAATTTGCCCTTCCTGTCACCCCTGACTAAGATACTCTCACACCTTCATAGCCGATGATAATCAGACAATGACCTGGCGCAGTGCCTCCATCAGCCTTCACCACGACGGAGAAGTCTGCTCTTTCTATGTGTGTAAATATGAATAACCTGTTAGCAAGTCTGTTTGCAGGATTCGTGTTGGGGGAATTTCTCGCTCGCTGGTGATAGTTGGAAATGGTCTTAGATTGGGGCTTAAACACCTGAATTAAAAAAAAATATTTATCTGGAAATATCACTTTATTTCTGTTTTACTTAAAATTATAGCTTTAGGCCAAATCTGTTGCTGACAACAGTGGTTGCTTATCAGGCTGGCAGTTATACTGTAAGGTAATGTATCTTCTGTAATCTTTCTTGTAAGAAAATATTTTATGCCCGATTCTGGGCATTTATGTCATGTATTAGCTGACACGGTGAAAGTACCACCGGAGAGAATGGATGTCTAACAGCGGCTTGGGAATCGTTTTTAATTGTTTTGTGTTTTTCTGTTTACTCTTCATTTTGTCTGAGAGCTTTTTCTTTTTTTTTTTTTCCGTCCCATCGGTTTCCTTTTGTTTTAATTGTCCATAAAATACACCGAGTCAGCTGAGTGTGTCACGAACCGGATTCCACACAGTTCACGCCGCAAGTGTCTGTCTGAATTCTGTTGTTCTGTTTACTTTTTAAAACATTTGAAATGGGTCCCTTCACATTAACGGTGTTTGTATCAAAACCCTTTGGCTGCATGGATTGTTCTGGGCTGGAGAATACCACTGTTTGTTTGTGCCTCGATACACTGTCACTGGTTATTAACGTGTTTCTATGTGGTGAACAGCATTGTATTACTGATGCTAAAGTTTTCATTTTATGATCAATTTTTTTCTAGTCTAAGTCCATCCGTAGTCAATGGAATGGTTAGCTTTAGAAGCCCCTCGACGGTAATTGAACCTTAATGCATTTATCCTGGCATTTCAGTCTGAGGAAAGAGTAGTGCAATATATTTTTCTATTGAATATCAATGTTCTTGCATTTAGCTGATGCATGTGGCCCAGCCGCTGGGGGGGAGGGGGGAGGGGGGGTTTGGTCTACTTCATTAAGAAGCTTATGTTACAAGTTGTGTCGATGAGTTTTCTTGGAGTGAGTGAGATTGATGATGAATGAACTCTACTGAACCATGGGTGTCCCAGGCCTGGTTGATTTGTATCACTTTAACAAAAGCCGTCTTGTGTCACGTGAAGTCGACTTCATACACATGCAAAGGTGCTTCTTTTTGAAATCATGTTTTGGAAATGTAGATTTTATTTTGTATCATATTGTACTTTTTTTTTTTTCTCCTTTGGCGCTCTGTTTTTTTGTTTTTGTTTTTTAATGATGTCATTTTTTCAGGATTTTTATTTCCACATTAATTTTGGCTTTTTTTTTCCATGTAATGTTGTGTTTCCTCATTGTGCTGAAAAAAGCAAAAACTGTCTTTTATGTGTTTAACAAATGTTGAACCACATGGGGAAAAAAAGTTCTTCTAAAAAAAAATATCTGTAAGAGTGTTTGTCAAATACTCAGGCTTAAGATGGGAAAGTAACGTGTGTATAGTCTCAACTAATGACTAAGTTGTCTCGGGCAAATACAATAAATTAATGATAAAGAACGCGTTTCATGACCGCAGTGTTTCCACCGCTCCTGTGTCATCACACCACGGTAACAAATTAAACGTGATTAACGGTAGAATATATTTAGCAGTGGATCACGTGGTTACATGTACCATATGCACAAGGCTTTGCTCACAGTGTTTAATCCACAGATAAAGAGAACACATGGGGAAGAGACACTGTTCTAATCTGGAGGTGTCGTCATGGCAACAACTGAAACAATTCTGTTATTTATTATGTTTTTATATTTTATATTTATATTTTGCGATTGGTTGGTTTTTATATTTTATATTTATATTTTGCAGTACTTAAGAGAAAAGATTGATTTAATCAAAAAGGTCAAAAGCACTCATTTATCTTCAGACGAGACAAACACTACCCTTTTATATGACAGTGGGTACCACTAGAGGGAGTCCTAGTACCATACAGTTGCTGTAATAACCACTGTTTTATATATATGTTCTTTTTTTTACAGTTTTCATTCTTTTTAGTGGTATATTTCTCCTTGGTTTTAATAATCTTGTTTGAGTTTTTTTTAAAGGGCTGAATTAGAAACAGATATGATGTTTTGCTTTCTGTGTTCTAATGAGGACGTGACAGTTCTGAAATGTGCTTTGCGTGCAAATAGAAGACGCTATTAACGCTGATATGACTGAGATCCTCCAGAGCCTGTATTTACTAGTTTATTTAAAGATATTGTAAGCTCAGATGAAGTAGACTTCCCTGCCGTAGCCCCCCCCCCGAAGGATTATTACTGTTTTGTCTTCTCTCACTCTAAGAACACTTTGTTCTTTTATATTCAATTTATTTAAATCACAGCCATTATCTTGCTGAGAGTTATATGTAACAATAGAATGCGAAGTCTGTTCCAATTTTCTGCTTTGTTACATCATACAGCGTCTTGATCCTGTGGAAATGTCCAGGAATAAAAGAAATGGGTAGAAGCGGTAGAGCATTAATCTGTAAAAGGGCTCAGGATATCATTACAAGTGCAGTGCAACATGTTATGATTGACAGCATATTCAGTCACAACGTCATTGTCACAATATCACCAACAAACACTGACTTTGGAGGCTGTGAAACAAGGAAAGCACAATTAACTTCAGGTATGTGTGTTGGCATAAACAGTTCGTATTTATACTGAGATATGGCCCCTGTGATTGGACTGGCAACTTCAGGTACTGTATGTGTGTTGGCATAAACAGTTCGTATTTATATATGGCCCCTGTGACTGGACTGGCAAGATGTCCAGGAAGACAATATCAGTGAACTAGTCTGGTACTAGTCAGTAAAACTAGCCAACTGATGTTGCCATTGAGCTTTACCACTACCGCCAGCAGGGGGCGTAAAGAGTCCGTTCAATCCCAGGACCCATCGTGAGCATCGTCGACGCTGGTCACGTGACTGACAGAGCCTCTCATCTCCTACAGTCATGGCGGAGTCAGGGAGTCGAGGAGATGGAGTAAACACCACCGCCGCTGGCTCCAGCTCCTGATTCTTTTGTTGTTGTTTTTAATCCATGCTGGACGGTACCTGGTGTCGGCTGCCACTTCGCTAACACCCGGCGACATCCCGCTGCTGTGCTTCCAGCCATGGCCGACCGCGGCGTTGATGTGTCGGCTCTATGTAAAGAGGTCAGGGACCAGCTGGCGGAGTTGGACCTGGAGCTCTCCGAGGGTAAGCCGCGGCGGACACACGGCGGGGTTTTTCAGGGGGCTCGGCTGTTTGGAGCCGTGACGGTGACGGTGAGCAGAGATAGTGGACGTGGAGCGTGTTTACATGTAGAGCCGCAGACAGAGACGGGCGGCGGGCTGTCCCGTGTCTGGAGGCTGACGCTCGGAGCTGCGGCAGTGATTCGGCCACGACTACAATAGTGATTAGAAACACACACAGTGACCTCTTTCTCCACCTGTCATTTCCTCATCACGTCCTCTCTCTCCGCTGCTCTCCGTCGACCTGCTCTGTTTGTTGCTGTTGTGACACTTTATTCGTCAAGAAGTCGTTTCTTAAATTACCATAACCATAACATTCTTGTTTTAATTGACATCAGGCCCGTGTCTAGATTTATCAGACTGGGAAGAAAACACGAGTTTGGGAAGGGCTTTGTTCACACACACAAAAAAGTCCAGTTAAAATGTAAATCTTTTCATTTTGACAATAAATGACTCAGACCCAGATGACAGAGTCAGTCAAAAAGTTCTTAGACATTAATTACAATTTTAAAAAGTGTCAGATTTGATAAAAAAACAAGTTTACAGTTTACTATAGCGCAGTATAAAAAAACATGTCAACAAGTTTACAGTTTACTATAGCGCAGAGTACCTGCTCTTTCATGGAGCTGTACACCACCACTAACAAAACTAAATTATTTTTACTTTAATTTGAACCAATAGCTGAATGTTCAAAAACTCAAACCTATAATTTTGCCTCAGATGTTTATACATTCTTACATGTCTCTTTCATGGCCGTCTTAGCTCAGCTTAAACACGCTCCACCTGTTCTTTCTCCACCTTTTTGTTGACTTTTAGACAGTTCTACATGTTTTAAACTTACGTTACTCCCATCACCTACAGGGTTTATTTTCCACTGGTCAGATTTATTGATGATTTATTAAGTTTCTGACCCAACACTGATACGATACTGTAGTTTGTGTTGTAGTTTGAATATATTGCTCTACTACTTCTTAAAATGGTACTCAAGTCGTCATTCCAAAGTTCTTCTTTTTTTTTTTTGTGAATTATTCTTCTTATACTACAGTAGCTCTTTGACTTGGCTGTTATGCAAATCTCTCCCTCTCACTGTGAATCACGGTGGAGGAGCTTGATTGGAACAGTGCTGTTCTCAGGCACCCGGAGGTGGATGAGTAATCTCATGTTTTAGGAAGAGAGCCAGGAAGAGGGATGTATGTTCCACTAATGATGCTGCACCAAACACACACACACACACACACACACACTGATACCTGAAACTGTCCTGTTCATGTGGGAGGACAGGATCTCAACTTTAATAAGTCAAAGCACACACCTGAACTGTACAACAGCGTATTTTTAACTGTGTTAATCTACACATTTACCGGTTTTAAATTTATCTTCATTCTGAACATGGCACAAAAATCTGTGAATAGTAGAAGTGGGTGAGCTGCAAATTCAAACCAGCAAAAAAAAAAACGAGGTGTAATTCAGTTGTTTATAATGATACGAGTGTCTCAGATAAATTAAATCTTATCAACACTTTTTCCTCAAATGCCATTTCCAGATTGTTGGTTGTCTTAGACTAAATCTGTACCGTGCTAACGTAGCTCTTTAGCTCTAACATCTGACATCAGATTCTACCTGACAAACACAGGTACTGTTCAGGTAGCTTAGCTTCGTTTAAATTAAAAAAATAAAAAAATTTTTTTTTATATATTTAAATCAAATGCAAAACATTAGTCTGACTGTGTTCCCGTGATAACGTTGACCTCGGCACCTGTTGTTGACAACAGGCTTGGATTAATAATAGACTGCAGTTAACAGTGTGATAATGAACGTTGATAACGGGGGAGGGAACGTTTGTTAGCTGCATAACATGAGAGACGGCAAGAGGATGATGGGAAATCGCCCACTGGCTGTTTCTATACAGATTGATTAAAAAATAAAAAAAAAACAACTCCCCTTTCACTGTTCAGGTACCTTGGATCCGTGTCTTTAGATTTGGGATTGTCGTGCTGTTGAATGACGAGACATTTTTCCGTTGAGTGCTGACGCACTGATAGAACACCACTGTTTGCCCAGGCTGCACCATCAGCATAGCAAATATCAATAAACGCTGGCGTGCCAGTGCCATTGGCAGAGACGTTCAGGCTGAGAGTGAACCAATCACAGGGCTTCACAGATGAGGAGTTGGCTGTTTGTTATCATTCCTACACTGGATGTTTTCCATTTATTCACCATCATTTCTGCTACTGCAACATCACAGACATCAAACAGATCAGTCTCTGAACCAGGGCTGTCATACAGTACAGCCCGATTAGATGTGGAGTGGACCGGACCAGTACAGTCATAGCACAATTACCTATAAATAACATTACATCCATGTTTTCTCTCTTTGTTTTCCTGCAAATAAGTACAAGTATATTTGACAATATTCATATTTAATGAAATAGAATTTGACAAAACATCACCAACATGAGGAGTTTGGGCAATTTTTTACTTTTACTTTCAAAATTCATCACGTGGGCCGGATTGAACCTCTTAGTATGAGCTAAATATGTCTGTGCAAATATATGCAAATGTATATTCAGTCAAATTACTCACATACTCACAGCTGACAGATGCAACTTTGGCGGTTTGTGCCTGCTAGCTAGCGCAAAATGGACAGGTTTTTTTTGTCAGGAAATAGGCTGAAACAGCAGACCAACAGTTTATTATTTTGCTGAAAACATGATCATTAATAAATATTTTGAATAGTAAGTAAAAGTAAAATAATTTTAGAAGTCATGTTTGTTCACATATTTTGTAGCGTTGCCGTTGAAGCTAACGCTGTTTGGGAACCCGCTGTTTCAGACCCGTCTTCTCAAAGCACACGCGGCTTCATCTGTATTGACGTTGAACAGCTAAGGGCTTTAACATCTTGTCGAGTGCATCAAATTAGTAAGGTGACACCCCCGGAGTGAGTGTCCGTCTGCTGTGGGCCGGGCCTCGGAGGACCACAGCTCTTTCACTCTTTGTAACTTCAACTCGGAGATGAGCTGTTGTTTATTAAACAGGCTCAGCTCAGTGTCCAGATGCTCTGCTCCTGTGGTCGCGTCCCAGAGTGTCCGAAGTCGCCCGTGCCGTCTGCTCCGCAGCTCTGCACTCGTACGTAAGTGTGATGGTACGAGGCGAGAGGCAGCTGGCCGCCCAACTTTCACATGGATATCTCTTACATGTCAACAATTATCCCATTGTTTTCCGCCGCAGATGATGGATCTCCCCGGCAACAGGCAGAGGAAAATATGCATCAGCAGATTTTAATGCAGCTACTGTAAAGCTGTGATCAAATGTGTGTTGTCCGTTGCGAGAGTGAGTAAGTCCGCCTACAGTAACCTCTGTGGCTGAAATGACACAAAGAACGCCATTGAGGCGATCAGAGACGCGGTGATTGGGCCAGAGTGGAATTCAGAGGTCTGTTCGGTGACAGTGAGGGGGTGTGTGGGCACGGTGTTGTCTACGTTTGTTACTGCGTGAAAGTGACAAATTACAGATTTTTTTAATGTCACAGTTGAATACAAAGCCCTTTGGTCTGAAGAAATGCGTTACGTTCACCAGCTCCACCAGGGGGCTGTGGTCACAGTGGTGGAGGTCAGTGGTTCCAGTCAGCGAGGAGCAGTTGATGCTGTTGTGCAACATAGTTTCTCAAGAAAGTCTGTGAGTTCAAGAGGTCGAACGGAGCTGCAGTATGACTCTGTGAGCCGAGAGAAGGTAAATCATAGAGGTGATAGAGGGGAGATGTGCAGTCAGAATGACAGATGGGTTCATGGTAGGAGATGCATTAGCAATCTGGAGGTAAGGGGGGTTCTGGAGGAAACATCGTAAGAAGATTGGTCAAACTAAGGCTCCAGTACTAGTTGCTCGTTTATAAGAAAATATTGTTGGAGTGAAATTAAATTATTGAGGTTGTAATGAGGCACAGTTTCAGTGGGTTATTATATTATAGATGATCAAGTCACACGCCATGACACTGTATTATTAAACAAAAAAATACTTACTAAAATAAAGCAACATTAGCAATAAAGCAATTTAAAATGCCAGTTCCACTTTGACATAAACACATTCACAATGACAGAAGAAAGTCTAAAGGATGTTTTATTTTGAAAACCTAATGATCCTTCAATGACGGCGCTGTATTACCGGTCCACAGTAACGTCTAATGATCCTTCAACGACGGCGCCGTATTACCGGTCCACAGTAACAGCTGATACCGGCCGACCGGTTCCTTGGTACCAAAAAGGTCGGGGACCGTTGCTGTAAATGAATCACGGTGACGTTTGCCCACTGATTTGCCTCAGATCTCCTCAGCGTTTCTAGACTCGTGTGCAGACTCAGCACCTGCTGTGGCTGTCCTACTTTATTCACGGGTGTGTGCATCTCCAAATGATTAGGGTTCGCTCTGCTGCCTGTCAGCCATGCTGCTGCTGCTGCTGCTGCTGCTGCTGCTGCTGCTGCTGCTGCTGCTGCTGCCACTGATAGGAGGGTTTTCATCATAGCAATCTGCCTGTACTCAGTAAGTCAGAGAGAAGCGAGAGATTACGTCCCCGCCTGCGTTTCTCAATCTAGGTCACAGAGCACGAGGGGGCAACTAGCCTGGCTTATTTACCCTGCAAGTCACACTGGGCCAGCAGTACTGCTGCTGGGAATGACTCTCACTCACTCTCTCGCTCTCTCACTGACACCATCATGACACAGTTTATCTGCCACCCTCTGTAAGGCAACTGTTCCTGCACTTGTTTGTTTTAATTCTAATGAATTATTAAACTTTTGGCTAAATGTACATTCCAGCGTATGAATAATGTAGAGCTGTTTACTAAGAGAGAATAAAGTGCATTTCCTTGTGATAGCAGAGCATATCCAGGATCAGTTAAGATGGACGAGCATCACTACGGCACAACATCAGTTCATAGAAGTCGTGTTGTCAGATGAGCTAATGATGTAAGCAGCAGAGAGTAGAGGGGATGATCATTGAGAAACTCAGCGTCGCCATGGTTACAGAGTATCGGATTGTTTAGTAATCTCTACATCTGCAATGGATTTATATATATATATATACATCGGATTGTTTAGTAATCTCTACGTCTGCAATGGGTTTTTTATATGTATATATATATATATATATATTTTCAGAAGGTTTAATAACTGTCTGTTAATATAATCAACAAAAGAAAACAATGGAGTCAACCATCCAATGGGAAGGTTCCTGTGGACGTTTGTAAAGTTTGTGGAACTAGTTTGTGGAAGTGCACAACTTAGAAAAAAAAAAAGGTACATGTGCACAACTTCACAAAAAAGGTACATTTTTATTACACATTAATTCATTAATTTGTAAAATCACACACACATTTATTAATAAATTAATTTGTAAAATCACACACATTTCAACACTTTATGTCCAATAATATCCAATAATTCCGTCGTCCATCTATCGTTGCTCTACTACATTTATTTTTTTTTCTATTATCTGTTGTTTTCACAACTACATCAAATCCAATTTGACAACATTTCGGAGCCCACAGTCGGGAGTGAACGGGTTCCTGTGTTGTTCACTGAATTATTCAGTGCACTCAGACTGTCTGCTCTTTTAGACAGCACTGCTATTCAATCCATGCTACTTTTTAGATTCCGGTTACTTTCTCCTGCCTGTCACAGTAACAAAGTGTAAGTGCAGCGTTGTTGCAGTTGTAGTAAAATCTACAAATAAATTAAAATATGTATTTATATATATTTTTCCCCTGAGCAATGGCTGACTTTTGTTGTCATAGACTTGTACAATGACAACAAGCGTTTATTTTTGAATAAACGCTGCATAATGTAACAATGAGTACAAATATTTTATTTTCTCATTTGTGAATGACATGAAAACTAAAACATTTAAATAAATAAGAAAATAAAACAAATATACATTTTTTCTTTAAAATTACCTCAAGGGCAAAATTAAATAAAAAACAACATCTATTGAGGTCAGAGGTCATGAACCCAGAAATGGCCCATGTGCCTAAGTTTGAGACCTGTGCTGTAGAGGTCACGATTATGTCACTTTATTCTGTATTTGTCATGCAGACAAAGGTGACTTACGTCTAACGGTGTTTGTGAATCCTAAAGTAAATTAGTAAATTGATACTCGCAACACAATCTGAAAAGTTGTGACAGAGGAAAGTTCAGCCCTGGGTCAAAAAGGACAATGAACTGTATCAGTTCAGAACAGTGAACGTTCTCTCTGTGGAACAACAGTCTGAGCTGCTCGACGGTCGGTCATCACCGTCGTCACAAAGACCGTCTGGACACTCACCACCCTTCTTCTGCTTTTTATTTTGTCCCATGACTTCGTCGCAGTTTTTAATTTTGGCCCAGTGTGCAGAGCCCAGAGAGTCCTGGGTTCGATTCCCAAAGAAACCACATGCTTGGCAGCCTGTTGTGACAGAGCTGTTGTTGACACAAGTTGACACAAGAATTCCCCACACCATTAAAGTTCTTTTTTTTGTTTTTAAATAATGAGGAGCTTTGTGTAAGTGGACAGTTACCCGTCTGTCGTTGGCGGTTGAAACAAACTCAGTGCAGTTAAGTCAGGTTCTGGGACTAGAACCTTGGTGTAGAACCCTCACTGTTTTTTTAAACGTAATTCCGTTAAAAACAAATCGCTGTAACATAGCTGTATTTGCCTCACCTCTTTTTTTCTGGGAGTGTTTTTTTGTTGGAATGTCTTAGAAACGCTCCACTGGCCTCAGACCATCACCGTCTGCCCACAGTATCTCAGAATAATGTGTCGTAAATCCCCCCAGGAGGAAAAAGCTGTAGCTGGCGTTGTGCAGCATCTGGAATAGGTTTGAGTTTGAATTTTTGAAGTGTAGTGTGTCAGGTGTGCAGGCCACACCTTCGTGTTTCAGTCAGAGAAGTGGAAGTCACAGCAGCAGGTTCTCAGATAGTCCGGTGCACTTTGTCCCTGGGCTTAGTACGACGTTATGTCGTTGTATGTGTGTGTGTGTGTGTGTGTGTGTATCAACAAGTGTGTGCAGTGAAACCTGATTCCCTCTGTTACCTGAGTTAGCCACACCCGGTCCCTGTTGTTTCGGAGAGAGAGAAAAATCCCTGGAGACGTGAGAAAACGTGCACGAGTGTCTTTGAAACTTCTTTCTTTCCTTCTTTCTTTCTTTCTTTCACCACTGCCTGTTCTACCAGTTTGATCGTCTTCAGTCCGTTCGTCTGCGCTCAGCTTCTCCTCACCAGCGCTGATGAATTATGTTCAGTTGTGAACTTGGGTTTTTCTGGGGGAGGCCTGAGGCTGAAGTGTGGACACATGTGTGAATGTCATGATAAATGAAGACCGTTTTGACGACGGAGTCTCGGAACAATCAGTCCATAGAATCATGTGACCCTGTCATTACTTGGTCGAACATATCCCCCCCCCCGGGCTCCCTAAAGGGAGACGTTTAAGGTGGAACCTCCGACATAAATGTCAGTCACACATACAGTACATGTGAGCACATGCACAGACACACCTGTCTCCACACAAACTGTATGTAGCTGTTATTGTCCAGGAAGACGTGACAAAGATACATGAGAAACAAAGGCATTATTTTCTCTATTTATATATGTACACATACATGTTTACTTATATATTTATATATGTGAACATGTATTTATACATATATTTATATATGTATTTACATATATATGTATACATGTATGTATACATATATATATGTATACATATATTAATATGTATATATAAATATATATATAAACATGTATGTGTACATATGTTTGTACACATATATGTACACATATATGTACACATATATCTATATAGGTATATATAAATATATACCTATATAGAGATATATTATATATGTGTACAGTATGTGTACATATATAAATGGGGGAAAATAATGCATTTCTTTCTCTTATATTTATATTATATCTTCTTGGACGTCATTTTGCAACATGGTCATGTATGTACAAATGGTGGAAATAAAATATTCCAATTTCAATTATACGTATATAAATTTGTGACTGCGAAAAATTACCCAAAATGCAGCGGTAAACTCATTGAAGTTTTCTGCTGCATTTCGTTGAAGTGCAGGGAAAAAACCCCCAGAAATGTTTGGGAACAGGTATGATGTGATAGAGCAGGTTTAACATGTCCCAGATCAGTTGTTCTGTGGTGAGTGGGTGATGTGTTGGCAGAGGCAGAGGCTCGCAGCCTGGTGTAGGATGGTTATTGTACTGTGTCTTTAGAATGAGGAAGGTTCATTTGGAAACGCTGCCTCCTCTTAACAAATAAGAAAAAAAAAAGTAGAGTCAGAACAGGCCCAAGCGGAGGGAACTCATGTTAAACACTTTTTTTTATATCTAGACCTCCATATTTAAATATACCTCAAGTGTTAGCAACTTGTTGTTGAGTAGAAGGTTGTGTCGTCTTAGCAGGTTTTATTCTCAGCTTCACTGCTGCGTGTGGTTGTTGTTGATGTCGTTCGTTCTCAGTTTCTGTGTTGAGTTTGAACACGTGCTTTTTGTCACATCCAGCCAACCGGATTTGACATTTGCTTCGCTGGTTTTCATGAGAAAGTGATGACTGAGCTGCTGTGAGGAAGAGGAAGAAACAGGAAAAGAAGACTAGAGGTCGCTAGCTAATTACTATTCAGACAGAGTGCCTTTGGGGTAGAACGAGACAGAGAGAGAAAGAAAGAGAGAGAGAGCACTTCTCATAAAGCAGGGCTGTGAGTGTGAGTGCATGAAGACAGAACTTTCTAGATTATGTGTGTACTTGAAAACATTCTGAGGTGACTGAACCCCATATAACTGTCAGCTGAAGGGGAACGAGGAGCGTTGTTATGGCTGGAGCCTTAACCCTCAGGAGGTGGTGATCATAATGTTTAATTGAACAGTCCGTACCACCGTCTTGATTGATAATCAATGTAAATTAGACATTTTATTTATTAAACAAACCAACAATAGATACATTCAATCAGGGTGATTCTACAGAAACACATCACTGTTCTGTTATTTCCCATTAAAATAACATTAAAATTATTTTGAAGTTTATTGTTTGAGAGTCTTTGCTGCAACTGTATAATTAAAAACATGACTCATAAACGGTCAAACTTGGGATTAATCACGGAAGAAAACATTTTTGATGCTCCTTTTCATTTGTAGTTGGCATAGGATTTTCATGCAATGTTTTTTTTTTACGTCTTTAGCTCCCCCTGCTGGAGCCAGTATGGAATAATATGAGCATGGGAAAACCGATGAATCTTAAATCATGCAGATGGGAGTGAGATTACTTCAAGGTTCATTTAATGCCAGCACAGCCCCTCCCCCATCCGTGATTTCATGTCTCGCTTCCTTCTGTTTGTCTCCCCCCCTCTCTCTCCCCCTCTCTCCCCTCTCCCCCTTCTCTCCCCCTTTCTGCTCAAAACTGCCTGTTCACATGAGCTAAAAATAAAACATATGACTTAGTCAGGCCAACTGTACCGTTCATGCATTACTTATAGCAATGTTTGTTACGCATCTGCTCTATTTTTTTTTGTTTTGTTT
>NC_024317.1:3940033-3960010 GCF_000523025.1 Cynoglossus semilaevis | reverse complement strand
CCCCCCCCCTTTGTTCACGTTCCCTGCTGTGAACACATTCACATGAAACACGTGACACCTGTGTCACCTAAAATCAAGGTACTGCAAATACTGCAGTATGAAGTGTCGATGTACCCACTGGTAAACACCACTCACTAAAATAAATATATATATATATACATATATATATACACATACATATATATATATAAAAACAGAGCGAGAACTGACAAGCAGGGGGCAGCACTGCTTCAATTAAACACTGAATTTGCCACTGACTTTTGCATTATTATTATTATCATTATCATTATAATTATTATTATTATAATACTGATAATTGTGAACTTACATTGACATCTCAGAATTATTTTGCAGAAAACATGGGCTGCATTCCTCACGGAATCGTTTTTCCAAATATTGCATTTTTAATTTTTTTTAAAATAATATCCTTTTGCACATAGTTGTTTTTGTTGTTGAAATGCCACAAATGCCTCCTTATCTTGTAGATTATTTTAGGGAAAAACATCATTGGCTGTGCATTTGGGATTCATAATCTGGGATTAAAGCACAGAGATTTGAACCATAATAAAACCACAGATGATGGACAGGTGTCAGATTTTTGTTACTACATTAACAGATTTGACTGGAGCTCCTGGTTTTTTGTTTTTTTTTGTACGTAAAATCCATTAATGTACGTGTGTGAACGTCGCTGAGATTAACAGTAAAGGAATAAGAGCGCGGTCTGGTGTGTGTTTGAATATATGACAGCTTTGCACCACAGAAAGGCGGCTGGTGGAGGGGAGGAAGATGCAGATGGGCTGTCGGCGGGGGAGACAGGAGAGAGGGGTTGTTGAGAGGACACTGTTCTCACCTCAGTCTCCCGACTCGGGCGTTATTTCTCCTCCAGCTCTCTGTCACTCACCCCTGTAGTTCCAGCACCTCCCTCCTCCTCACCCCTGATCTCACGCTCCTTTTTCACCCGAGACTCTGCCACGTTTGTGTCCACGTTAGAACTGCATCTCTGAATCATCCAGTCTCCAGCCCACGCCTTCTTAGGTTTCTAAAATTAGTGGCATTTCTGGAGATGCCCACGTTCATCTGTGATGTCAGCAGCTCTTTGTTGTTGTTGTTGTTGTTGTTGTTGTTTATACCAGTCATTCTCCTTGTTGCTTGCTCATTCTGCGTCTCCTGTTTGGTTTTAACTGGTTTGAGTTTGCTGCATTAATCAGAGACGAAGATCAGTCGTCACAGGGTGGAGATGTGATATGAAGTGGTTCAGGAACTGGTTTGTTGAAGGGAGTTTAATCAGTTAGAGAGAAAATAAATCTGACCGCGTGTTTTTTTTCTTTCCACAGGTGATATTACACAGAAGGGCTACGAGAAGAAGAGGGCTAAACTTCTGGCTCCGTACATCGTCCAGTCTCCAGGTAAACAACAAAAAAAAAGTCATTTCACAAAATGTAATAAATGAAATCCATTTTTGCTCATCCTTTGAAGAGTTTTAATGGCGTACAGTTTAGACTGTTACAGTTTTATTTCCACTCCTGATGAACGCTGCCACATTGACTTCCTGTGAGCCAATAAAAAAATACCTTAGTTAATACTTTGTGCTGTGCTTTAATTTCTTTTTTGGAAATCAGTTTTTAGTCAGTGTGGAAGTGAAACTGTTCTCAGAAATCTCCTGAATTTCTCAGGACAAATACAAATATTTTACGCTTTGTTTTCAATACTTTCTACACATTCACTAAATTCATTCAAACGTCATATTTATTCTTACTGAATGCTGCCACCACCAGGGCAAGTTGGTCATGTTAATAAGGTTTTTGTTTTTCTTTTGTTTATTTTTTTTGACAGTTGAACCCCCGCCTCAGAATAATGTGCAGCCTCCACCGGCCAACTCCTCCTCCTCCTCCTCTTCCTCCTCCAGACATGCACCTGCACAGTCCAGCTCATCCCGGTACAGAGAACGACGCTCACGCAGAGCACACCGAGGAGGAGGGACCAGAGATGACCGTTACAGATCAGGTCAACAAGAACTTTATTTATAGAAAAAATAGACAAAAAAAAACAAAAACAACACCCCTGGTGGACAGACTGAGAGGTGTTTTTATTCAAGGAAAAGTGAACATTCTTACTTGAAACGTGGAATTTTTTAAATGAATATTCAAACAGTGAAACTCTACAGCAGTTCCAAAGATCTTATTACTACACGAGCTACAGAGGAAGGAAAGAAAAACTTCAATTATTCTCCAGTTATTTCCCCTCTGTCTAATTTCTTGCTAACTCCAGATGCTGATGTTCTGCTTCACGTTCCCCATAGAACGTCATCAAGAAGATGAACACAAGGAAGATATTAGTCCACAGTCTCAGATCTGGGAGTTACAGTCAAGTTAAAACACACGTGTTTTAATGTGTTGATGTGACGAACGTTCCGTTCGGCTCCTGTCTGACTGTGTGTCTGTAACATGCTGATCTTTTAATGTCCCTGAAGGCATCACTGAGTGACATCATTCCTGCAATAACTAATGACTAATGCCTTCATGATTTTTCTCTCACGTCTTCATTTATTATTTATTTGCGCTTTTATAGTTTACCTTCAGATACACAGGGCTACAGTTAGAGGTTTATTATCAACCACAAAACCAAACCCATGAAAGTCTACGGTGATAGAGAGATTTAACATTTACGATCAACTGTTTAGTTTGTTCCAAATGAATCTTGGCAGCTTTATTGGTGAATTTCTCATTCGTCCTTGTGCCTGTTTTTCTACAGCACTTAAAGAATTGTGACTTTTATTAAATTAAATTAAAAAACCTCTAACACAAAAACCATCTCCGTTGCCCATGCAGATGTCCACACTGAGGCCGTACAGGCCGCCCTGGCCAAACACAAGGAGGAGAAGATGGCGCTGCCCATGCCCACCAAGAGGCGCTCCACCTACGTCCAGTCTCCTATTCAAACCCGTACACCTCCAGGTAAAAGACAGAGGACGACGGTGCGGTCGTGTCAGACGTCCGTGGCGTTTTAATAAAGTTTAAGTTTCAGATCTTCCCTCCTCATTGTCTCTGTCTGTCTTTGTAGACTCCTCATCGGGCTCTGAAGACGAGACATCTGCACGCAGACAGTCTTCGGTGGTCGCTCCACAGTCTTTGGTCAGTCCCACCCTGCAGAGCCCGGACTCTGGCAACAGCCGCTCCACCCAGGGCTCCTCCACCTCCTCGTCGGCCTCTTCTACCCTGTCCCACGGAGACACTAAACCTCAGCCTCAGAGCCAAGCTCAGCCTCAGCCCCAGTACAAACCGCAGTATCATCCCCTCTATCAGCCTCAGTACCAACCACAGCCTCAGCAGCAGCAGCAGCAGCAGCAGCAGCCTCAGCAGCAGCACCAGCAGCCACCTCAGCAGCAGCAGCACCCTCCAGCAGCCTCACGCTGCAGCTGTGACTGACATGTTGGCGCAAGGTCGCATCGGTGAGACTCACATCACAGTGCTGAGCTTCAACTAATACTTTTTTTTCATCATCTTCTCAGAACACTTTATGGCTTTTTATAAACGCTACAAAATGTTCTCTGTTGCGTCTCGGCAGCCTCCTCAGAAAACAACGTCCCGCCCCCAGACGTCACAGCCGTGGCCCATGCAGCCAGAGGGCCCCGGGTCGACCTGCCGTCTACCGCCGTGGTCCGGGGTATGACCCGCGGGCAGAGCCGCTCGAGCATGATTGAGACAGCAGACGGTAAGTCCCTGTTGTGTCCGTGACTCTGGAGTACATCGTCAGACTCCTCCTTCAGACCGTGACGCTTCATTAATCTGACTTTTCTTCTTAATCTCTTCATTCCGTCTCTCATGTTTATTTCTCTGGCCAACACGGTAGGAAGAGGTAACCAGAGTAAGTCCATGTCCGTGCTGTTCTGCCCCCGATCCTCCTCCTGTTTCCAACGATAATGCACCAAAAAACAGAGCGCACACAAAACAAATCAATCCTCACGTGTGATCCTGAACCAAAGAACCAACACCACACTTCCTGTTTTTCCCTCTGTTCGCTGCACCTACTTCCTGTGTGCTGCCGCTCTTTATCCTCCAAACGTTTGTTCCCGTTAACGACAAGCTCATCTTTTGGGGGTTTGAAGAGCAGCAGACCCAGAAGGGAAAATGTCCGAGTTGTGTCTGTGTGTGAAGCCACTGTGTGTGATCGTGTCGTTGTCTGACTCCGACTTTACCTCGAATGTAGGAGTTCCTGTGAGCAGCAGAGTGTCCACTAAGATCCAGCAGCTTCTCATGACCCTGAAGAGGCCGAAGAGGCCGCCGCTCAGCGAGTTCTTCACTGACGACTCAGAAGAGATCGTGGAAGGTACGTCGCTGCGATCCCAATATTTTTCCGCTGCTGGTTTTCCTCAGGAATCCCAGCTGTGTTGGATATTTTTTCAGAGTCGATTGTGGTGAATATGATGTATTAAAACCGTGGTTCGAGGGAATGTTCATGTTCAGGTGTTCAGGGTTCATGCAGGTGAAAGTAGACGAACCAAATATCTCTGCAGTATTGTGTCATGTAGTAGTACTACTAATGTAGTATAATGTACTGTTCCTCCTCACAGTCCCTCGTCCAGACCCAAACATGCCCAAACCAGAGGGACGTCAGATCATTCCAGTCAAAGGAGAGCCTCTGGGAGTGGTCAGTAACTGGCCCCCAGCCTTACAGGCCGCCCTCGCCCGTTGGGGGGCCACTCATGGAAAGAGCCACCCCCCCACAGCACTCGACAGGCCGACCGCTCTATACGCTGACCTACGGTGAGATGGCGTTGAACCCAACATATGTTAGATATTTGTTTTCTTTCTTTTCCTATTATTATATTCTTAGTTACTAAATTTAACCGTGGCCTGAGAGTCTTCACAGAAATCACACCTTCTGTTTGACAGGGAAGCTGTGGAGTCGCAGTGTGAAGTTGGCGTACACCCTCCTGAACAAGCTGGGAGCTAAGAACGAGCAAATCCTCAAACCTGGAGACAGAGTGAGACGTGCAGCACGGAAATACAAAAAACATAGAAACCTGCAGTCGTTAACGTTGTCGTGTTCTTGATCAGAATTCAAATATTGGCCCATTTTTGTGACTTAACATAAGACAAATAATTGGCTGAAAAGTGAAAAGTGATTATTTCATCTAAACTTCATCTGAAGTGACGGTACATTTAATCCTTCATTAGTCAGACAAAAATGGGAAAATGTTAAATTAAATTCTTCACTGCACTCTGATATGAGTGTATTAAAAGAAAAATAAATTAAATAAGACAGATCACGGTACTTTGCGTTATGCAGTAAATGACAACGACAATTTTCAAAGTGTGTTCCAGTAACTATTCAGAAACACTCAGTGTCAAGTATCTCCCTCCGATCTCTGCTTCCATACCAACATATTTCCCTGTGTGTAATGTAACATTCTTGTCTGTAGGTGGCCCTGGTTTATCCCAACAGCGACCCTGGGATGTTCTGGGTGGCTTTCTACGGCTGCCTCCTGGCTGAAGTCATTCCTGTTCCTATTGAGGTGCCACTGTCTCGAAAGGTGAGAGCAGCGTTGAACTGACGCCAGAGAAGATTTAAAATCATTTCCTCTGCTTTGACCTGTGTCTGTGTGTGTCTGTGTGTGTGTTTAGGATGCAGGTATCAGCCAGGTGGGCTTCCTGCTCGGTAGCTGTGGTGTCGCTCTGGCTCTGACCAGTGAGATCTGTTTGAAGGGTCTCCCCAAGACTCCCACGGGGGAAATACTGCAATTCAAAGGTCGGCCACGCCTTCCTGTACTGCAGTACATTAACTAATGAGACTTTTTAAAGTTATTAAGATACAGAAAGAAAAATCAACTGTCCTCCGACACGTCTCTGTGACAGGCTGGCCTCGGATGAAGTGGGTCGTGACGGACTCCAAGTACCTGACCAAACCCTCTAAGGACTGGCAGCCTCACGTCCCCACTGCCAACACGGAGCCTGCGTATATTGAGGTACGAGAAACGTCTGTATGAAGGTGTAACAGTACGTTTTCTCCACAGTGAGTGAGAATTATTACAAGATCAAATATTTGGAGGTTTCCAAAGGTTTCTTCACAGTGAGGGGGAGATAGAGCAGGAACTGCCTATTATAGATATGAATTATAACATTGTGTTTTTGGTGACACTCTATTACATTAGTGGCCTCTTTGTTGAATTTTACATTCAACACCAGGTAATTCAAATACCACACAAGTGCATACAGTATATTCATGTTTGTATTTTAAATATATTTTAATAGGTATTTATATAATATTTCAATATAATAATATATATATTAATTTTCATGTGCCATAACACTACGTTCTATAAACACCTGACTAAACCAGTGTCAATTTAAAATTTTTAGCTACTATACTATACTATAGCTACTATATAAAAACTATATACAACTATATAAAAAAATATATTAAATATACTTTTTAAAAAATATTTAAAAAAAACTAATAAATCAAAAAATATATTCATAATCTTCTTATATCTTCTTATATCTTCTTAATTGTTTTATGCATCTAGAGGAATTCTTGTACTAAGGCCACATTATTACAGAGTGATTAGTGCTCCTGCCTTACAGCACAAAGGTCACTGTTTGATGCCTGGTGTCAGATGATGATGTTTCTGTGTGGAGTTCTCATGTTCTCACTGGTGTGTGTGAGGGTTTTCTCCACGGTTGCATGGTTTCCACAAACATGGAGAATATGTAGGTGTGAATGTGAGTGTGAATGTTGCAGGGCGTGACCCACCCTGACCAGGTCACGTCTGGGATTGACTCCAGCGCCACTTGTGACCCTAAAAAGAACTAAGATGTGGAAAATACATGACTGAAAAAATACATTTGAACTGATGATTTCTGTTTCTGTCCTGTACAGTACAAGGCCAGTAAGGAGGGCACGGTGGTGGGTGTGGCTGTGTCTAAAGTGGCCATGTTGACCCACTGTCAGGCCCTGACTCAGGCCTGCAACTACTGTGAAGGTGAGTGACACCTGCAGCTTCATCACCGATCGTCCCTCAGTCGGAGTCACTGCAGTGTTTTTCTTCACACCTCACAGGGGAAACGTTGGTGAACGTTCTGGACTTTAAGAAGGACATGGGTTTATGGCACGGTGTTCTCACGGTGAGCGTGTGTAGAAGAGGTGTTGGGGTTTGTTTTTAAACTAAATCTAAAAAACATTTTCTTTTTTTTTTCATTTATGGCAGTGTTTTTATACCACATTAAAACGATGGACAAAACTTTTGTTTCAAACAAGAAATTGCACATAATTTTCCCTTTTTACTGCAGTAAAGATTGTTTCTTTTTGCCATTGTTTATTTCCAGGCTGTGATGAACAGGATACACACCATCAGTGTTCCCTATGCAGTGATGAAGGCGTGTCCTCTCTCCTGGGTTCAGAGAGTTCACATCCACAAAGGTGAACTGCACTCACTGCCAAAAAACAGAATGTTAAACAAGTGCCAGAATTATTATGACAACATTTTTGTTGCAGCTCGTGCAGCTTTGGTGAAGTGTCGCGATCTGCACTGGGCCATGATGGCTCATCGGGACCAGAGAGACACCAGCCTGGCGTCCTTGCGTATGCTCATTGTGGCTGACGGTGCTAATCCCTGTAAGGACTTCACACATATAACAAATATATATTTGTTTCAGTTTGTACATACAGTACATGTATTTATGTGTTTTCATTCAATCCCCTCCTTCTCAGGGTCAGTGTCTTCCTGCGATGCCTTCCTGAACGTGTTTCAGTCCCACGGACTGAAGCCTGAGGTCATCTGTCCCTGTGCTACCTCACCTGAGGCCATGACAGTAGCTATACGGAGGTACGGGAGGATATCCATGATCTTTATGACATAGATCTATGTTTGTCTATGTTCGTGTTTCCATTCATGCTGATGAAATCCTTCCTTACTGCCATGTAGACCTGGCGTACCAGGTGCACCTCTCCCCGCCCGTGCCATTCTATCTATGGGAGGCCTGAGCTACGGTGTGATCAGGGTGAACACGGAGGACAAGAACTCCGCCCTGACTGTACAAGATGTGGGTCATGTGATGCCTGGAGGTGAGATTCGAGGAAGGAGACACACACGTGGAATGAAAAGCAGATACGTCTGGGTATTAGCCATGGGAAAAAAAAACTGACTGAAATGCAATAATTAGGTGTCTTATATCAGAAGGCTTACCGGGTGCCAGGAGAGTCAGATGAGTTGAGATTCCACTGGGAGTGGACCGGGACGGACAGGAATAGAAAAGAGCAGAAGGATTAGATCATTCAGAGGAGACAAAAAAAAAAGATTTTTCAGTTGTGGATCATTTATATCATTGTTTCTCAAAGACTGGGTCGTGACCCTCAGGTTGGTCGCAAGAGATTTTTTTTTTGGGATCGTCTCGCATCATGTTTCCCAGGAGTTTACAAATAATGTCTATTGACTTGGGTCGTGAAGGTTTGTGACTTTTAAAATTTGGGTCCCCAGAAAAAAAGGTTTGGGAAACACTGGTCTATAGTATCTGATACACGTTATTATTTGTAAGGAAGATTAGATCAGGGGTGTTAAACATATGGCCCGTGGGCCAAAAGCAGTCCATCAGGGGTGTTCAGTGCGGCCCGTTTGATGAAAGTGAAAAAATGCCCAAACACTGGATGTCGGTGGTCAAATATTTCATAAAATGTTTTTCTAATATATTTGTACATTAGCAGGAAAACAAAGGGTTAAAAACATGGACTTATTGTTATATGTAGGTAAAAGTATGTAAATATCGTACTGGTCTGGATCACATGACATCTAATTAGGCTGTACGTGGCCTCTGAACCAAAATTAGTTTGACACCTCTGGATTAGATGTTCATCGAAACAGTGGCTTGAAAATACACATTTTACTACGTTGCCATTGTATCGTAGTAATATAATTCATAACTGCGACGTGTGCTTTACTCTTTTCTTACTCGGCCTCTTCAGCTCTGATGTGCATCGTTAGGCCTGACGGGCCTCCTCAGCTGTGTAAAACTGATGAGATAGGAGAGATCGTCATCAACTCTCGGGCTGGAGGCAACATGTACTACGGCCTACCTGGACTCACCAAAAACACCTTTGAGGTAGGAGGGCAGGATTACAACCTCAGAGTAACCTGCAGTGACACAGGCTCAGAAAATGAAAACGTATATCACTGTCCTCTCTGTCTGTGGGTCATTTCCAGGTGATTCCGGTGAATTCTAATGGAGTTCCCATTGGAGAGATTCCATTTGTGCGCTCAGGCCTCCTGGGCTTTGTTGGTCCAGTAAGTAGGGCGGTTTTGTGACGACACACGGCCTGTGCTAATTCTTGCCTCCCTAGAAATCATTCATCTCTCTTGTAGTATTCCAAGGACATGAAATACTCTAAAATGTTTTCTTTTTACAGGGCAGTCTGGTCTTCGTGGTGGGTAAGATCGAGGGTCTCCTGATGGTGAGCGGACGCAGGCACAATGCGGACGACTTAGTGGCCACCGCTCTTGCTGTGGAGCCGGTCAAGACTGTTTACCGTGGAAGGTAAGAGGAATTGACTTTTGGAGGGCAGGATTACAACCTCAGAGTAACCTGCAGTGACACAGGCTCAGAAAATGAAAACGTACATCACCGTCCTCTCTGTCTGTGGGTCATTTCCAGGTGATTCCGGTGAATTCTAATGGAGTTCCCATTGGAGAGATTCCATTTGTGCGCTCAGGCCTCCTGGGCTTTGTTGGTCCAGTAAGTAGGGCGGTTTTGTGACGACACACGGCCTGTGCTAATTCTTGCCTCCCTAGAAATCATTCATCTCTCTTGTAGTATTCCAAGGACATGAAATACTCTAAAATGTTTTCTTTTTACAGGGCAGTCTGGTGTTCGTGGTGGGTAAGATCGAGGGTCTCCTGATGGTGAGCGGACGCAGGCACAATGCGGACGACTTAGTGGCCACCGCTCTTGCTGTGGAGCCGGTCAAGACTGTTTACCGTGGAAGGTAAGAGGAATTGACTTTTAAAAATTGAATTAATTTTATTTATTTTAACAAATACGCTGTTTAAAGAAAAACAATATACACTAATAAGAAGCTAATGCTAATGTTTGGTGTTAGCGCTTTGGTTTATTTCGAATGTTCCGCTCTGGAAGGTCGGTTTTTGCAATTGTAAGTCTCTACTGACATCTACTGGTAGCCAAAAATACAGCAGTCCCAAAATGATGTGAATGTTTTTTGATTTAGTGTCTGCAGAGGTGTTTTGGCCTTAAGTTTGTATCAAATGACCAATTCATTTTATTGATTTTTATATGAATTATAAATAACTCTATTTTAATGCCTTCTTTAGTAATTAGCAGGTTAACAATAGTTATATTTGTGTCCAAAGTAGTTCCATCAAGGCCTGATATAACCTGACCAGTCCAGTCGGTCAGGTTATATTTGTAGACCTTCTCAGACTGGACTGGTCAGGTTATATTTGTAGACCTTCTCACCCTCATAAAGCAGCGCAACATAATGTTTTTTCCATGTTTTTCAGGATTGCCGTTTTTTCGGTGACTGTGTTTTACGACGAGAGGGTTGTTATTGTGGCGGAGCAGAGGCCAGACGCCGGCGAGGAGGACAGCTTCCAGTGGATGAGTCGAGTGCTACAAGTAAAACATCTTTCAAATGTTTTTTTTTTCAACAAAATTTGTGTTTTTCTGATCATTTAGAATGTTTTCAAAATATAATATTTTTATTCTTCTCTTGTTCCCCTTCCACCCTTCAGGCCATTGATAGCATCCACCAATACCCTTCAGGCCATTGATAGCATCCACCAGGTCGGCCTCTACTGTCTGGCTCTGGTACCAGCCAACACTTTACCCAAAACTCCCCTCGGTGGCATCCACATCTCTGACACCAAGCACTTCTTCTTAGACGGCAGTCTGCACCCTTGCAACATCCTCATGTGTCCTCACACGTGTGTCACTAACTTACCCAAACCTCGGCAGAAACAGCCAGGTACATGTGCGCTAAAACTACATCTGTAAGATTTCAGCGATCCCTCTCACTTTATCTCATATGCATTTCCTTTTCTGTGCAGTTGGCGTGGGTCCTGCGTCCGTCTTGGTGGGCAACCTGGTGGCAGGGAAGAGGATTGCTCAGGCTGCAGGCAGGGAGCTCGGCATGATCGAAGACCAGGATCTCATCCGGAAGGTACAAAGACCAGTAACAATATATTACATTATATTAGACTAAAAAGAACATTTAAATGTACAGTTTGGAGCAATTTCCAAAAACAATAAATATTGTATGATAAATCGGAAGGGAATGGTGCTGTTTTTGCACTTGCTTATTTTGTAAGGCAAGAGAATAGGTGTTCCTTTTTTCCAATTTGGTTGATTTTGTTGGAGGTGTACAGCTCCAGAGATCAGTAAGGTTGTACCTCATCCAGCTGTATTATCACTCAGGTCATTTAACACATTAGCTTAAATTCTTCGAGCCATCGTTTGGTCTCCAAACTTGAATGTGTTACAGGATTAGACTCATCTTATAAAAATAAAACTACCAGTATCCTGTTTACTACACTTCCTGTACCTTCACATGACTCCAACATGAAGTGTTGCATGGTGAAGCCCAGCTCCTGTGTTAAAGTGTAAGAGCGGCAGAAGCTGAGTGGGTTCTGTAGATGTGGAGAAAAATATCTGGAATCTTCTCTCTTTCTCCTCCTGTTTCCACTTGGATGTAGCTCTGTATGTGGCCAACAGTGATGGTAAGAATTACTGTCTGCCCCGCGCCGGCATCTCTCCCACTCCTTTGTTTATTCTCATCATGGCTTTTCCCTGCAGTGTATTGTTGTTTTGTATTGTTTGCTTATGTAAAAGTAGCTGCAAGTCGAAGAGAAACTTGTGTTAGCAGCTCTGCACTTTCTGGAACTTCCTTTCCTTTCTTTTCTTTTCTTTATTTTTTGCTCCAGACAGAGCTTTCACAGCCTAAGTTATTGTTCATTATTCTGAAAGCTGCTTTGGCTTTGAGCACGTAGTTCAAATTGTTTGCACGTTGGCGAGAGATTGTTGAAGCCAGAGAGTGGTCTGCTGCGGTGTGCGGTCTTTGGGCCACACTTTATTTATTTTTGTTTTATTTCGGCGCAGGTGTGAATGGGTGTGAAAACAGTTCCCTCCATCAGCATAAACCCTGTCACATGTTCCCTCCATGTAGTTCTATTTAAGGTTGATGTGTGCACAGAACGCAGAGAAGACCAAGACTAATGACTGGTGTTTGTGTCGCAGCATCAGTATTTGACGGAGGCTCTACAGTGGAGGGCACAGACAGACCCAGACCACGTCCTCTTCGTTCTCCTCAATGCAAAGGTGACAAAACCACCACTACAAAAGTGATGTTCTGCTCCTGAAACGTTGAAACATTTTTTTCCTTTAATCCTCCCTGTTCCTCAGGGCGTGGCGACGAGCACGGCGTCCTGCGTCCAGCTCCATAAGCGAGCCGAGAAGATCGCTGCAGCTCTGACCGAAAAGGGAAGCATCAACACGGGAGAGAACGTGGTGCTGCTCTATCCTCCTGGTAACCCTCTTCCACACTGAGTGTTACTGCCACAGACATGAGTAAAAAAAAATCCATCTTTTTTAATCTGTTTTCAATCTCTGCCAGGCATTGATTTAATAGCTGCCTTCTACGGCTGTCTCTACGCTGGATGTGTTCCTGTGAATGTCAGACCTCCACACCCTCAGAACTTGGCAGCCACCCTGCCAACTGTCCGCATGATTATTGATGTAAGCAGAGCTGCTCGTGCTGCTAATATGTTCCTTACGTCTAATGTTAGCTTTAAAGAAAAAGAATTTGGTTTTGAAAATAGAATTTTCAACACTGATGGGTTGATTTTTCTTAAAGAAATATAATAAATGTCATGGGTTTTTTTTACAGGTCAGTAAAGCGGCATGTATTCTCACCACACAAAACCTCATGAGGATCCTTCGTTCCAAGGAGGCTGCTGCCTCCGTCAACATAAAAACCTGGCCAACGATCATCGACACAGGTAACTTAGAGCCATGCAGAAATTCAAGCTTTGTAGCAGAAGAATTAGCATCAACACATTACACTTAAATAAGAGTCAAGGTCTGTCTGGACCACAGACCACCTCGACTTCAGAGTTTGAACAACAAACTGAACTACTGTCAGGAAATTTGAGCTGTTCTTAAATAAATGAAAATAGTTGATTTCTTCATTCTCACTGTTCTATTTAAATTCATCTTTCTTCTCTGTTGATTCTCACTGTTCTATTTAAATTCATCTGAACAATGTTTAAAATGTTGTATTTACTGTGGCATTTGTCTTTGGTCTGGCTCGTTACTTATAATTAACTGTTTTAGGGTCACTCTTGAGAAAAAAAAAACATTTAACTAGGTTATAAAAAGAAAGAATTTGAAAGAATAAAATTAACTTGTTGACCCCTGCCCTCTTCCTGTCTCCTCTCAGACGACCTTCCTCGCCGTCGACCTCCGCACATCTATAAGCCGCCCACCGCAGAGATGATCGCCTACATAGACTTCAGTGTGTCCACCACAGGAATGCTCACAGGAGTCAAGGTGAGACACGTGTGACGCGGTTTTAATGTTTTGTGTTAGAGCGTGGTGCTAATAACGCCATGGTTGTGTGTGAACTACAATGACAAGTAGTTCACGTTTTGGTTTAGATTAAGGTACTAATGACGTCCATGTTTCCCTCTCTCTCTCTTTCTCTCTGTCTCTCTGTCTCAGCTCTCCCATGCTGCCGTCAGTGCACTCTGTCGCTCCATAAAACTGCAGTGTGAACTGTACTCTTCTCGCCAAATAGCCATCTGCCTGGATCCTTACTGTGGTCTGGGCTTTGTTTTATGGTGCCTTGCAAGGTATTGGCCAATAATCAACCACAAAAATAATGCACCTCCTGCTCAGGGAGATGGGGGGAAGGGGGGAGGGGGTTCACTCCTCACTCATGTGGTCTGGTGTCGTCTGTTTGTCTCCAGTGTTTACTCAGGTCACCAGTCCGTCCTCATCCCTCCCTTTGAGTTGGAGAGCTGCCTGTCACTGTGGCTGAGCACGCTCACTCAGTACCGCATCAGGGACACGTTCTGCTCCTACTCTGTCATGGAGCTCTGTACTAAAGGACTGGGCACTCAGACTGACATGCTCAAGGTAAGAACTGGAGCTTCACTAAGAATGTTCCAATCCAAGAGAAATTGGTAAAAAAAACTAAACTTACTTTTATCAGCAAATGGGCAACAGAAATGATTTGGTATCTTCACTGTCCAAAATTTCTTCTTGAAACATCTGTGTTACAGTCCTCAGCATTTTATTTGCGGTGGGCAAAAAAACTGTAGGTGCATTACCACCACCTACTGGACTGGAGTGTGTGCAACAGTGTTACCTGTGTGTCAAAACAGAGAACTGAAAAGATTAATTAGATTCATTAACTGAGCTGCAATGCTGCCATCTAGTGACTTTCACTTTCATATACAACCGTTTATCCCCAAAACTATTTTTAGGGCAAACATTCTGTTTTTACAGACATAATTATGCTAATATCGGACTGATAATCCCGGACATCCCTAGTTTAATTGTTTGTGTTTACATGTGTACGTTTCTGTGTCTCAGGCTCGTGGTGTGAACCTGTCGTGCGTGCGCAGCTGTGTGGTGTTAGCGGAGGAACGCCCCCGTCTGTCGCTCGCACACTCCTTTTCCAAGTTGTTCAAGGACGTTGGTCTGTCGCCCAGAGCCGTCAGCACTGCTTTTGGATCCAGAGTGAATATGGCCATCTGCCTGCAGGTAGAGTCACCACTACGGTCCGTCTGCACCTGGACATCAGCCACATGTGTAGTCTGACTGTGTGTGATTGTACTTTCTGTGACAGGGAACTACAGGTCCTGACCCGTGTACAGTCTACGTGGACATGAAATCTCTCCGTCATGACAGGTGAGCTGCTGAATCTGACATACGTGAAATCAGGAATTGACATTTTTGACAGACACTTCTAAAGATTTCTGTCCTGAGTCCATGCATGTTTTTTAACGTCAGCCTGTGTTCTTGCAGAGTCAGGCTGGTGGAGAGAGGAGCTCCACAAAGTCTTCCTCTAATGGAGTCCGGCAAGGTGAGAAGATCTGCATGTTTCAGAAATAAAGACCAAGAGTGTGTGAAATGTGCAGTCAAAGGATATCGATGGACAAATTGACAGTGTGTGTCAATATTGTTTTTAGATTCTCCCTGGTGTCCGGGTGATTATTGTCAACCCAGAGACCCGTGGGCCGCTCGGTGATTCTCATCTAGGAGAGGTGAACAGAAGTTTTCACATCCAAATAAAAAAAAAGGTTTTTTTACCTGAAATGAACTATAGAACCAGTTTGTTCTCCTGACTTTGTCACAGATCTGGGTGAACAGTCCTCACACTGCCAGCGGTTATTACACCATTTACGGAGAGGAGAGTCTTCAGGCAGATCACTTCAACACTAAGCTCAGCTTTGGAGATCCTGAGACTTTGTGGGCCAGAACAGGATTTTTAGGATTTGTGAAGAGGACTGAGCTGTTGGATGCCAGTGGAGGTAGATTTGAGATTTGTCAAATGTCTTATCGTAAATACACTATGGTATGAACATGAATTATTTCATGTTGTTTTGTGCCTCGGTGCTCAGATCGTCACGACGCCCTCTTTGTGGTGGGGTCACTGGATGAGACGCTGGAGCTACGAGGGCTTCGTTACCATCCCATTGACATTGAAACCTCGGTGTCCCGGGCCCACCGCAGTATTGCAGAGAGGTAACAATACTTCTGGAAATGTGATTTGTTATGTCCAAAAAAGAGAGGTCAGGTCAGGTCACACACTCCGTCTCCTCCTCCCTCTCCCTCCTCAGTGCTGTGTTTACATGGACCAACCTGTTGGTGGTGGTGTCGGAGCTGGGTGGCTCAGAGCAGGATGCACTTGACCTGGTGCCTCTGATAACCAATGTGGTACTGGAGGAGCACCACCTCATCGTGGGTGTGGTGGTCATCGTGGACCCTGGCGTTATACCCATCAACTCCAGGGGAGAGAAGCAACGCATGCACCTGCGGGACTCGTTTCTGGCCGATCAGCTGGACCCTATCTATGTTGCTTACAACATGTGATGCGTCGGTGTTCGGCGTTCACCGTCCACAGTGACATGAGACCCGTGCACTCTCATCCGAACATGTGACTCCTGGCTTGGCAGATAACGGGAGAAAAAAAAAAAGCATGGACACTGCCTCCCAGCTCTGCGTGACGCCGGCTCATCTGGTAACTGCATGTCTGTGACTGGATCAGCCGTGTCTGGAAATGTTCACTGTGTTTTATAGATAGAATTTTGAAAATGCCATTAAAGCAACAGGAAGTGCAATGGCTCAAAATGAACATCCTGTTGCTCTTCTGGGGGAAGTGAAGGGGTTAAATAACACGTGGACCAGGACCACTTTAATAAAGAACTTAATAATGTCTGTGAAAATCTATCCTAATCTGTACTCACCGCAAACCACTCTCTCCTTCGTGTTTACAGAGATTTCAAGAGCTACTAGAATAGACTGAATATAAAAAAAATATTTTTTACATGCAATTTCCAAACAAATGCACATAAAGCAGGTGCAGAGCCCTGGTTATTTTTACTTATGTTTAGAAATTAAAGAGGGCGCCAATCCATAGAAAAAGGCTGCATATTTCTGAATCAATCAGCTACGCTATTCCATAATGACGAAGCCAAATATGTTCCTTCTCTAATGCATTATCTTTCCTGCCTTATAAAAACTTCAGTCATATATTCCTGTGGCTGTTTGTTCTCCTTTCGACTAGTGGAGAAATTCCTGACAGATTTCCAAAGGGATCAAGTAAAAAAGAAAAAGAAACAGGTTCTATTGTGTACTGTATCTAAAGACCGCCTTGTATTTTAGATACTGTATTTTACTATACAGATATTTTTATTTGTATACATGTATAAAAGCCTACTTTATTTCTCTCAGTTGGTGGCGTGTTCAGGGCAGTTAACACTGAGGTGTGGTAACTGTAGCAGAAACAAATTTGTAAATAGGATTTGTTAGATTTGACGGTGCTCTGAAAGAGTGATTCCTTGTACAGTTGAGGTTCAGATCAATAATGTTAACAACGACAGTCAGGTTCGATATAACATTGCACTTTCCCCCAAAAATGTGTCTATTTTGTTATAACAATGAGGTATTAAACTGAATGGTTCAGGAACAGTTGATAATCTGACGTAGGTACTTTGCATGTAGGACAGTTAACCAGGAGGGCTACGGCTGTTTGTGCCAGAGCTTAATCAAATATTCATCTATTTTATAAATCATGAAAATTTATGCCCATCGCTGTTTTTTAATGTCATTGCGATTCAACATCTCACTGATATTCACGGCCCTCCTAGTTTTATAGCGTATCACAGATCAGGTGTTGGAGGGTTTGGCCGTTTGTGCCAACCGTTTGATGTTTGTGGAAAATCTTTGTAAAATCTTCCTTTGAATACCAACAGTGTCGTTGGTCCTGCGAGACTGTGGAGAAAAGTATTCACGTATTGTAGTTGTTTTGTTCGATCAGTCACTGGATTTCACGGCATTTGTTAAATGCAGTCGCGGAGCTGAGCCAAACCTGAAACATCTGTAATCGGCAAAACAATAACTGTTTAATATGACAATGGGTGAATTATTGCATCAGAAATGTTTGCGATGTGTGTTGTGTCATGCAATCGTGTGCTGTTCTGACACATTTTGCTATAACTGTAGATGTTGTTTGTCCAGTGATGAACTTTGATGTCACCATGTAAATATTTGATCGATATTTTCTGGCACTTGCCATTGTTCATTTAATGATCCATTGAATTACTGCACTTTGCACTGACGGTACTTGCATTGGGTTGACACCATACCATGTGAACTCCAGACTTAAGTGGTTGATTCAATCCCCCTCCACCCCCTCCCCGATCCCCATTTGATGTGTTCAAATATAACAATGCTAAAAAAAATATGATGCTTAACATTTGAGTTTTAATTCTACCGAGAAATACTAACAGCACTTGATCTTAGCTTTAACATTACATCATACTTGTGCAGCGGAATGTTTGCATGACTCGGCAAAGCACAAGAAGAAATTGGCTTGAGTTGCATTTCATTCAGATGCACAAGTGGGAGAAATATTGTATATTTATGTTTTTGTGTGTGTGTGAAAAATGTATATTCAGGGAACACGACTCCTAACACAGGGATAAACCAGCTGGTCCCCTAGTGCAGTCTGTGAATGCTAATTAAACATTATGGACATTTGTCATATTTCCTGTCCATAGGTGGCAGCACTTGCAAATGTAAAAAAAAAAAAAAAAGAAGAGCATTGACTGACGGACACTGTCTACCACCTTGGCTGGAAGTCTGCAGTGGCTTCCATTGGTTTGCAGTGGCTTCCATTGGTTTTTCTTCATGACAGACCTTACACACTATGCAATCCCAAAGACGGTGCAAGTCCAAACTTGTACACTCTGGTGAAATATACCTGCTTTTACATTTTATAATGACAATAATGACTGATACAGTTTAAACTGTCGAATTCTTTAGAGCCCAGTCCTCTCTCTTCGGTTGTTTTATTATATGCACTATTATCGTGTTGTATATTCAGTAGATACTAACCTGTATCATTTGGGTGTGTCCACTAATGACTCTGTAATACTACACTTGTTTTCACTTCCTTTAGTTACACACATAATGACACATCCTCTTTTACCATCAGACTTTGTCTTATTTTCTATTTCAGACTGTGGTGTTTCGTTTTTATAATAAATGTCAAAGTAATATAGAATAAACAGAACATTTAACCGTTAGTTGGTGTCTGTATATTTAAGTTTGGTAACAAGGAAAACTGATCAGAGAAATCAGGTTTTTATTGTCACGGAATGTATTTGAATCGTGTCTAAATTCATATTTGTTTCTTCATTTCACGTAGATCAGTTTCGTAGTACGTTTCTGCATGGAATGAGCAGAACAGTAAAAAATAACGGTCTCACAAAGAATTATGAGACCCACGGGCAAACGGCTGGCAGTGGTATCATAAAGAAAAAAATACTTTGAAGTCTTTCAACTCGTTCGAGGTAAACTGACATGTCGCGGGTGCCAACTGACGTAAACCTCCGACAACGAAAACAGCAACGACATAAGTGACGAGGAAACAAGGAACGGAGAGACAATCAAGAGGGAAACGAGAAAAGGTGACCAAGGCAGGAGTGTGACGCTACTTATACCAGATGTCAAGCCACGAAAAACATTCAGAACGAGTAAAGAAGGGAATGGTAATAGTGTTTATAAAAGGTTAAAGATGCCAACTAACGTTTAACAGATGACAAGTGTGTGTGTCGTAAAGAGAAATGCTGATTATTTAACATATTTTGAACACTTTTATAATGAACACTTTTATAAGTTTAAAAACACTAAACAATTACAACTTTACTCTGTGTACCTCTCCATCCACCAGTTGCTCAAACTCTCGGCCAATGGCGGAACCCGCAGAAAGTATTACGTAATGCTGTTCAAATAAGCCCCGCCTACTTCCTTTAGGGGAAAAAAGTGCTCAGCTATTTTTTTTTAGCTTACATCTAGGTATTTTTAGCTGTTAGCAGGACTTGCTAAGTTACTTTTCGAGTTTTCTTTTCTTTTTTTTTAACAACGTACACAAATTGGTCGAAGTCCACGCGGTGAACGAGAGCAGTTACGCGGCTTTTGGAAAGGTAAAACTGCGCTGGCGTAGCGCTGCTTTGCTGCTCGCCTTGCTGACTGTGGCGGTAATGGCGGCGGTTGCGCCGTCAAACTCCTCGCCGTTTTACGAAAAGGGAAGGTGTAGTTAGCTTAATGGCTCCCCGTATCGCTGACGTCTATTGACGCGGTAACTTTCCTGCCAGTGACAGAGTTGCATATATTTACCCTCTGAGACAAAAGGCCATGCATTCTGTGAACCAGTGTTGTGAAACTTAACTGCTTGTTGCTTCAA
>NC_024317.1:3916680-3939991 GCF_000523025.1 Cynoglossus semilaevis | reverse complement strand
GAACGCAGTTACCCTTTACAAAAGACGGCAACTCAAATGAAGGGGGCATTTTAACTATGTATATACTTTACTTAATTTCGTCAACTTACTATTTAATTCACATTGTCAATGTAAACACTTCATTATTGACTAAATCACGAGGGAAATGGCAATAGTATTGTTAGGCCCAGCTGTGTCCCTAAACCCCGTGTTACAATAGTTTTGTTGGCTCGCGCTTGAACCAAGAAGGAAGTCGAGTTGTATCTTAAACCCAAAAGATTGACTTCCATGCAAACATTTTGTTTCTCAAAAAAGGAGGAGTGGTTTATTTTTCATATTTGTCGATAACCTCTTTTTATTGTTACACGTGAGTATTTTACTGTAGAACGAGCACCCAAGGCCACTGTAGGAAGTTACAGCACATAACGGGTGACTCGGACGTGTTCTGTGTTCCACTGGAGCCATTGTAAAAGTGGTAATGCTGATTTATTTGTCTCCAGTCACTATGGAAGAAGTACAGCATGGCAGCAATGGCACTGAGTCACAGTCTACTACCATTCCCACTACCATCACATCCGCTCAGTTTTCACAGATAGCCCAACAGGTAATGGATCCCAGCAGTAAATAGTATACCAAACATTGACAAACTGTACCACAGTTTGTCAACAGTTTGTCAATGTTGTGTGCTTTTTAAACTAGGCTGCTTTCTTCGTGACAGTTTTCTGTAATAAAAACACCTTAGATATCTGGTAGTGTCAAAATCTTGACATATAATAACACAACTATGAGTCCAATAAATGAAGTCTGCTCAGTCTTGTTTCAGCAGTTGTCTCTTTGTAGAGGTGTTTGAAAATATGCCAGTGATGGGATATAAATCTGAGCTCATTGTGTAAACTATCCTTCTAAATCCTTTGTTGTGCAGGCAGACATGGCGTTGAATCATTAGTTTACATTGCTACTATGTCTTCTGATGGTTTGTTGTCACACTGTTTTGGCAGGAAGGAGTCTTTGTTTTTCTGTGACGTTTTGCATCAGGAAATTAATATTTGCTTATATTAAATTTGCCAAGTGTTTTTATATTGTGTTTTATATTACTTGTGTGAACTTGATGAGAAGTCTTTTTTGTTTGTCTGTTACCTCTTGACACAAGAACCTTAGAGGTGACCTCACTGCTTACAAGCATCCAAGACTGCAATACCTTCCATTCTCACTTCACTGTGATCTGCACTAATGCAGCTGAATCTAGACTGGTGTTCTCCTTAAAGACCTCATTGTCCAGACCATTCAGACCATATCAATAAGGCGTGTGCAGAAACAACTTTAAAATGTCTGCTTATGAAATCAACAGTTATTTTTGATGGTCATATTTTGAAAGAGTACTGTCTTTTAATTCCACTTGTAACTGTAACTGTAAAATCATACTCGTACTCAGAGTAAGCAATAAGACAGCTGTATGTTTTCACTACAGTAAGTAACTCAACCAGTGGCAATAGTGGGGATGTGCTCTTCCTTGCAAAATCCCAGATTATTATATATTATTATTTAAAAATGACGATCCAAAGCACTACCAGTGGTAGGAATACCATGAGTTTGAGAAGCACTGTCCTCGATATATAAAAGGACCATTGTCATATCATCAAAAAGACCTCTGTTCTCACAAATTGTTCTTGTTTCTTGTATCTCAAATTGGTTAGTTCTTAACTCATTTGATTACAAAACGAGCATAATTTTGCTTTTCCTCTTAAACATATACATACTGTAGGATAAATATTTCACATGGCTCTTTTTTCCAAAGTAATCAAAAATGCCAAAAGCGCATTACATTAGACACTTAAACTGTCTGATATTTCAAATGTTAAAAAGTGTTTAGCACTTTTTAACTTTGTGGTTTTCTAGTATTTTGGATTAAATCTGTGTTTCAGCTGAAGCTCCAGGTTGTGTACATATCATGACAGTGGTTGTTGACTCAAGGCTGTAAATCTGTGAACACACAAATCATTGACATGTTGTTCATGGCTTAAAAAATGATGTCTGGTTGGAACTGTTTATGTTGGAGAGATAAATTATGTTGGGAAATACATTTTTAGTTTTTTGTGCCTTGTGATTATTTCTGCATTATAGAAAAATATTAGAAATCAGAAAATAATTCTCTAAAACACATCTCAATGATGGTTTCTAATGATTTGTATTTTGGTAATTCTTAAAGCATGAATCCCTAAACCAGTTTGTTGCCTGATGTTGTCAGTTGTTTTGTGGTAGTTGGCATCATCATTCTGCATTATTAACTAATTATAACATTAAATTAAATAATAATTTGGTGTTTTACAGGTTTATGATATTAAATTTTAAGAACAAAAACAAAGATTTAAACATGTGATGTTGTGTTTTTTTTTTCTTCAAATGCTTGTTTTGCAGATGTCGCTAGGTGGTTCTTCTGTGGCTGTGGTGCAACTTCCAGGTGGTCAATTTCAGGTTCAAGGAGTGATCCAGTCTGCGCAATCATCAGTCATTCAGTCCCCTCAGGCACACAATGCACAAGTTAGACCAGCTGCTTTTCCTTGGCACCTCTTATTTCTATGCAATGACTTTTTTACATACTAATCACATTTCCTAATTTAAGAACCAGGGCACAGATAGTGATGACTCACAAGATTCTTCAGACAGTGGAGCAACAGGCCATAAGACCAGAGAAATATTGGCCAGGCGGCCCTCGTACAGGTAAACCTAGAGCAAATCTTTTTTTTTTTAAACAGTTTTGAGGACTTTGTTAATTCTTCTGTTTTTCGTCTGCAGAAAAATCCTAAATGACCTCTCTTCTGAGGAGGTAGCACACATTGAGGGAAAGTTAAATAGTCCAGCATCCACAGGAATGACAGGTGTTACAGTACCCACCACCCCCATCTACCAGACCAGCAGTGGACAATACAGTAGGAACATTTCTCTTCCATGTCTCGGTTAAACATTCACACTTTTAGTGATTTAACCCACTAGCTGGATTCCATTTGTTAAACACTTTTTTATTTCTAAATCAACAGCAACAAATCCTAAAAAACAATCGGGTGAAGAACCTTTCTTGTTCACATCTCTCGTTTCTTTGACTTACACTATTTAGTGGTTTGGAAGTTGCAATTGCTGATTAATAACATTTTTGTTTTGTAAGTCAAATGTTGTTAAATGTTAACCTAAATACAGCTTTTGCTTTTATGTCATTTAAGAAAATGCATCAACTTTTTTGGAAATGTCTTTTTATGTGGCCTTACAATTGACTGGCAAAATATCCAGGATGTTCCCTGCTTTTACTCGTTGCATAAGAAAATTAGTAAAAATAACTTTAATAAAGGTAAATTTGCATGTTACCATGATCATCTCCTGCATTGGCTTACCTGAGCATTTACAAAAATAATATATATATTTTTTGACAGCCCCAAAATGATGCTTTAGCCGTTAGAATCTTCACCGCTCAATGGTTGTCCTTTGTTATTTCTAGTAACAATTGCAGCTAATGGAACAATTCAACTGGCTGCTCCAGGATCTGAAGCCATTCAGGGGCTGCAGGCTGTGGCTAATGCAAGTGGAGGCCAGCAAGGCACTACCATCCTTCAGTATGCCCAGACCCCCGATGGTCAGCAGATACTGGTGCCAAGCAACCAGGTCGTTGTACAAGGTGAGTGCTTGACACTGACTTTCAGAGTTTGCACAGTCAAACAAATGTAGTGATTTCCACGCTCTTGTGTCCTAACCTGACATTAATAACATGACAAATCACTGTGAAGTAAGACCCAGTTGAACTTTCCTCAGTGCCAGTCATGTGGGACTGATTTATCACATGACCTTATTAAATATGTTTAAATAATGTAAAAAAAAAAACTGGAAGAGAAACTATTTTCCCGTTATTGCTTTCTCTCTCAGGTGCAGGGGGAGAGGTGCAGACATATCAGATTCGTACAACTGCTGCATCCAGCTCCCTGCCTCAGACTGTGGTCATGACCACTCCTGTCGGACTGTCCCAGGGCAAGTCTGATGACCCAACAATGAAGAGAGAAATCAGACTTGCAAAAAACAGGTAATACCTTTACCTGCCACTGAAGCTTTTATTTCTGTCTTCTCTCTTCTTCTTCCAGCTCTTGTATTCAACTCAATAACTTGTGTCTTACTCACTTGTGTAACGCAAGGTATGATAGAAATGTAAACAGATCCAGACGTACTTCCTCATAGTCAGCAGGGCACTTTCTGGTTGTTGCCATTTTTTATTTAGAACTGACCTTCATTTTAAGGTGTGTAACGCTGCACACGTCTCTGAGTTAAATCAATATTGAGTTAAATCCGTATTCTGATCATTTTTCTATAACACCTTATTTCCTTTTCTTCTTTTTTAGAGAGGCTGCCCGTGAATGTCGACGGAAGAAAAAGGAATATGTTAAGTGTCTGGAAAACCGCGTTGCTGTTCTTGAAAACCAAAACAAGACCCTGATAGAAGAACTGAAGACATTGAAGGACCTTTACTGTGATAAATCAGGATAACCGGTTTGAAAGCAGGTCAGGGATTGAGACCTAATGTGGCAGCAGTACAGCTCAGCCATTTGGACATATTGGGGTTTCTGGGAACACTTCGTTTCAGGCTGAGATCCTCTTTTTTTTGTACTCTGTTTGATACAAGACTTCAAGACAAGATTTACTCAGCAAAATAAGAAAAGGAGAAATTGGCCATTTTCTCACCTGCTGATTTTTTAAAAAAATGATTGCTGATTCTGTATGTATAGTTGTGTACATTTTTAATACTGGCAGGTTTGAAATTATGAGCTTTAACTATGACTTTCTGTTTCTACTTGTATCCTTGTTCATTGGTGTTTGCCATAATGTCGCTGTTGAACTTTTGTTTCTTCTAACAACATCTGCAAAATTCTGCCTGGGACATAACGTCAGACAGAATATTTGTTTATATCGCAAACCAGCAATTCTCATTTACAATTGTCATTCCTTATTTTTGTGCAATGGAATATCAAGAGTAACGGTAAACATGACATATAGTGTGGTTTGTTAGGTTCTTTCTCGACAGTTACTTGTAGACAATCAGGGAAAAGCACAGTGTCCAGATAATATTTATTATGTTCATCTCTGGAGGAGAGGGAACAGAACAAACCGTCTATGAATTGTTGCTCAGTTGAAAAGAAAATAAATATATTTTCACTCAAAATATACAACACAGTTAATGTTTTTGTTAATTAAAAAAAACATGGACACAGTGCAAAATGCCATTACGATAGTGTTATTGGCAATCATTTAATAGAGTATCCCATAATATGTGGTCTTATCATCATGGCAACATTTGGAGCCTCAATTTGCTTCAGGTGAAGTTTAGAGAAACCGGCAGCTTCTAGATCTCTCCATGTTGCTCTGGTAGTCCTGCATCCATCCCCAAGGTAGTACCACAGAGGTTCCAGCACATGCTGAAAGAAGAACGTCCAGGAGAACGGTTCAGAGACGACGTGCTCCAGAAAAAAGAAGGCTCCACCCTGAAAGATAAAGCAGCAAAAAGCTGGTCAACTGAATGCATTTCTATATCGTTCTTATTGTCATCCTGAAATTAAATGCTGTCATTTCACATTATCAAGAAAATAAACATCAATACCTGACAAGTCTTAAATGTAATGAGAAAAAAAACCCTGTGCTATATATTTTTTTATATATATTATATATGTATTTATAAGTATCTATATGTATGTATACATACATACATATATATGTATATATATATAGAAATACAAACACAATACATTCTGCCTAAGTCATCACTATCATGTTTGCCTGGGCTGGGCTTGTGTGTATTAATGCACGAAGTGCTCTTTCAAACGACTCACTGTGCGCACATGCGCACAATGCGTCGATGTCGAATTCGCGGGAAACAGCTACCGATGAAAAACTACTTCCGCTTCCGATGTAAACAACATGTACACATTCGTATCGCGTCGGCTGAGAATTTGATTGTCGTGTTTTGTTTGTTTTAGTTTCCGTGTTGCAGATGTTTGGTGAGAACGACATGGGAATCGTGAAAAGATCGGCCGCTTGTTCGCAATTGGTAAGTAATTCCCATATTGACGTGTTGGGTTTGTGCTTTGAAATGGGGGCTAGGCTAAAGTTTGTTTCTGAATAGAGTTTATACGGAGTATTTGTTTGTTAGCGTAGCATAGGGGTGTGTGGGATACCACGAAACATTCTCGTTGTTGCTATGCAAAGTTTAGAATACAATTTTAAAACAAAACTATGTGAAACAAAAAACTAAGTATGTGCTTTGTGGCGTGGAACTGATCTTTTTTCGGTATGTACTTTAATATCATTAGTAACAAAGTTTTTATTGAAAACAGTGCAGTGATGAATATTAACTCACTAATAATTTATTATCCGATACGCGTGAAAAGTTTGTTTTACCGTAAACAAGCCACGTTCACTTTTAATTTACACATAAAATGTTCTTTTGTAGCAAAGTACTTCTAAAGATCACTGCATTTATAATTGATGATTTTTTTTAAATTGAGGTTATTGGCAAAAAGTTGTCTTGTGTGTTAATTTGTTCATTTCTATATGGTTTTCTTTGACTACAGTGTGAAGAGTGAGACTGACTGTTCTAAGGATGCGGCGGACCTCCTGCAGAACTCCCTGCACATCTTTGACAGAGCAGAGGACCAGTGTGGAGACGACGACGTCCACGGACTCGTCCTGCACTTCCTTCATGTCCTCCCCCGGCGTCACAATGAACTCGTCGTAGGTCAAATGCTGGTTATCGTCCATACTCAGCCGTAAGTACTTATGGAAGTGCGGGTTGGGGTCGGTGCAGATCACCGTGCATCCGTACGGGTAGAACTTGAAGTTTGCACCGCTGCCGCAGCCGATCTCCAGCAGACGCAGTGTCCCGTCGGTATTTGCAAATGTGCCCACGTTTCTGAAGAGCTCTCTCTTAATCCGGTGTACTTTGGCGTTGTATGAAAATGTTATGTTGTAGGCGAGAAATGGGAAAAACCGTTTGTAGGCACCGTAAAAACCCGTGATCTCCAGAAGATGTAAAGGCAGAGTCAGGGCCACGACGAGGAGTCTGCAGAATTTCATCAGGAAATATTTCATTTTCTTTGGAAGGTATTCAACAGAGCCTCGGGGGGGATCAACAGATTATAAGAACGAACGACCGTCGCTGTTCTGTCCTTCCACCACAAGATGGCGGAAATGGTCTAGAGTGTGACTAAAAGGTGCCCTCTCGTATGTTTAAGGTCAGTCCGGGAGATTTAGGTAAGATGTGAATAATGGAATATGATGTATTTTAATCTTATTTTAATATATGGTAGTTCTACACCTATTCCCTGAAGATGATGTAACTTACACACCAGCTTTCCTTGGTTGTTGTGTGGATTATCAACAAATGTTTATTTCACCATCCTTATCCATCCTTATCCAAATGTTTAATCAGTGCAGATTAAACATTTGGAGCCTGAATACACTCAGTGCAGATTAAACATTTGGAGCCTGGAATGTGCAGCGAAGTAAACAGGCAGTTTTCAGTGAAGGCAGGTATAAAGTGAAGATTCTACGGTGGTGCTTTGAGGGTATCGTGTTGTAGAGTGACCTGCCAACACTGCCAGACACACAAGCGATGCATTGTGGGTTGAATGTTGCCAGGCTACAGATAGGGTTGAATTCTTGGTCTGACATTTATAGAAAGGTGTGTCTGGGCTGCATGTAGCCAGTAGATCAAGATTTAAATAGGCTGGATTTAGGTCACATAAAAGTATACTGTACATATATTTATACCTAGATTATTTTAAAAAGGAAAACTTGCCTATGTTATTTAAACAAAAAATAAAATGTCAATTAAAGACAAGATGACATTTAATCAGACATTGAATATGTTTTTTATTTATTTTGTACCTGCAGGTATGTTTGTTCAAGCGGACACATGTCACTAGCACTGGTTCTCATCACCAGTGATGCCTTTAGAACATGCTAGACACACAGCATTAAACAGTGTAGTATTTGTTTTATGTTTAATATTTAACAGTTACTGACCAACAAGATGAATTTCTAATCAGATTTAATCAGTTAAACTCTAACTTATTAGTCAAACATTTCAAGAACTGCGGTACTAGTCAACTATCTATGTAGGTTAAAGTGCTTTCATTTCAACAAGGTGCTAATTTAAGCATGACTCTGCAAAACTAAAACAAACACTGCAAGCCGATAATATCAGGCCTGTTTTTCAAAGCTGATTAAAAAAAAAGAAGCTTTTGAAGTGACTCATCTTTGCATCTTGGACCCAAATCAGTGGTATCATTAGTTATTATTCTGTTACCCAATAAAGTGAACCCAATAATCATGTTTAGATGAAAAACACTGTCAATAACACTATATATTTCTGAGCTCTGAAACTTTTTTGATTTCTTATAACCACTTCCTAAAAAAGATGCAAAATAAGTATAGACAAAAAGAAATACTGATTTTCTTCCCTCTTCAAACTAAAATTTGTATCAAATTGAGTGAGTCACGTAAGTGCACTTTTTTTTGTTTTTTTTGTTTTTACAGAAGTTGGGCTTTGGTTGCATGGGCTCTTCAAACACATGGCAGTGATGGAGGGAAACTATCAAACCACTCAAACAGCAGCTATTTCACAGCATAGCCGACGATGTGGGGTTTGATCAGAGAGAAGAGCGGAGCGTCGATGTGCCTCAGTTTCAGCTCCGAGAAGCCAGCCGCCTCCAGGTGTTTCCACGTTTCACGAGTGATCTGGCATCCATCGCCAAAGTAGTACATTATGGGCTGACAGACGTGCTGGAAGAAGTGTATCCAAGTGGAGGGGTCTGCAACCACATGCTCCATGAAAAAGAAGGCGCCGCCCTGTAAAAGGAAAATACCACCACATTTAAAAAAATCTGAACACTTCCGTGCATGCTGGAGACATTTGTCCATGCATTTTGGACGTGGTTTTATATTTCATCCTGTCAGCAAGGTAAAACAACATTTGATCTGAAACGAATAAATAGATAAGAGGTCATTATGATGCAATATTTTCACTCTTCTCATAAAACACAACTTTATTACTACATGTCTACTGAACCATTTCGTTGTCATTATGGTGTCGTTTAAAGGCTACATGAAACAGTTCGGTAGCAGTCTTTATTATTATTTTCTTTATTTGTTTTTACTTACAGGTCAGAGGCCCAGGGAGTCATTTGTGGAGCTTGAACACTTGGTCCAGGTAGAAACCAGATTTTAAATACTATCAAAACATCACAGGTCTAAGGGCAATCACTCACAGGTTCACGTCCTGTAATTTGTTTTTCACCCAAAGATGTCTTCTCTGTAGATGTTAATGTGAGGCTGAAAGTATTACCTATTGGTCTTCGACAAACTGACCAAGTTATAACCACTGAGAATCAAACTGCTCACTTTCTTGCAGTAAGGCAAGGGCAGTAACCACTTGACAACCGTGCAGCCCAGTACAAATGATCAGATTTGTGTACATCGTTTTAAATAACGTTAACTGAACTGTTTGCACTTGTTAAAAGAGAATCAACAATTCTTTACTTCAGCTGCACCTCCCCAAAATGTCTGTTCACGCCCCTGAGGCTGTTGACTACAATAACTCCCAGTAGGAAATCACAGAACACTCACAGGTCGCAGTATACGGTGTACTTCTCGCAGAGTTTGGGGGGTGTTGTTGACGGAGCACAGAACCAGAGTACAGACGACCGCGTCCACAGACTGGTCCTCCACTGCGCTCAGGTCCTCTCCAGACGCCACCAGAAACCTCTCGTACATCAGGTGGTCGTTCTTGTTCATGTTCTGACTCAGATACTTCTGGAAGTGGGGGTTCGGATCAGTGCAGATCACTTTGCTCCCGGGCGGGTAGAACTCAAAATTTGTGCCGGTACCGCAGCCGATTTCCAGAATCGTCAGGTGTCCGTTGTTTTTATTTAACTCTGGCAAAGTGCGAAACAGCTCCTTCTTCTTGTCGTGCATTTTCTCGTTGTACTTTTTGGAAAGGTGATGTAAACACAACGGCATGAAGCGTTTGTACACGCGGTACAGACCGAGCGCGTCCAACAGGTGTAAGGGCAGAAACAAGACATTAACCACCGTCACACACACCTTCATCAGGAGAGACATTTTTGCAAACTGCGCTGTTGATCCACAGACGAGTGCAATGGCTGTCCTTATCAACGCCACACACCCACCTGCGCATGCGCGCTTTATCCCAAATCGCCGCGAGATTTAGACTGCTCGAACTTCAGAGTGCTGTCCACGTATTAATAAATTCCTCGTTGTAAGTAGTCGCATCAAAAAAGTGAGAGGGAATAATCAAACGTAAAGTGAATAGAAGAGTTGGATATAATATATTTTTTCAAATTATTCAAATCGAATATTTAATATCAAATTTAAATAATAAACCCAGGAGGTTTCCGATATCAAATCAAATCCGGAAATGATCATTCGTCATGGATATGGAGATTACATGTGCAACGTTTGATGCTGCTACAGTAAAGCAGAGCAAAGCTACAGCAGCTCTGGTGAAGACATACCTGTGCACTTTGTGACTTGATATTTTTTGGCACGATCTAAAAAAAACACAAATCTATTCAAAGTTACATTGATACATTTTGTAAAACAGAAAGACAATACAACTTCTCTCTCAATATGATTTCGTCCCAATCTATAAAAATACACTTAATATTTTCATTTTAGCCTGTGCCCATGTATGTAGGCTCTGCAACTACACATTACGATGTGAATTTTATTTTTATAACTGAAAAAAATTATATCTGCACTTTGGATCGTAGACAAGTTTTTCATTTATTATTCTCCAACCCAATACACACGTTCAGATGAAAAATGTATTAAAAACAGTCCTACATAATTTCCGAGCTTAATTATTACATAAAAAAAGTCACATCGAAACACTGAGCAGGTGTACAGTTTTTTGTTTTTTTTTTGTGATTTGTATCGAACAGTTCTTCTTTCAACCAGCAGAGTCACTTCCTGTTAGTTCACTGCTATTTCCGGTCTGCTTCCTAGGGTTCAAGGTCCAAAGGTCCATTTTCTAATCAATGAAGAACGTCACTGACGGAATAGATGTCTTCAAAGTCATATTCAGTAATTATCTGTTGGTAAAACACTACTTTTTTTTACATAAGTACTTTTTAAAAATGTATATTTTAATCAGGGCGATCAATTTCCTGTTTTTTTATAGGTGTATATTAATACCAGTAATTCTCAAGAAGGGGTTTTCGTCTATGATTAGTGTATGATTTATACACGGTGCCCGAATTTTTTTTTTTTACCACAGCAGTAGAAAAAAAAAAACAACCCAATATTTTTGCTTATTGTTAACACAACCACAATTAGGTTCTTGTTATTACATGAACACTGCGTGTGTGAGAGAGAGAGAGGGGGCGAACGAGGGAGAGAGAGGGGGAGAGAGTGTGTGTGTTTTCTGCTTACGATGCTGCGGTCTCTTGTCCGTTAGTGAAACTAAAGGCATTTACCGACACTCCCTAACAATTTGCTGAGAGTCATCAATTATGCAGGGTAGCCGCACGCACTGGGAAGGGAGATAGCAGCAACAATATGGCGACAGCCGCAGTTTCTCTCGACTCTTTTCTACATCTGCAGTTCACTCACACCTCTCTGGATTTCTGTTGAGGCGAGAAAAAGTAAGTAGACTATCCGTGTTTTACATTGTCTGGTGTTTGTCAGTGGCCGAATGGATGGTAGTATCACTTAGTCGACTGACTGCATCCCAGTGCCGCAGAGCGGTCCCTCTCTCTCCCGCTCTCGCTCTCTCTCGCTCTCTCTCTCTATAGCGTCTGTGAAGGGCTCTCTGCCAGTACATGCACACACATCTGTACATGCCAGGCGTCAGTGACAAGTCAGGGAGCTGTGACTTTCAAAATGCACCTTGCGATGCGACACGGTGAAAAGCCCGTCGAGGGATGCTGGTGTGTTTGGGGTGTTGGCCTGCAGCTGGAAGGGATGACATTTGACTGTGTTCAAATACACATCATCCGCATAGGATAAAGGATGTAAAAGTGACATCACAGCAAAGTTCTGTCGGCGGCCACACTCCGACTGCACTTAATGCGTGCAACTGGCTTACATGCATGATGCTCTGCACGCACATGAATAACAAAAATAATTATAAAAAAAATTGCGTGTGTCAACGTCCTAGGATGCTGTTATTATTATTATTATTATTTTTTACAATCATAGTTTCATACCCCCGCCCCCACATGCCACCCCTGTCTTGCCACCTCTCTGGAGACTGTATTGCGTTTGGAGGAAGGTGCGTCTTTACTTTGGCAGCTCTCACCGAGGCCTCCCTACCCCCCACCCCCTCCACCATCCCACCCCCTCCCCCTGCTTTTATTTTTCACGCAGTGTCCCCATCCCCAGTATGTTGGTCTTCTACAGAAACTGCATCTTCCAGACTCTGTGAGCTCCATCCACACGGGTGTGGTAGCTCACGGCCCCCAGGCCTGTACAGTTTATAATCTGTGTCTGTGTATAAATAATTTGGCTTGTTGGAATGGAACCAGGATGTGCTGATGTGCTTTGACTCAGAGCTGCAGTGTGGAGTTGTCAGGACACAGCTCTGTGTATTCAGCTGACCTACTATGAGTTAGTTTTTTTTTTTTTAACTTAGTTTGAGCCTATAGCAGCAATAAACCACACTGCAGTATTTTAGGCTTTGGCCCTATAGGCACGCCTCGGTGTAGAAGAGTGCACTTTACCAAGGTTTCAAATCGCTCTTCGTCAATGAAGAACATTTGCATGATGTAGCATACAGTGTGAAAGGGAGAGGATAGTCCTCAGCAGAGAGAGAGAGAGAGAGAGAGAGGGAGAGTTCTATCAGGAAATAAGAGATAGTTGTCTCTGCTGTTGGCTTTTTTCCCAAAATTCACATTTTCTGCCCTGATGCCTCTGTCCTCGTCTGTCCTCTGAAAACACAACAGCATTTGACACGAAAATCCTGACAAACAGATCTCACTCTGACGGAAATTATTTTGATTATTTATGACAGTGGGGATCATTTTCCTTTTAGATTGTGACTAGTAAGATCCCCTTCAGTTCTATTGGCGCTTGTTATTTGTCTATTTTTGATCGCTGTTGCTGCCTGGATGGGTCAGTTTAAGGTTTTGTTTTTTACCTTAAATTTGGGATGAATACACAGTCACAATCGAATTATTATTGTGTGAGTATATTCAAAGGTTGCTTTCACTTTCATCACAGAAGTCATATGAGATACCTTTATATATCTGTAAAAGTTACACATTTATCTGGAATATTAAGAATTCTATTTCAGGAAATGAAAGATGTTTCTTTCTTTTCTTTCTCTCCCTCCTTTTCTACTTTTCCTTCCTTTCTTCCTTCCTTCCTTCCTTCCTTCCTTCCTTCCTTCCTTCCTTTCTTCCTTCCTTCCTTCCTTCCTTCCTTCCTTCCTTTTTTGGCTGGCCCATGTGACTCTGATGTACATGCCCCATCCATACACCCCTTCCTCCTCTCTGTAGCAGACCGTGCTGGGTCGGTCCCGTCAGATCTTAGGTCTTCGTCAGAGTGTTCAGAGGTTCAGGGTCTTTTTTTTTTCTTCTCTCTCTCTCTCTCTCTCTCTCTCTCTCTCTCTCTCTCTCTCAGTGATAGACACTTCTGGGTTTTTCACCGCTGCACAGCAGATGCAGCATCCGTTCAGTTTGCTACATGCTGCTGCACTGGCTCCAGCCTTATCTTTGTCTCTGACGGCAACTGAAGCTGCTGTATTTTTCCTCCCTTCGGACTAACTTGGCTCGGATTTTTCCGGACGGAGGGATTTTGGCCAGAGGCTACGTGAGCCAACGGGATTTAATGTGATTATTCTGAGTGATCACAACAGACTTTTCAATTAAAATGAATAAGTCTGATGTTTGAGCTGAAGCTCGTACGCAGTGATGACCGGAGTTAATGAACATTAAAAGCTCAGCAGTTTGTTCTGGTCACCCGTCAGGTCAGCTGCCTGGTTTTTAGGGACTGTCCCAACATTGTGTGTCAAGTTTTTTTTTTCTGCCCATGGTTGTGCATCATGGTGTGAATCACCTTGACGCTAGATCAATTGATGTGGCATCGCTGGAAGGAGACTTGGAGGTTGTGCCGAGGTTGGGTTACCTGAAATGGAATTCATTCCTCTTCTGTTGCCTGCGACTGCTTTTTTCTAACGTAGCTGGATCTGTGTCTTTCTCTCTGCCGGTGGGATTTTCTCCTTCTGTCTGATTTATTTCCAGGTCTGTAGCACTGCCATTATTTCCTTGAACCTTGCTGATACTGTCTAAATTTGGATTGCCTGTTTCTAAACTGCGACTCGACTGTAAAATGTGATGTGGCCGTCAGTCAGCAGAGGGAGCCTGCAGAGAGGCATAACGTTCATAGCAGCAATTCTCAGGGAGAAACAGCAAAAATAACCCAGGACAGGTCAATATGACTGATGATGTATTTATTGAAGTAGTAAATATCAGTCTTGAGTAAGTGAAGACTAAGTAAGTATCAGTCTTGATCATGATTAGATCTGATTAATCCACAGAATTGGGATCTATCAGATTCAATTTTTTTATTGACAATGGATGTCCTGTAGATGTCTAACTTGTTTTTGAATTAGAAACAACATGTTTATTGTATAAGAATGAAACCTTCCAGTGTGAATTTGTTATAGCAGCTCTTTGTTTAAGCTAACAGCAGCACACAGGAGCAAAGCCTGCAGTCTTTGCAGTATGTGCAGTCTGAGACAAGCCTACAAGTTGTGACTAAAAATGCAAAAAAGCTTAAATCATCATTCTGTTTTTATTTCGTATTAAATATAAACTGATTTATGATGCTAATTGTTACACTTACGCCATCATAATGTCGGCTTATTATTATTGTTGTATTCAATATAGACTACAACAGGAGAGGTCACTGTCTGTCAGACTTTTTTTTTTTAACATAATATATTTATGGACTGCAGGCAGGTCTGTCTTCACTGCCACACTTTTATAATTCTTGCTGAACGAGGCCTGGCAACGTTCAACTGAAATGTCCAGCAGGGTGTGGGTGAAGTCGTCGTCTCAACGGGAGCATGTCCCCCTAAAAACTCAAGCATAGACCCCCCTAGTGTTGGAACCTTAAAGTATATGCTGTCCGTCCCTCATGGCTATCACATGTAACGTTTTCATATCCTGATCATACTACACCATATGACACCGATATGTATTAGTAACTGTTCATAGTGACAGGACAAAGTCTTTTTCAGCTAACGCTGTAGCTTTTATACTTTAGATGGTTGTTTTCAGACAGAAAATGACTCGTCTTTGGCCTAATATCTCTCAGCTGTGTTTGACTTAAGGCTACAGACAGTTCTCTTCACAGAACGGAATAATATATTGGTGTGTTTATTTCTGGGTTGAGGCACAGCTAGAGGGCGTTGTACTGCAACAAGTCTAAGGCCCTGTCAGGTTTACATCATTATGGTAAATATTAGTCTCTTTCACTTTTTATTGATGTAGCTGTAATTAACCAGATAAACCAGTTGTATTAATTCAGTATTTTGTATTTTTAGTTTTTTATTAAAAATAAATAAATAATGCACCAACCTATAATGTTTATTCAGTGGCAAATCAGCCTTTTGTTCCACATACCTTACAATTTTAAATTATCAAACTTAAATTTAATTTTTAATTTTGATTATATTATTTATAAAATATAAAGGGTGGTTTCTGCAGTATGTGAATTGCAAATGTGTTTTATATTGGGTTGTGATATGGAAGTAAGCAAAGTATTTGTCCTGATCAGTTCATTTCATTAATAACATCTCACTACATCTGGTTTCATGTTACAGAATAATTTTCAATGTTCTTTTTCACGTTGCTCACTTTCTCACTTCTCTCCATCTCCTAGAGCTGTATGCCTGGAATGGAAAACAAATAAAGAGGAAATAGCTGCAGGATGAAAACATGGCTGCACCCCTTCTTGCACCCCCAGGACCTGACAGCTTCAAGAAGTTCACCCCAGAGTCGCTTGCTAACATCGAGAAGCGCATCCAAGAAGAGAAGAACAAGAAGCCACCCAAGCCCCGATCGGACAGTAGTCACCGCGACACATCTGAAGACAATGAGGCCAGGCCAAACAGTGATCTGGAGGCTGGGAAGAGCCTGCCGTTCATCTACGGCGATATTCCTAATGGAATGGGGGGAACGCCGCTGGAGGATTTGGACCCCTACTATCTGAACAAGAAAGTGAGTGGTACTTTACATCGACGATTTGTTATTGACCAGAAGACGACGAGCAGTCACTGAACACCAGTCAGATTCAGATCGTAGTGATTAAGATTCAGTGGAAGTTATAGCTGCCGTCACTGCAGGAATATGGCTAACGTAATAGCAAAGATGACCTTGAGGCATTAGGAGAGCTTCTCATGACTATTTAGATCCTGGTCTCTCGGTGACTATTCCTGCGTCGTTCAGTCGCAGGGAGGGATGTTGTGTGTCCTGTGAGTTGTTGTTATTTTTGTTTTTTTTCTTCGTTCCTCCTGTGAAGTCAAAACAGAATGGAGGCAGAGAGTCATATAAGTTTCTCTGCCCCTGCAGCACTGCAGTGCTGCTGTGCTATAGCTCCGAGGATCAATTACACTCATACAGAGCAGCTTTCTCTGGTGGTAAATAGAAAATCACATGTTAATGTGTGTTAGAAACAGAATATCTGAAGGTGCCAGTTTGAACTAGCCTTCATGCTACTGCTAATTTTATATTTAGTGAGATGACAGTGATTTCATCAGGTGTAATTCTACTCCGTCTGAATGGGTTTTATGACTCGCCACATCCTTGTCATTATAGACAAATGTTTATTTGTCTTTCTGTCAGACATTTTGGAGTTTTATGTTTTATTGCTCTTTGCTCTTTGCTCTCTTTGCTCTCTTTGCTCTAAGCATGTAGATTAGGGATTGGATTAATTGCTAAATTTTGGAAGTCTCTACCACCTGATTCACGCAGTAATGTCGCTCTGCACGATTAATCGAATTTTAATCACGATCACGATTTTGATTGCCAACTTTACATTACAATTTTATTATTTATGATTTATTTTTATTCTAAGTTTCATTTTGAACTGAAAGCCTTGTCCACATACTGTCTGTTTAAAATAGGAAGTGCAGCAAAAATATGTTTTACCTAACTTACTGGTAATGAATAATCGTGATTAATAATTGTAAATTCAATTGATAAAAATCATCGTGATGATCATAATGGCCATAATCGTGCAGCCCGGCTCTCTCCCTCTTTATTAGTCCAATCTCAAAACTAAACTGTTTTCAAAGGCACAGTATGAATTAAATCTGTTATTATTATTAATTATTGTAGTGTGAATGTGAGTGTGAATGGTAGCTGTGTTGGTGGCGCTGCAGCAGACTGAACACCTGTTTTCTCTCATACCAAGATTACCAAACACTGACCCAACTGTGGTCATAGGTTCTTCACTCGCTAACACACGAGTCGGTGTGAAGTGACAGAGCAGTAATGGCGGTCAGTGGAGCCCAGGCCTCGGAGCCCAGGCTGTTCTCAGGTCTGTAGTGGCCGTTCTCCTGTGCGGTTGCAGGGATAAAATGGAAGTGGATTGGTGGCCTGTGTGGCAGTAAGAAGCCTTATCAGCAGAACTCTCCCTCAAAGCCTGGATCAAACTATCAGATGTTGCGTACCTTCTGTGATCTATTGATCCACAACCCCGGTTCAGCGGCGGCCGCAGAGAGGCTTGTTTTCTTCGTACGGTCCTTCTCCTCTTTGCCTCCTCCTCCCCAATGAGCTGCTCCTAATCTCGTACATGTCTCCCCTGTGGTACCGCTGGTTGTAGAAAAGTAGCAATGTGTGCAGAAGTATTTGTCATTGTTTTTATTTTAAATTTGTATACTACTACAGTATTATGTGTAAGTTGAAGATGACCTTGCAAAGTGTTCTTTTACGTTGGCATCTGTTGTGATGCAACATCCAGAAGGAGCCTTGTAACCCTACGCTCCCAGTCACTGAGGAGTTAGCGCTGTAGCCAGATGCTATCGAGTTTCAGTGGACATAGAGCTACATTGGATATCACATATCCGTCTGGGTGTATGTCAGCTGGAAACTATGATTTGAAATGTGATTAATTGACACAATTTGAATTGTGAGTTAATCTCGGAGAGAAGCTAAGGTGACGTCACTGACATCATGTAATGGGTCAACGTTTCAATGTCGCGTTATTGACGTTTGAAGACTGTCTGTCTGTGAGTTCTCCTGCATTTGGTCTGGTTTATATAAATATGTGCCAACTAAAGGTTATATAATGAGGTATCAGTGATAAGATATTAGACACATCACAATAATGTGGTGGTGAACTTTTACCCAGTGATGCTAAACTCAGTTAGTTTCTATTATAGCATGTGCTTATTGAATCATCACCAATGTAAATACTTGGCTTCATAGAAGTAACAATAAATAAGCAGCTTTAAATCTACCATTTTTTTCTTTGGATTTCAAAGAGGCAGGTAGCTCTGCATCTTTACTGCCACCTACTGGTCTTTTTTTTACCACTTGTAAATTCATGATTTGCACTCACAAGTGTCATGATCACTTGGAAAAGTGGTAAAAAGCCAATGACGTTTCTATTGACCCTGTATGTTTGTTTTTTAAAGAATATTCAGTGGTTGAGGTTGTTGCACTTGCCCTGAGCTGGTGTCGTGTTGGCCGTTGTGTCATGTGACTAGAGTCACATGCTTTGCGGTAATTTTAAAATTGATGAAGGTGACGTTGCGGCTCAGACTGCCGTGCAGATATCTCATCAAACTGTTACGTTACCACCTACACCATAAGCCTCTGTTTGCGCTGGTTCTTCTCTCTGCTTCGTCCAGTTCTGCTGACTTCATCGTATATTCACTCCTACCAGTCGCCTCAGCTGAGTACGGCCTCAGCTCTCCTGCCCATGTTACTATCATTCGTATCAGTCATTTTCCTAATCCACTAATGCCTTTGCCCTTTATCACACCTGAGGAAGTGGCACTAACTATATCCATCCGTCCTCTGCTGCTCGTGTCCTCACCTCTCCAGGCTGCCTGTCTCCTCTGCTCGACCGACCCAGCAGTCATGCTATCGCTCACTATTGCACTGTATGTCAATGAGTTTGACTTAGAGTGTGTTTTTGTAGGTTTGCCTCCATGTGTGTGTGTGTGTGTGTGTGTGTGTGTGTGTGTGTGTGTGTTACCGTCAGCTGCAGGAAACCTGATCAGATCACAGCACTCATGCATCAAAGAGAGAGGAAGAGGGGGCAGCAGTGAGGAAGAGAAATGCAGCGTTGCAGTTCTTGTTTTCCCCTGTGATGAGGAGAGGACTGGCTGGGCGTTTCAAACGTCTGATGTGATTAAGCAATGTTAGAGATGCAGTGGTCATACGGGAGGAGGACAGAGAGGCTGCAGGACACACTTCAGCTGACATGGTTCACACGCTGCTGTTTGACTGGAAGCTGGACTTTAAAAACAAGTACATGAAAAACAACAGGCCTACGATGCTGTACGACGATATTGATGGAAAACATTATTAAGCGTTTTCTCCTGATGTCGAAGACTGTGTTTTCCTGACTGTGGCGTTTCGGTGGCTAAGTGTGCCAGAGGCTAGGCATTTTCTTTAAGTAGTGAAGCTCAGGCCTGAAGCAGCCGCTGAATCCCGAGCTCAGCAGTGAAGCAGTGTCGAGAGCATTACGTTCACAGCCCTGTTACCACCATGGCCGCCTCCGTGTGCATCTCTGACCGTTTCATTGCTTTTACCTCTTACTTCCGCTGCCTTCTCCATAAGCTTTCCTCTCATTTTTTTTTTCAGCGTGTAGTAAATTAAAGCAGAGGGCAGGCTTTAGTGCACTGTCTGAGTCCTCAGTCTCTGATGACACAGCATCCTCCTGTGCTGGGCTGAATGAGGAAGGGATGAGGTGGAGGGTGGGGGGACGGGGGGGGCTGAGTATGCTTTCACTGATGGCCAGGTTGGTGTAACGTAGGAAGGAAGGAGGAAAGACGTGTGGGTGGGAAAGTAAGATTTTGCAGCACAACATACAAGTCTGTGTCTTAAACCTTTTTTTGGGGGGGGGGCGAGGGTGTTTGCATTTCATGTGGTTGAGTTCATACAAAATGTAGTTCCAGTGTCACTTTGCTGCAATTCTATCACTGCTGATATACATGAATTATATTTCACAGACGCTGAAGGAACACTGGGTTTTCACAGTTGGACATTTTTATTTTTATTACATGTTTTTTATGTCAGATTTTAAAACCCCATAGGACAGATTATATGACACACTGCTGCCCCCCCCTGTTCACTTTGGTGATGGGTCAAAAAGCAGAGGTCACATTTCGTTGTGTGCAGTGGTGCGCTGCAGTAGTTCACTTCTCTTTGTGTGTTTTCTCTTCATTTTTAGCCATTTAGAAAAAAAAAAATCACAAAAAGAGTTTGGCAGAAATGATACATTATTTTCCTCCTTATTTTTTTCCTTATTTTAATGATCTTGGTTTTAGATTAAAAATATTCACATATCAGTGTCGGTGTTTAAGTCACTTTTATGAAGCATCAGCTCAGCAGCTGTGTCAGGTCGGGTCCCCCCCCTCCCACCACTACACCCCCACATCCCCTCCACTGAATTTATTCTCTGTTATTTCTCTGCTAAGATCCCACTCATCATCTCATTCTCAGTTTCTCTGCTGCATGCCGACCCACTCCTCCCATCTATCTCAGCCTTGGCTCTCTCCCCTCTGCAGCTCTCTGGCTTTCTGTTCTGCATCACTCCCCCCTCCGCCCCTCTTTTCTCTCTCTCTCTGTCTCTCTCTCTCTCCCTGGCTCTCTCTCTGCTGCTGTCCCATACACCTGCAAGCCCCTCTTCCTGTCCCTGTTTCTCTCTCACACACACACACACACACACAGGCACTCCTTAGAGCTGCATCCTGCCTCCAGATTTCTTGCATATTTGCCCTTTTGTCTCAAAGCTCTATGGAGAACAGCTTCATTTGCCCCCCCAGCTACAGTGGTATTCATAGCTGTGCCCTCCCACATGCCTTTGTATAATAGACACACTTTGACTTACACACACGGTGGTTTGTGTTTGTGTTCACTCTGCATCAGTGGAACAACTTTATTTACAAAAAAATATAGTCCTCAAGAACATTTAGACAAATGAGGAAATCCATAACTGGGATTTTAAAATCTTCTTCGTCAGAACAGCAGAAGATGGAGGTTCTCAAAATCTGGATCATGGTTTAGGTCCAGTCCAAGAAACATTACAGTTTTTGGACATTAGTTAATGTATTTAAATCCAGGTTGGACTCAGTTGCAGACATTCCAGTGAGTTCCTTCATGGCTGCCAAAAAAAGTCTCAAATTTTCCTAGTTGGAAACATACACGGAGGGTCTTCTCCAGACCACCTCAACACCTTCACCTTCACTGAAGGACACTGACCATAAACCATGCTGTGGTTTCATCTTTGGTCCATCTGATTTGAGCTTGGGATCAGTGGACTTTTCAACATTGATGAAGAGTTAGAGTCTCAAGGAGTGAATTGTTCTGGGTTCTGCAGATCTGCAGGTTCATGGTTCTCTGTGTTTTTGTTTCTTTTACATTTATTTACACTGGGTTACTGGATGAAGAAGACCTTTATTATCCTGAGGTCAGTTGTTTTGGCAGTTACTGGGTCAAAATGTGACCTAATGTTTGCAGTGGTACTGTTGGAAGAGAACAGTTCCACAGATCACTTTAAAGTGTCTGTCCTGAAGTTCAGTCTCTGAAAAACATTTAGACTGAGAGACAGAGTCCTGTCTGTTTATGGCACCCCCTGCAGGGGAGGCAGAGGAACAGCATGTTCTGAGTTTAAAACACTGTAGATTAGTTACTCTAAGGTGTGTGTGGTGTGTCACAGTGGTGTAACTCTGACAGCGTCCTTCAGTCCTGGTTCTCTAACAGTGTGATTGATGAGTTATCAGTGAAAAACCAGTGAAAGACCGGGAGCAGCTGGACCCAGATCTGTTTGTTTGTAAATAAAGCCACTGACACCACACTGTGTTTTAGCCAAAACTGGGCAGTACCCTCCACAACCACCTAGGTATGCACAAAGATACACGCTGCTGTCCCCCCCCCCACCCCCCCTGCACCCAGCCCCACTTGGCCCGGTGCTGTTTATGTGCGGGGAGTGGTTGTTGAGAGCCTAGAGTCAGCAGATCTGGCCCTGATCGATGACAGCATTTGCGGTTCTCTTCCAGTAAGAGCTTTAAACTTGGGGAGAAGAGAGTCATTTGGCCACGGAGCGGAGAGAGCTTCCCATACGCCTGTCTGCTGCTCACAGAGCTGCAGCTGGGACGAGAAGAAGCTCCCCGCCGCTCAGGCTCAGTCTGATGCAACCAGGGCAGATGTTAAGCTAACCCTGGGTTATGAGTGGACTGGTCACAGGGCGAGGATGTCCTTGACGTTGGCTGTCTGTTATAACGCTGTATCCATTCAGATTTTTCTACTGTTACACCCGAAAATGACACCTGAAAAATGTCTCAGTGATATTTATGTCTTTAGCAGCTTGTTAGCTCTTAGCTTACAGCTGACACCAGTGCACCAGCGGCCGGTGACTCAGAGGTGAGCCGTGTACTTGACTGATTACATTAAAGTGACGCTCGTCTTCTGTTGTTTAAATGTTTCCACACTGCAGACCACACTGACCCATATATGTGTGTCAAATTAATTCGACAAATGATCTAACTGTCTCTCTCTCTCCCTCTCTCTCTCCGTCTGTTTTTTCTCCACAGACATTTATAGTCCTAAACAAAGGGAAAACACTCTTCCGCTTCAGTGCCACGCCCTCCTTGTACATCTTAAGTCCTTTTAATTTACTTAGGCGAATAGCTATAAAGATTTTGATACATTCATATCCTTTCATGCCATTGTTTTTGCTTCTGTTACCTGAAATGAAAATGGAAAACTTTGATTTTTATTCATGCCTGTCTTACCAGATGCACAATCCTAGGGAGTTTTTAGAACTGTCAGCAGAAATTCTAATGTGAAAAAAATTGTACATAAATATTTTCCTGAATTGCTTCTGGTGTCAAAAAATAATATAAATTTAGTTTTGTTTTTTTTCTTTTTCAAAAGAACAATTTATGAACCACAAGTCTGTTTTGCATGTCAGGATTATTCTTAAGGAAGAAAAATGAAACATTATTTTTAGGAATTATTGAGTGAATCATCAATCTATGAACTGATGAACAGGAAGTTAGCTGACTGGAGCAACTAAAACTTTGGGTTTAAATGGGAGTCTC
>NC_024317.1:3911133-3915576 GCF_000523025.1 Cynoglossus semilaevis | reverse complement strand
GCTGTCCCCCCCCCCACCCCCCCTGCACCCAGCCCCACTTGGCCCGGTGCTGTTTATGTGCGGGGAGTGGTTGTTGAGAGCCTAGAGTCAGCAGATCTGGCCCTGATCGATGACAGCATTTGCGGTTCTCTTCCAGTAAGAGCTTTAAACTTGGGGAGAAGAGAGTCATTTGGCCACGGAGCGGAGAGAGCTTCCCATACGCCTGTCTGCTGCTCACAGAGCTGCAGCTGGGACGAGAAGAAGCTCCCCGCCGCTCAGGCTCAGTCTGATGCAACCAGGGCAGATGTTAAGCTAACCCTGGGTTATGAGTGGACTGGTCACAGGGCGAGGATGTCCTTGACGTTGGCTGTCTGTTATAACGCTGTATCCATTCAGATTTTTCTACTGTTACACCCGAAAATGACACCTGAAAAATGTCTCAGTGATATTTATGTCTTTAGCAGCTTGTTAGCTCTTAGCTTACAGCTGACACCAGTGCACCAGCGGCCGGTGACTCAGAGGTGAGCCGTGTACTTGACTGATTACATTAAAGTGACGCTCGTCTTCTGTTGTTTAAATGTTTCCACACTGCAGACCACACTGACCCATATATGTGTGTCAAATTAATTCGACAAATGATCTAACTGTCTCTCTCTCTCCCTCTCTCTCTCCGTCTGTTTTTTCTCCACAGACATTTATAGTCCTAAACAAAGGGAAAACACTCTTCCGCTTCAGTGCCACGCCCTCCTTGTACATCTTAAGTCCTTTTAATTTACTTAGGCGAATAGCTATAAAGATTTTGATACATTCATATCCTTTCATGCCATTGTTTTTGCTTCTGTTACCTGAAATGAAAATGGAAAACTTTGATTTTTATTCATGCCTGTCTTACCAGATGCACAATCCTAGGGAGTTTTTAGAACTGTCAGCAGAAATTCTAATGTGAAAAAAATTGTACATAAATATTTTCCTGAATTGCTTCTGGTGTCAAAAAATAATATATATTTAGTTTTGTTTTTTTTCTTTTTCAAAAGAACAATTTATGAACCACAAGTCTATTTTGCATGTCAGGATTATTCTTAAGGAAGAAAAATGAAACATTATTTTTAGGAATTATTGAGTGAATCATCAATCTATGAACTGATGAACAGGAAGTTAGCTGACTGGAGCAACTAAAACTTTGGGTTTAAATGGGAGTCTCACCTGGTACCAGTCATACCAGGTATTTTAATTTAGACTTTTGTTCCACTCATTACAATAGTTACCCTTGACATATTATAGAAAGATAGATATATATTTTCGCAGTAACACATTCACGTTTCCACCATTTTCTGCACAGGTGCCAATAATCAGTCGATAGAAAAATACAGTTTTAATAATACATGTCTTTTGGATGGTAATCACCAGTAAATGTTATTGATTTTTGTTCTATTTCCAAATATCAACTTTAATTTCATTCCTGATTTTAATCTCTGTAATATTCCAGATTTTCCTTAACTTTTTCTCCCCACGTTATTCAGCATGATCATCATGTGCACCATTTTGACCAACTGTATATTCATGACATTTAGTGACCCGCCCGAGTGGTCTAAACAAGTAGAGTAAGTATATACACACACACACACACACACACTGCAATTATCTCCTATCAGATCTGCATTGTTATCTGAACTGTATCTGTCTCATTTACTTTCCTTCGTTCAAAGGTACACCTTCACCGGTATCTACACATTCGAGTCACTCACAAAGATTGTTGCTCGAGGCTTCTGTATAGATGGGTTCACCTTCCTCAGAGATCCCTGGAACTGGCTGGATTTCATGGTCATCTCAATGGCGTAAGTGTTTTACAAATGATGAAACTGAAAACATTCGTTTGAAACAGTCATGTACAGGTTACTGCATACGTAGAGTACGGAGGAGTATTTTAAACAAGACAAATCTTTGTACTCGACATAGAATTACATTCCACCTGCAGTGTGGTCACATGATCAGCATGAATCAACCAGTGATTTTTGCCGTTGGTCGTAATGTCCCACTCGGCCTTTTTGACCCCTGAATACAAACGTCATTGTTTTTTTAATTCAGCATCATATATAAAAATACATAAAAGAAACGAAATCTATAGAATTTTAAAAAAAGCCAAGACATACACAAGGATTCTAGTTTGTGTTGATTTTAGTTTCCACATGTGGCTCTGTTGTTAGAGGTCCACAGGAACAGCAGTTAAACCTGAGATGAAACAAGGACCCCTATTGGATATGTCGCAAAAGTGTTTCATATTAAACCGAGCCCAGTGTCATGTATGAACATATTTTGTTATTTTCTTTTCAGTTCTAATCTATTTATTTAGCAAATGTGTCGATATGTAAATCTTTGCAGTGAAGTAAAAAAAACAAGTTTCATCAGCGTAGAATTTTAAGACTCCCCTCCCCTCTGTAGTACTCCTGTGGACCACTAGGGGTTGTTGCTCCCCTTTGCTCTAGAGCAGTGGCTCTAAATGTGGGGAGCAGGACCAACAGTGGACGTGGAGCTAGGCTAATTAACCATCAGTTCAAGTGTAATGAGACAGGAAGTGATACCAAAATAAAAACTCCTGTCCCCTGCTGGTTTTGACCTGTAACAACGCAGCTGTTTGTGGAAAATAAACCAGTCACTGAGTTAAGTCAGATTAGCAGATACATTATTTAAACCAGTGTTTCTGAAATTTTCTGGGTTGAATTTCTTTCAGCCTTAACAAACATGACTGTGAATAATAATTAAAAAAAAAAAATCCAAAAAACAAACGTAGTTTTCTTCTAGGATCTGTTGAAATTAACAAGACCTGAATTAAATAATTAAAAAAAAAACATGAAATATGAGTCAAAGAAAAAGACCTGAATTAAATAATTCAAAAAAAAAAAAACATGAAATATGAGTCAAAAGATTTTTGGTCCATAAATATATGTCATCGTTTAAAAAAAAATATCTCTGTGACCCACCCTTTGAGAACCACTGGTACACGCAGCACATCCAGTCCACACCTGTCAATCATGCCATGTTGATCTTTGCCCATGATAATATGATGTAACTCTTCTGTGTGTGTGTGTGTGTGGGACGGCTGCTGAGTAACTGTATCTGATCCACCTTGCAGGTATATAACAGAGTTTGTAAACCTAGGCAATGTGTCAGCTCTGCGTACGTTCAGGGTTCTGAGGGCTTTGAAAACAATTTCAGTTATCCCAGGTAAGAGAGTCCAGGTGTCTGTGTGTGCGGGTGGGCGGGCGAGTCCCGGGGTTGATGTTAGGTGTGGTTCTGTTTCGGTCCTTTCTCCTCTTCCTCTTCCTCCTTCGCACCTTCTCCACCGGTGGTGCAGGCGACCTCTCTCTCACCGTGACCTCCCCTCCTGGTCTTCAGTGGTGGTCCTAGTGTTGTGCCCTCGCGCATACATGCGTGCGTGTGTTGTTATTGTGTGTGTGTTGTGTGTCATGGGGTTCTGTATTGTGTTTCATCCTACCTTGTTACAGATATATAACAGAATTTGTGGACCTTGGGAATGTGTCGGCGCTGAGAACGTTCAGGGTTCTCCGAGCTTTGAAAACAATTTCTGTCATTCCAGGTGAGACTCCCATTTAAACCCTAAGGCTGAGCTCACTACTGTGGAGTAGCTGCATTACATTACCTTACCAGACATTTTTGCTTTTTGACGATAATCAAAAATGGTAGCTTTACTTTGTTGATAGGCTTAGCAGTCTCTATGTAACTGTACTCTCAACCAAAGATGGAAAAAACAAGATGCAACCTTTATTATTATTATTATTATTATTATTATTATTATTATGTTATGTAAATAGCTTCTCCTTCTTTTTTAAACTTTATCCAATTAAAAATTAAAATCTGTCTTGTTTCTCGAGACGTTTTACTTTCCCTAAGACTGCCAAGCCTAATTTAACAACTGCATGAAGCTTTGAGACATGTGCTTTTACAAGTTTGGCTTTAAGAGGCTTTTTTTTTCCTAGATAATTTTTATTATTATTATTATTATTATTACAGGAAACATTTAATCCAGGTGTTTTCATCTCCTTTTTTACTGAATGTACATTCACAGAACAACAACACAGTTACTCAGACCGTTGAGTCACCGTGATGTTATTACACTTCATGTCAGCACGTACTTCCACACACGTACTGTCCACACACACACTCACCGCAGCACAGTGAACTCACCCCCAATCACGTAGCGCTGTGTCGTTCGGCTCAGCTAACACTGAAACGGCCAGAGAACGGGGACAGAAATAGTCCTTCGTGTTAGCGGAAGGTCAACATCAGGGTGTGGAGAAAGAATGTGATGCTGACACAGACTCAGGTCCTTCAGCCTTGGCGTTTAAATGACCTGCATGCCACCTCTCATTGCCCTTCCCGACCTAATACCCCCCCTCCCCTCCATCCCCCACTCTCCCCCCTGCCCCCCCCGCCTGTCCCCTTTTT
>NC_024317.1:3908961-3910921 GCF_000523025.1 Cynoglossus semilaevis | reverse complement strand
AAAAAAATTCAGCTCAATCTGATGGAAATTGTCCCACATGCAGCTGCAGTTTTTTACTCTGTTTATTAAAGTGCATTGTTTAACTTGAGTAAAATGTGTTGTTACCATAGACTTATCACTTTTATTGTGTTTATTTTTTAAACACAGTTTACAGGAATTATTGTAATAACTATAATCATTAGGCAAAGGAAGGTCAGTTAAAAGTCGGTAAGATAAAGTAATAATCAAAAAATTCAAAATTAAAAACATTTAAGGTATGAATTTTAGTAATTTTTTTTGCTAAACAGGACCAAAAACCAGACCAGTTCAAACCAACGTGTCCAGGGAATTTCTGTTCAGTTTGTTCTAAATAAATACATATATGGGAGTTGCACTTTATGTGCATACCCAGCAGATCCACTGTACTATAGTTATTAAATAACTAAATATTAATTATGAAATTATTAATATGTTTAAACAAGTCATGTGGATATAGTGTATATATATAAATTGTAAATATGAGAGAATACAGTAGCATGAATAAAATAGTTTCTTTATTCAAAATTCATCAGCAAAGATACAGATTGTGACCTTGAGTGACCCCTCGCCCCCTACAGAGAAGGCATTCTTGTTATTTTTGTTGGTAGGAAGAGTTGACTTATCGTGACTCTCCTCAAAACCCTTCAGATCCTCTCTGCTGATCCTGTTCTGGCTCCTGAAGCTACGGACGTAAACAATGTCATAATTAAAATAAAGTGACGTAAAAAAAAGCAGTTGTTTTTGTTGGCAGAAATGACAGGAAGCCGAGGTTTAGGTCAGTTTCTGCTGCGTGGGGTCCCAGTGGACCACGCTGTGGAGTCAGCGACTTAACGCTTGTTAGGCTTGACACATTTAAATGACGCAAAAGATGTTTTTGTTCATTCGTCTGTTTGTGTGTGTGTGTGTGTGTGAACTGAATGTGTATGCGTGTGTGTGTGAGCGTGCCTGTTTTTCATTTGCGTATGTGTGTGTGTGTGTGTACGTGCGTGTGCATGTGCGGCCTGTGTGTGTTGATTGACAGGCCTGAAGACCATCGTGGGGGCTCTGATCCAGTCTGTGAAGAAGCTGTCGGACGTGATGATCCTGACCGTCTTCTGTCTTAGCGTCTTTGCTCTGATTGGACTGCAGCTCTTCATGGGAAATCTGCGGCAAAAATGCGTGTTCTGGCCAATCAACATGACGGAGCAGTACCTGGCTAATGGTCAGAAGCCGTTCGACTGGGGAGAATACATCATGAACGACAGTGAGTCAATGAAACGCCCTCACTTTATGTAGGACTTGGTTTGTGACGCAAACAAAAATCCTCCCGGAAACCGATCAAGGAATTCTGATTCTAAGAAGAAATAAAGTTTTCTGAATCTAAGTGTTCTCTCTCTCTCTTTCTCTCTCTGTCTCTCTCTCTGTCTCTATGAGCCGTTCCAGGTAATTTCTACTTCCTCCCTGATCAGCTCGACGCTCTACTATGTGGAAACAGTTCTGATTCAGGGTGAGTCCAAATGTGCTTTACTTTTTGTGGGTGTGTAAAATTTGACAGTGGCCGTCACCGTCTTCTGACTGGTGATCAAGCTAAGGTTGATCAGATCCTGGGTTTTGATGCCAGATATTTGAACCTCATCTAAATGAGCCGTTCCATTGGGCCTGCTCAAACATCCAAACAATATTATCAAAAGTTCAGACAAAAATAAGAACATGATGGTTCGGCTACGTAAGTTCTTCATGCAGGAGAAAGTTGGCTTTAAAAATGCCCAGAAATTCAACACCCACAAAAACCCTTTTAGTAGAGAATAGTACAGTGATCCCTTGGTTATCAGGTTAAACTTGAACTGGTGTCTTGAATAAGAATAAATGAATGTTGCAGAGCAGTTGTAATATTATTTTGTGCGAACAAAGTGGTAGAAGCACCGGCACATTTTTGAGCATTATCAAAACAAGTCATCACGTT
>NC_024317.1:3889362-3908924 GCF_000523025.1 Cynoglossus semilaevis | reverse complement strand
CCTAGTACATCATTATACAGTACAGCTAAAAGTGACTCCCTAGTGGCCAGGTATGAAGGTGCGGGCGTTGCAGTGTCTTAGACATCTGTCCTTCTTCAAGGGCAATGTTGTTGTTTTTTTTTTTTACTTTTTTGTCGTTGTTCACTTTAACATCTGATCTTTACATGAAAGACCTTCAGGCTTCTGCAGTTTCGTTTCACAAAACATCTAAACAAGTCGCACAGTGAATTCTCTGAGTACGTTGTTTTTCAGCGCTTTATTTACTACACTGCGTATGTGTGTTCTTGTGTACACCTGCAGTGAAAGCAGTTGTTCGTCCATTCATAATTAATGACGTACACTTTCTCCCTTTTGAAAAGTTCATGAAATATTAAGGTGTGTTTCATCAATGTCCTAATACTGATACTGTACATGTACTATGAGCACACATGCACAGGCAGAGCCAGCCCACCTTCACACACACACACACACACACACACACATACAGGATGTTTTCATCTCAATGTTTCTCAAGTGTTTTTTATTTGTACATATTAGTGACACAGGATTCAGGATTAGCTCACGGACTCACAAATGTTTTTTTGTCTGATCGTGTGCAGGATCACTCAAAATTAGATTTTGTAAAAAATTTAAAACACTTTTTTTTTAGTTTGACTTACGCTTCCATTGTTAAGCTGTTGTGACTACACTCGACTCTATTCTCAGCCTAGTGGTGATTGCTGAGAACTGCATCTTGCTTGTAGCGCAGCGGAAGGTTAGCATAAATTTAGGGGAAGGGAGATGATCTCTTTGGTGTGTTTTTAGAGTCAATGAAGCTACTTTTAAAGTTATATTTTGCATTTTTTTTCTTGACTGTTTTTATATGAATATTCCATCATTTGTATTAGTCACAAATAGAAAGAAAACAGGTGTGAAAAACATCCAGCTGCGTCTAATGCGAATAAACATTTGAATTGTTGTGGTGAGCAGTAGAGTACTGGGAAGACAGTTAATGTCTTGACATTTTCTATTTACAACATACAGATTCATACTGTCCACTCCACTGTCCACTCCACTGTCCACTCCACTGTCCACTCCACTGTCCACAGCTGTTCTCTGTAGCAGTGATGGAGGATGAGCTGCACTGGAGATTTTAAGACAAAGGATTTTATTCCTATTCCTATTTTTTTAGCTCCTGTTTTCAGATATTTGTATGTTGTTTTCAGGCGATGTCCGGAGGGATATACCTGCATGAAAGCCGGAAGGAATCCCAACTATGGTTATACCAGCTTCGACAGTTTCGGATGGGCGTTCCTCACCCTTTTCAGACTCATGACCCAGGACTTCTGGGAAAATCTCTACATGCTGGTAAAGAATTTTGTTTTTTTTTATCCATATTATCATTTTAATGAAAAAATGACAATAAGTGACAATGGCTAAATAATCATGAAACATTTTAAGAAATAAATCAAAATTTAAAAACTTTCCAAAGACATCACAGACTTGAACACCTGAACACAACTTAGCAACCGGTAAAAACCAGTCTAGTTCAGTTTGGGTTAAGGTTTATCTGATAGTCAACACTAATGGAAGAGAAATAATAAAAAAAACGTTTTATTGAATGTGTGAATTTTCTTTTTTCTATTTTGTGTCACTCTGACGCTCTGATTTATTTCCTGACAGACTCTGCGTGCTGCAGGGAAGACCTACATGATCTTCTTTGTGCTTGTCATCTTTGTGGGCTCCTTCTACCTGGTGAATCTCATCTTAGCTGTGGTGGCCATGGCTTATGAGGAGCAGAATCAGGCCACCATGGAGGAGGCAGAGCAGAAGGAGGCTGAGTTCAAGGCCATGCTCGAGCAGCTGAAGAGACAACAGGAGGAAACTCAAGTTAATCTTTATTCAAATTCATGAGCACACCCTGGTGTGATTGTTATTATTGTGTTCTTTTACACCTTTGCCTTTACGTCCTCTTAGGCTGCCGCCATGGCCACGTCTGCAGGTACAGTGTCTGAGGCTGCGTTAGAGGATGAAGGAGGGGGGCACCTGTCCCGCAGCTCCTCCGAGGTTTCCAAGCTGAGCTCCAAGAGCGCCAAAGAACGACGAAATCGTAAAAAGAAATGGCGGCAGAAAGAACAGGATAAAGAGAAGGGAGACAGTGAAAAGGTTGTCAAGTCTGAGTCGGACGACGGCAGCAAGAAAAGCACCATTCGTTTCCCTGGAACCCGGCTGGGGAGGAAGACGTCCATCATGAACCAGGTGAAATTGTGTAGAGAACAAAACAAAAAGATTTATGATAGCATAATCTTTAATATTCCAAACAAGACGTTAACAAAGTTCTGTCTATATACCAATCTACGACGCTGCAAGAATGCAAACATTGTCCTATAATTTTCAAGGTTTCTGTTTCCTCCTTTACTGCAGCCATGCATGTGAACTGAGTGAAACTAGTGTTGCTAGGTAGAAAAAACAAATACATTGTCTGATTGGATAACTTGACATCATTGTTCTGTGTCTGTAGTTTTGAATAACAATAATTGTTTATATTATTATAAAGTGTAGAAAGATGACATCTAGAACATCCAGAACATCGAGTCCAAAGTCAAACTACAACAGTGAATCATCAGAACCCTGAATACGTTTCATGTTCTTTCAGTCCATCTGAGAATTCAGTGGAGGTTCTGCACAAAACTGACGTGTGGCTCTGACTCTGCATGTGTCAGATGGCGATCAGTGAGACTTTGTGAAGAGACATCGATTTCCTATTCGATTTCGATTCGATTCGATTTCTTATTCAAAATGCAAGGACATGTGCATTCAGGTTTCTGACTAGTCTTTATTTCTGTATTTTCTTTTTCGTGGTTCTTATTCAAAATGCCCTCACGGTTTGAAGGACATGTGCATTCAGGTTTCTGACTGAGAACAGTTTTTTCCTCTGTCTTAGGTGAAAAGTTTTAAAAGTTGGACTTGAGTTTGTACATTGTTAGAGAAGCATAAACAGTGTCTATTTTAATTTTTTTAAATGATGTTGACGTCGTTAGACAACTGTCTGTTCTGTCTCTCCAGTCGCTGCTGAGCATCCCCGGCTCGCCCTTCATGTCGCGCCACAACAGCCGCAGCAGCATCTTCAGCTTTAAAGGACGTCCTAAAGACATCGGCTCGGAGAACGAGTTCGCTGACGATGAGCACAGTACGGTGGAGGAGAGCGAAGACCGCCGCGGCTCCCTGTTTATCCCTTACCGCCGCAACAGCTACAGTGGCTACAGCCAAGGCTCGTCACGAATCCACCCACTAGCGCCACACCCTGGAGGGAAGAGGAACAGCACGGTGGACTGCAATGGCGTGGTGTCTCTCATCGGCCCCGGGCCCGGCCGACGCCTTCTGCCTGAGGTGAAAATAGATAAGGCAGCCACTGATGACAGTGTAAGGACGTCCGTGGGACACCAATATAGTTTAGGCATGATGGCGGCGGCCCTGGTCTCTGCAACTTCTCCTTTTACAACCTCTTCCCCTTGACCCCAGTTACTCATAAACCCAAACTCAAATACTTATTTTTCCTTCCCCTAAATTCTAGATTCTTCTTCCTCTTATTGCTATTATTTTGTCCGACACTGACGCTGACACATTAACCTTGAGCCTGTAGCCCTTTTTCCTGCCGCTCTTGTTATAACAGCTCAAAAATGCACTAACAAGCTGAAATAGTATCCACAACTCACTGCTCACTCATTGATTAGTCACTAATAATAACGCAATTGGATATCAGCCCATCGATACATAAACATCTGGACTGTAATTTGTTTTAAAACCACTAAACGATTCACAGAAAAAAAAAAAGCAGTCTGACCTAATTCTCAGTTATCGTCGTTGTTCCATCTTCATACACCTTCCTTTTCTAATCTTTTATCCACCTCTCATCCTTTGCTTCTAATCTTTGTCTGATGAAAAAAACAAAAAACAAAAACAACCAAATTATCCCACAACCAAATTTCCTTCATTCTAGATAGCATGGTAGTCCCGCTTTCACCTTTTTATCTAGATGTAGCATGATGTCGCTGCCAATGATGTCTTGACGTTCCCTGTGTCCCCTCCGTGATCTTGACGTGCATGCTGTTGCATGCAATGTAGTCACATGACATGATGAAGGGTTGTAACGGTGCAGCACACAGTGAGGAGTTCAACAGTAACATTCTTATAAATGAAAGCCTTGATATTGTTAGGACTGATTTACCGGCTGTATCAGCCAATCCAAATTCTGCAAAGTGAATTATTTAGGAATTATAAATTCTTATATTAAATATAATAAAAGTCGAAAAGTTCTGAGAAAATTAAATAAAAATTCTTATGTATTATCTATTATCGTCCATATTGTACCCTGTAAATATTTCTTCTTTGTACAACACTGGTGGGTGTCTCTCCCACCACAACCTGCTTCTTTGACTTATCTCAAGACTAAAATTGTGTTCCTTATAAATTTTCTGATATATAAAAAAATATGTTGCCCAAATTTGAATTATTAAGGGCTAAGACAAACCCCTGATTCAGAAAAAAAAAAAATGGCAGAAGAACTGAACCATAAAGCCGAGTCTTCACATGTTTTAGGATGTGAAATCAGATTTTTAATTCTCATCTTGGAACTTTTTGACTAAGCACCATGTGTCTAATGTTGTGGTCTGAATGGAGGCCGTTGTTTTAGAACTTGCAGTTGGTGTGATACGGTACGTGTCACAGGAAATGCTTCAGTGAAGCACTCTGGGTAATGAGGAGCAGTATGTGCCGTTAAAAGTAGTTGGAGAGATAAGGAGTGCACGAGGCTGTCGGCCTCCTGAGGAAACACCGTCGCCTGAGCCGCGTGTTCATCCGTGTGAGACGTCGTCTCTGACTCTCTCATGTCTTTCTCTGAGTACAGACAACCGATGTGGAGATTAAGAAGAAGCACTCCGGCTCTCTCATGGTGTCCGTGGATCAGCTCAACTCCTCCTTCAAAGGGAAGGAACGCGCCAACAGCCAGATGAGCGTCGTCACCAACACGTTGCTCGAGGGTACGCAGCCTCTGACCGTGTCCCGCACAAAAAAACCTCATTTACGATATTCACCTCTAATCATTCACTGAGCCGGTGTCAGGTGTCAGATACAGTCTGAACGAACCCTCGTCTGAATCATCCCCCTCCTCTGGTTTGGTTTTTGAAACTGAAAACTTCCATTTAGAGAAGGACATGATATGGTTCAACGTTTCATTTATGGATTCGATTATTATTGTTGATTATTATTCAGGGAAATAAATGGATTCCAAACAGGCTCACTAGGAAAAAAATGATTTTATATTTTATTTTTATGTAAAACATACGTTAATTTAAGAAATCAGCAGAGCTTTTTTTTTTTTTTTTTTTTTGGATTTTTTTTTTATCCACCATCTTCCACGGCCAACTGACTGCTTGTTACATTCTACATTAGCATTCTGCATTAATATTAATTAATATGATATCGGCCCGATATTAGCAAAATAATGTAATATCTGTAAGAATCCTTATCAGTTTTACTTCCGATCATGAAAATCCGATAATACGATGCATGGGTTTTGACAAATATGCTGAAATCGCTTGTGATGAGATGTTTACTGCAGTTTTGGGGGGAAACAGCTGCATGTATCGGAATCGGAAATTAAGTATTTGGACAATACCGGTATATCGGATATTAGCAAAATGTTAATATTAGACATCCCTAGTTTTAAACTATGGTTTTATCAGGATTTTTTGTTGCACTTCTGTTCAAATCCTGGTTTATTTTGGTTCATTCACATTAGATTAATATTTTTTATCTATCTGTTTTTCTGTGGATTTTTTTAGCCTTTTCTTCAGCTTTTTTTTTAAGCTGATGTCCATGAAAATATGTTTTGTTACTATCATGTGTGTTAGTTGCTCAGAAATTAGACTGTAAAAAGATTCATCTTTTGAACTCCGAAGGGTAACTTTTAGATTGTTTTTGCCCCCCTTTTTTTTCTCTCTTCTTCACTTCTACCTCACAGAGTTGGAGGAGTCTCAGAGGAAGTGTCCTCCATGTTGGTACAAGTTTTCAAACACCTTCCTCATCTGGGAGTGCTTTCCTATGTGGCTGAAGATCAAGCACATAGTCTACCTGATTGTCATGGACCCTTTCGTTGACTTGGCCATTACCATCTGCATCGTCCTCAACACCCTCTTCATGGCCATGGAGCACTACCCCATGACCACCCATTTCGCGGGGGTTCTGTCTGTGGGCAACTTGGTAAGAAGCAGAACTTTATTCTTCTTCTCAATTACCTTGTTACTTTTTCAGGCCCTAAAACAGGCATGGGCAAACTAAGGCCTGGGGCCCTGATGCGGCCCGTTCGGCTTTTTAATCCGGCCCACCAAACTCTATGTAATTATATAATTTATTTACATTATCGTTATACTTTTGCCTTTTCCCTGCAATACCCACGTTGTATATACCCACACACTGCTCCCCGGGCGCTTAAGGCTGCCCCCTGCTGACTTTGGTGATGAGTAAAATGCAAGTAATTCACTATCACTAAGTGGGAGTTCTCAGTAACGGAGCACGTGTAGTACCAACAACTCTGCTGGCTGAGATTTTTCAATGAATTTCTGTTTTTATTTTGTTTTGAAAATGTGACGACTGAACGTCCGGTCTCTAACTGAACTTCTGTTCAGGTTGAACCCTGTCTTCATCTGCACCTGGACGGCTTCGTCCACTCCTTCTATATGGTCTTACCTACGTAACCTCAAACCACTACATCAGGCCCTGGGTTTGATATGGGCACTTAAGAACGCACACATGCACAGAGTACATAGGGCCGTGATGGGCTCTCATTAAATATTTAGCTCCATTTTAAAGCAGCCAGTCAGCCTGCTCCTCAAACTTTGATCGCCCTCACTCAGGTCTCTCTCCTGCTTCCGTTGAATCTCGCTTACCTCGACTACACTCGACTTACACACACACACACACACAAACACAGCAGCAGTCGTTGCACTTACTGACCGGTCCGTGACAGGTGCGGAGAACGTTCCGGATGTGCCGGGATGAGGCAGCAGTACAGCCAGAGCGGCCGTGCTAGGCCACCTCAGCTGTCATAAATTCCTGTAACACAGCTGTCTAATGCTGGTAAAATTGGCACGGTGTCCAAACTTAGTCAGGTAAATGAAATCACAGTGACTGGCACCGAGTGGGGAGTAAATCAGAGCTCTAAGTTGGAGGAAACGCCGTGGTGTGACGATGGTGCAGTATGAATCACTGGTTGTTCTCTGCAGCACTGCTTCATCTCTTTATTAGCTCTTGGGTGGATGTTACTCCACGCAGCTCCGTGCACCTCTGCCCGACGACATGACTTACCAATTAAATGCGAGCGGTCTGCTTCAAAATAATGTAACTTTTTTTTTTTGATGTACATTTTTAACCTTTAGTGCTAATTATGTAAATACTTACGTCATGTTCCACATGGAATCAAACCCTGTCCCAAACATTCAACCTTTAAGTCCTTTAAAGGTGCAACTGTCTTTTTTTTAACTAACATAGCCTCAACTCTTACGGGTTATTTAAACCCTCGTCCTTGACTGCAGGCCGTACTGTAGCCCTTATGGTCTGGTCAATCAGTTAGGTGTGCCGGTGTATCACTGACAGCCGCTAGAGGGCACTCTAGGCTTGTGTACAAGTGTCTGCTACTACTGTACCACTGAAAATTTACATGTTCGTTATTTTCACACTAACTGCCGCTAGAGGGCACTGGTGCGACCTACACTCCGGAGCGACTTATAGTCTGGAAAATACGGTTTATAACGACAAACATTTAGCAAGAAAAGAGAACACACAGACAGTAACTTATTCAAATGTGATTGAAAGGTTATTTATTTATTATTTTTATTTATTTTTCCTGTTTCCTCTTGTTTTTAATTGGCGTCTTTTTTTTGTTGTTGTTGTTGATTCACAGGTTTTCACAGGGATCTTCGCTGGTGAGATGTTTGCCAAGCTGATTGCCATGGATCCGTATTACTACTTTCAAGAAGGCTGGAACTGCTTTGATGGCTTCATCGTGACACTCAGTTTAGTTGAGCTGGGATTGGCTGATGTGGAAGGTCTGTCTGTGCTCAGATCATTCCGATTGGTAAGTGGTAGAGCATGGACATAGTAACGTCATGGACTGATTTATTGATCTATTTAACATATGAAAGATAAAGTTACTGCTGGGAAAAAAGCATTTATTTTTTTATTTTGTTTCCTCTCTCAGTTGAGGGTCTTCAAACTGGCCAAGTCCTGGCCTACACTCAACATGCTGATCAAGATCATTGGTAACTCCGTGGGCGCTCTGGGTAACCTGACCCTGGTGTTGGCCATCATCGTCTTCATCTTCGCCGTGGTGGGCATGCAGCTGTTTGGAAAGAGCTACAAGGACTGCGTGTGTAAGATCGCGCCGACCTGTGATCTGCCTCGCTGGCACATGAACGACTTCTTCCACTCCTTCCTGATCGTCTTCAGAGTTCTGTGTGGAGAATGGATCGAGACGATGTGGGACTGCATGGAGGTGGCGGGACAGAGCATGTGTCTCATCGTCTTCATGATGGTCATGGTCATTGGAAACCTGGTGGTAAGAGGGAGAATGAGGATTAGATGGTGTAAACGAAAGTGAATCACAGTTGACTGCCATCTACTGTTCATTAATGGTTGTTTCAGCGTGCGTTTGTTTGTTTTTTCCTCAGGTGCTCAACCTGTTTCTTGCCTTGTTACTGAGCTCCTTCAGCGCAGACAACCTGGCTGCCACCGATGACGACGGCGAGCCCAACAACCTGCAGCTCGCCGTCAACCGCATTAAGATAGGCATCGCTTGGTTTAAGGCCAACTCCCGGGGCATCATGGCCACAGTGCTGCGGAAGGTTGTGAATAATCATGTGTCGGCTACTCAACGTTGTGTTTGCCGATTGTTTTTTTCCGTTCTCTAACAATTTCATCCGTACATTTGTGTGACCCGCAGCCCATAGAGGACGAACAGAAGCCTCTGGACGAAATGTACGAGAAGAAGCTCAACTGCATCGCCAACCACACTGTGGACATCAACCGTGAACTGGACTACGCTAAAAATGGCAACGGCACCACCAGTGGTATTGGAAGCAGCGTGGGGAAGTACATGATTGATGAAGACTACATGTCCTTCATCCACAACCCCAACCTCACCGTCTGTGTTCCCATCGCTGTCGGGGAGTCGGACTTTGAAAATCTGAATACGGAGGACTTCAGCAGCGAATCAGACGTGGAGAACAGCAAAGATGTGAGTAGAGGAGGGGTCTGCTACAGACGTTACTGCATAGAGAAGTGTTATGTAACAGGTCAGGCCTAAAGGTCATATTGTTTAATATGTTAAACTATGAAGCAAGATTATTTTGAAGATTACTATTATATTCCGAAGACATTTAGACTTTTTTTTTTAAAGAAAATTCCACCGATTTTTTTTTTTTACACTTTCCTGCAGTGCTGATCTGAGGGTATTTCAATACTTAAATTGGTCCTTGTTTGAAGCACAGTCTTTTTTATGTGATCATTTTAGACGATGAAAAGCTTTAGGTTGATCAAGTTGTCTTTAACAGATATTATATATATATTTAACAGACATTATTCAGCCCTGGTCAACAAAAAGCCAGTCCTTTCAGTCTGAGACGGAGACAAATATCAAACGGTGTCCAGTGTCAAACTGTGGCTGAGCTGTGTAAAAGAAAAACAAAAACAAATGCAGATTCACCACACGCAAGTTTCTGTGGGAAAGAGGTGCTAGTGTCTACAGCTAACGCTAAATGTGGGAGAAAGGTAAAAGCAGACGCGGACTCTTGTATAAAAGTCTCCTGCAGGAGGGGGGGGGGGGGGGAGAGCGGGTCACCTTGACCTGGTTACCAGAAGAAAGAAAGGAGAAAATGCAGCAACAGCTTCACTACTGTACCTGCACCGTCTTCATACTCTACTGCCCCCCCCCCCACACCTCCTCCCAACGACAGAACGCACATCCCTGTACCCTGCATCCACAGCCTACCACAGGGCACACTGACACAGACAGAGCTGCTGACGAGCCAATCACAACAGGCACAGACTCTCCTGCTCGTTCTGGGCGGAGGAAGAGGAAGAAGAAGAAGAAGAAGAAGAAGAGAGAGTGTGTGTGAATGCAGGCCTTTGCTGACGACTGAAATTTACAAAGTGCAGTATCATTCTCTAGTGAATTGAATTGGCTGAGTGTGTGTGTGTGTGTGTGTGTGTACGTACGTAATTACAATAAGAATGCTGTTTTTGCTGGGGTTTCACTTGTCTGCTCCGCTTCACCTTGACCCGTTGTGAGGATGTAACATGATTTATTGGTGGTGTTGGCCTTAAGACAAGCCGTGTCTTTCAGGGCGTACTGTGAGATGCTGCTGTAGTAGTAGTAGTAGTAGTAGTAGTGGTAGTAGTAGTAGTAGTAGTAGTGGTAGTGGTAGTAGTAGTAGTGGTAGAAAAACTCATCTAAAACAATGAAGTTATTTTTTTTAATGTATTATTAATAATAAATTCCCTAATGAAGTGTTTGTATCAATACCACACGTCGGTGTAAAATCATCACAACACCAGTTGTGTTTAATGCCTTTGGTTTTTGCAGCTAATATTAAGTCTGCAGAATAAGCCGTCGTCAAGGAGAAATTAGGTGCAGTACATGGCTGCAACATACTGTACCTTCAGCAATAAATCATGTCAGGCATATAAACCCAGAGGGGCGTCAGTTTAACGGCTGCACTACTTTTCCGCGCTGCATTTCTGGGCTTCACGGCATCTTATGAGTCGGCCGTTGTTCTCAACTGTTGTCTTTGCTGCTCCCATTTGTCTCAGATGGATGACACCAGTTCATCTGAGGGAAGCACGATTGACATCAAGCCTGATATGGAGGAGGTGGCGGTGGTGGAGGTGGTGGAGGAGTACCTGGACCCAGAACCCTGCTGGACCGACGGTACGATGGGTTTACTGGACAATTACTCTGTAAAATAAAAAGGAGTATTTTGTACGTTGTAATTATCAGTCTGATTAAAGGGTCTTTTTCACCGTTGGTCCTACAGAATGTGTGGCTAAATACAAGTGCTGTGATGTTCCCATCACTCATGGCTGGGGCAAACACTGGTGGTTCCTGAGGAAGACGTGCTACCTGATCGTGGAACACAACTGGTTTGAAACCCTCATCATCTTTATGATCCTGCTCAGCAGTGGAGCTCTGGTGAGGACGTTGTTTACACTATTTATATGTACATATGTATAATAATAAATATCATTAGTTTAGAAATTATACCAAATAATTAAACATGAAGAATAAGAGGCAGATGAAATTATACCAAAGAATTAAACATGAAGAATAAGAGGCAGATATTTTTTAAAAAAAGCTCTTGAAGACCCCACTGTTCAGAGACTCCCTCCTGGCCTAGTTAAGAATCACACCTTCCTAACCAGCGGTTCCCTTTTCAAGAGTTCCTCTTCGATTGTTAATCCTCCACTTACGTAAATGTGGCTCAAACTATGGCTTAACTTGACATGACATGATCACATCTAAACATCAAATTCTATCACAAAAATCTAAAAAAAAAAATACGGATGAATGGATGAAAATGGATGGATGGATGGATGGATCATCATTGTAAAATAATATAATAAGCTCCATGACTGTTCATCATTATACAGAATGACTAATACTAATCGCAGGATCACGTCGCGGACCCTAAATCCCAGAAGTAGAGCAGGTGTACCTGGGGTTTGAAATCAAACATTGGTGATTATAGAAGGAGGTTAGAATTTAAAGTATCAAAAAAAAAAAAGAGAATAGAACAAATGAGAAAAACTCTTCATTGTCATTACAAAACACAGCAGTACAGCGCAATGAAATTAGGTTAGCAGCAGTGGTGCAGACTCCCAGAGGTAACATGAATGAATGTCCGACTGGCAAGTACCTTATCCAACTGTTAACTCTTACAAATCCATGTGGTGTTTGTTGTTGGACAGTGGACATGCAGGGTCGTCTCCTGCTGTCCTTCTGCAGCTGATTCTCTTTAATGGACACTAAAGTGCTGTGATGCACTGACTTTTTAAACGGTCAGAATCCAGCTTAGCTTTGCAGCTTTCTGGTGGAGGAAGGCCAGTGGCTTCTTCAGTTAAATTCCTCTGGAAAATTCTTTTAACACTAATGTCCTGAGGAAGGGATGGGGGCAGTAATGGGAAGAAGGAAGGCTGGGATTTTCACTCATCGTATAGATGTTTCACTGAGTAAAGAGGCGAATATATATATATATAAAGTATATGTGAATGTATGTGGATATGTCAGAAAACAGACATGAAATGAAATATCTGTGTTTCGTGCTGCTGCGATTTCCTCCAGGCCTTTGAGGACGTGTACATTGAACAGAGGAAGACGGTGAAAATCATTCTGGAGTACGCTGATCGGGTTTTCACCTACATCTTCATCCTGGAGATGCTGCTGAAGTGGGTGGCCTACGGCTTCGTCAAGTACTTCACTAATGCCTGGTGTTGGTTGGACTTCTTCATTGTGGATGTAAGTACACGCGCTGTTCACCTGTGACGTGTGTGTGTGTGATGTTCAGTATGCACTCAAAGAATTCAAGAAATGCTGAAAAACGTTGTTGGAAAAAAGATCCTTGGGCACAACATTAAACATTATGAAAAAGTTAAAATGCAGATATAATATGTGAAAAGATAAGGCATATTTTTGTGTTTTATTTTTGGAATAACTTATACACTGTGTTTGTTCCCTCCTCTGGATCTGACTCTGTCAAAAAAATAATTAATAATTCACATATCAACCCTTTTACTTATTGGAATTTCAAAAAAACATAGTTGATGTCCAACGTATAGCACTGATCAAACCTCAGAGGCCCAGTTAATAAGTCATCTTCCTCTGTTAGCCTCATGGCTAATGGCAGAAAAAATAGTAATGATTTTAGGCCATGAAAACTCGACACAAGTTAGAAATAATGGTAACTCATTTTCAGCGATGAGATGCGATTTTATTTGAAAAATACAGATCATTTTTCTATTTTAAAGAACTAAAAATAGGCGAGTGAGTCTATTAACGGCTTGGAGAAGTTGAGTCAGTAGCTGCACTTTCTAACAGACATGACTGTCAGTGCTGGGATAGGATTTTTTTTTGCATCATCAGAATTTCATCCGTGCCGTTTCTGCAGCCTCTGATGAAGAACCACATTAGAATGTCCAGGGATTTCAGATGCATGTGACTTGTTTTCTACTCGGTTGCCAGAATCTGCTGCAGTGGTTTGGGACCATAACGGTGCTGCAGCCCTGTATGCTACTGCTCAGAAATGTGTGTCTCAGCGTTGTAAATGTGGCACAGGGTTTTAGAAAAACATCAAGAAAAAGCCAGAATCCGACATGATTTTTTTTTTCTGCAATAAATTCAAGCATCTCTCTCAACAACACAAGGATCCTTAAAAAGAAAACAACATTTTGAAAACACGGTGAATACATAATGTTGAAAGGAATGATGTCATTATGGCGCGATGGTTTCCCTCAAAGTTTATTCTTGTATTGCGTATTTTTCGCTCTATCACAGGTTTCTGTGGTTTATAAAATGTTTTGTTGGAAATTTTTTATTCATTTTTATTAATTTAAATTATGGTATTTTTATTATTTTCATGATAAAATAAGCATTTTCTATTCTAAGAAAAAAAACACTTTACACATTTTGTAACACGTACATACAGAGTAATAAAAAAAATCAAAAAACATTTTGTAACACGTACATACAGAGTATTGCAAGAAATAACCTTTATGTACGGGTAAACATTTGTAATTTTTTTATTGATTTATTTTTTTGCCATATTTCACGCCCTACGACGTACGGGTAAACAAGATTTGTAATTTTTTTATTTATTTATTTATTTGCCATATTTTACGCCCTACGATGCCCCCTAAAGGGTTAATATATACATTTTTTCACATATCATGGAATCATTAATAAAGGAAAAAATATAAAGACTTTACCTTATCTTCAAATTCATCATCGTAGAGTCGGTGGATTTGAGTCAGTGCTGTTCAGTTGATGGTTGTTCTAAAACCCTCGGTGTCATTTTCAGCTCCATTAGTCTGTCTACAGGCGGTGGGTGAGTGGCCCGTCTGACACTCGTTGGGGCTCTCACCTGAAGTTGAACTCCAACAAATGCATGCTGGGTGTTGAGATGGAATGTGATTGTTCTCCTTTGTAAAACAAATTCATGTTTCGTCCTTTTTGACTTTCACACCAGCCTCTGACACTGACTGTTGTCTGACTGACTGACTGATTGTTGTCTAACTGACTGATTGTTGTCTCTCTCACAGCAGGTGCATCTAACTGTGTCTCTCTTTAAGTTACTAGAGACCTTGTGCTGCAGTTGAGCGTGGCCGAGGGCTCGGTGTGTAAGGGTCCAGGGTAAGGTTTGTGTTGCTGTGTTGGGACTCCTACTTTCACAGGTTACTCTCTCTCTCTTCTAACCCTTAAAAAGTTGTCCTCGACCTCTCCGCTCTCTCGGAGTAACAGTGTGCTCTCTGTACTGTTCTGTAGTGTGTACTGTGTGTATATGAGCGTGTCATGTTGATTTAGTGTTTGTGACTACATCTTTCCTCTGATTTTTTCCCTTTGTTTGACTCTTTATCTTCTCTCCCTCTCACTGTGTCAACCACAAGTTTCTTTCCAGGTGTGCTCACTCTGCTGTAAAGCTGGTTGTGGCACTAGACCGGCTTGCCAAACTAAAACAAACACACTAGAAAATTTCAAAAAGGAAAACTCACGTACACTGACTCTAGCGACCCCTGTTGGAGCTCACATTCTGCGTGCGTCCATTAACAGAGGGGAAACTTCATATGTATCAGTATACATGTATATGTGTTTCTATAACCACTCAGCAATCCTGACACTTTATATATATATATATTCATATATAGGGTTCATCCTTCTCTCTAAATCCCCTCTAACTGTGTGGGTCCTCTCTTCCTTTGCTTCTGTCTTTCCTCTCCTTCTGTCCCTATCTGTGTAGGTGTCTATAGTCAGCCTTATAGCTAATGCATTGGGCTTCTCCGATCTAGGCCCGATTAAATCACTCAGAACACTGAGGGCCTTGAGACCCCTCAGGGCCCTGTCACGGTTTGAAGGGATGAGGGTAAGACCAAAGACACCAGGCAGCTGGTCTTTCTGCATGCTGATTAATTAAAAACACCAACGCATGCTAGAGATGGCAATACAAAAAAAAAAAAAAAAATCTGTAAATATCCTCCTGGGATGCGGGGTTACTTTTCTTTTTTTTTTTCTTCTTCAAGCAAACCCCTTTTTATGAAAATTTCGCTTTTTGCATGGAAGCAGAAATCATCTCAGATGTTGGTTAGTGCATCTGTTTTGATTAATCATAATTCATTTCACATGTTATAAATGTAGTGCTTTACTGAAGTAACAGAAATTGTCATGAAAGAGTTCTTAATTTATCTAATATAAATTAAAAATAAAAGAAGGTAAAAGAAAAGAAAATCTCTTTCTGTCCGTATGAGAGACGTGAATCTGAACGAGATGCCATACCATAATACTGTAAGAGGACAACAAGAGGTTGATAGAAATGATCACACACAGCATGTTTGTTTACCTCCCAGTCTCAGTGTAAAGCAGACGAGACGTGCGTCAGTGAATTGGTAGAACGACGCGGCCGAGCACTGAGTTGATTCAACCGGGGGGGCGGGGGTGCAAACTTGAAGCGGCACTGAGCACAGCACCCTTGGTGCTACTTTGTCATTGGAGCAAACACGCTAACAGCGTGTGAACGAAGGCACGGCTATAAAATAAGAAAATAAGATTAAGACTGTGTCCTATTTATTTATTTTATTTTATTAAGTTTAATGTCTTGTTTATTTTAATTGGTAGCGGCTAAAACAAAAAAAGTCAGGGGTGTCAAACATAAGACCCGCGGGCCAAAAACGGCTCAGTAGGGGGTTCAATGAGGCCCACTTAATGAATTTTAAAAAGTAAAAAAAAAAAAAGCACAAACACTTGTTTTGTTAAATTATATTTCATTTAACAAAATGAGTGTCCAAATTATTGCATGAAAACTAAGGGGGAAAATATGGATTTGTTGTCATTTCTAAGTCATTATGTAATGATTTGACTGGTCCGGCCCACTTGACTGGATAATCAGGCTGTATGTGGCCCCCGAACCAAAATGAGTTTGACAGTCCTGGTCTCAGTCACGATCCAAAGTTAAATCATTTGAACTGGTCTTACGGTGGTTCTGGTGCCGACTCCAACCCCAGAGCAGCTCAGTACTCAGTCCTGCCCAGAATAAGTCGAGTTCTAACTGTCTTAAGTGTGATTGTTTTGATCAACCTCTGGGTCGTGTTCTGTCGATGTCCAGGCTTGGCATTTTCAAAGCGCTGATTTAGCCACGGTCCCTGTTATTTGACCTGAACACAGTTTGGCTTTGGCATTGTCACACTGGAAGACCAACAAACTTCTGGTTGCATACTCTCCCTCCCTCGCCATCCTTGCTTAACGGTCCTCAGTGAATTCCATTATCATGATGATCATTTTTGCAGTTTTTTTATACGCACTTTGTATCCAAGTATTTGACGAAAAGCTTTCGCAGTTGTCTTGTGGTTTGCCTGTGTAGTACAGAGTTAGTTCGTTTGGCTTCTTTTAATCCAAGTGTGTTTTTGTAAATGCACATTCAAACAAGGCCCTTCATTTTCCAACAAAACAACAACGATGATGATGAATTAGTGAATTATGAACTTACTGCACAGTAGGCACCACAGTTTTAAACCCAAACGAAAAAAAAGTGCAGGATTTCGTTATAAAACACAATCACAGAATTACAGTCTTCAAAACGTTTAACACCAGTTGGATTCAGACACTTGTCTGAGACAATAGTTTGAGATCAATTTCTAAATGTTTGTAATCTATTTATGTCACTCTGAGTCTTTATTATACAGGCAAAGAAGGGATTTTAGACATTTAAGACCAGTTTAGAGACGTCAGCTGGGACAGAGACACGGTGAGACCGTCAGGGTCACCAGCCGGTCCCTAAATGGGATCAAGTGGTTGAAGATGAAGCAAACATTTATATTAGCAGTAGCACAACTAGTACGTTAAAATGGAGGGAAGAATGTGCATTTTTATGTGGTGTTGCTCTTCTCCGTTGTGAACGCGCGGTTGCCGAGTTACACCCTGTGGTTTCCTCACCCTTCTCTCAGGTTGTGGTGAACGCCCTGGTGGGTGCTATCCCCTCCATCATGAACGTGCTGCTGGTCTGTCTCATCTTCTGGCTCATCTTCAGCATCATGGGAGTCAATCTGTTTGCGGGAAAGTATTACTACTGTTTCAACGAGACGGCCGAGGAGTACTTCCCCATCGACGTGGTCAACAACAAAACGCAGTGTTTCGATCTCATCAATAGAAACGTCTCTGGCGTCAGGTGGAAAAATGTCAAGATCAACTTTGACAATGTGGGCGCTGGATACCTGGCACTGCTGCAAGTGGTAAGACGTGTACTCACCTGGCTCCTCATTGGTCATTATCTCACGTTTGAGTAGTTGACCGACGCAAATATTTTTTCTCACGTTTAACAGGCAACATTCAAAGGCTGGATGGACATTATGTACGCGGCCATCGATTCCAGAAAGGTACACAGGTTTCTACACTGTTGAGCTCAGACACCTTCAGGTATTGTCGTGTTTCAGACCGTTTTTGTTTTCCTTCAAACTCCGTGCAGTTGGAGGACCAGCCCTCCTACGAAGACAACTTATATATGTACATTTACTTTGTCATCTTCATCATCTTCGGCTCCTTCTTCACACTGAACCTCTTCATTGGTGTCATCATTGACAACTTCAACCAGCAGAAGAAAAAGATAAGATTTCCTCATTCAGTCTCCTAGACAAAATGCTGTTTTGAGTAGACGTTTTATTTGAATTAAATGGACTCTCATTTAAAGCTGTAGCGATTTATTGGTCTTTTCCAAAGCTGAACAGACTGAATTTAGTTATCTGATATAAGCTAAACCACAGGTGTCAAACTCCATGTTTTACCACTTTGTTTTCATGCAAAGAAGTACAGAAGTATATTAGATATTTATTATTATTATTATTCGTTCACATTTAATGGAAGTAATACTAATTTTACAAAAAAACATCTTGAATATTAAGTGTTTGTGTATTTTTTATTTTTTTATTATCAAAAATTAATCCAAAAGGCCAGATTGAACACCCTACCGGGCTGGTTTTGGCCCGCGGGCTGTATGTTTGACACCCTTAAGCTAATCTTCCTAATGTTGCACATTTTATTGGGCGACCGCGTCCAATCAATAAGTCAATGAACAACTAAAATAAATGCAAATACCTCCATGGTACTGCGTTCGCAAATTGTAACCAAATACTTTTTTTTCGCCTATACTTTGGAGGTCAAGACATCTTCATGACGGAGGAGCAGAAAAAATACTACAATGCTATGAAGAAACTGGGGTCAAAGAAACCTCAAAAACCAATACCAAGGCCTCAGGTGCCTGTTTTTCTTTCTATATATATTTTTATAATTTAAATATTATTATTTTTTATACTCTCTTTAAGAAAATGTAACTTATACACAAACCAATAATAACACATTTCCTGCTCTTTTTGCTTCCCTTCTTCTACCAGAACAAAATCCAGGGCATGGTGTTTGACTTTGTGACGCAGCAGGTGTTTGACATCTCCATCATGATGCTGATCTGCCTCAACATGGTCACCATGATGGTGGAGACCGATGACCAGTCGGACGAAACGGAGTATGTGCTTTACTGGGTCAACTTCATCTTCATCGTCGTCTTCACCGGCGAGTTTTTACTGAAGCTCTTTGCGCTGCGTCATTACTACTTCACCAACGGCTGGAACATCTTTGACGTGGTTGTGGTTATCCTTTCAATTGTGGGCAAGTATTCACCAGTTCATTGATCCATGGGGAAATGTACGACGCAGAAATACTTTGAAACTGGTTGTGGAAGAAAAAAATGTGTGAGAAAAATGTGTTAGTTATTGATTTATTAGCAGTGTATTGAAACAAATAATTGAAACAAAACTCTATGGTTTTATTGTTTAGAATATCCTAAAATGCACTAATCCAGCAGGGATTTCTTGTGTGTGAGTCCAGTCTGAAACTGAAAATTTAAAATACTCAATTAAAGTCATAAACAGGAATGAAAAAAAAAAACTCTGCTAAAAAGAAGCCAAACACATCATTCAGTCAGATGAGGTTTAGTCCACCTTTGGAGATGAAAGGGAGAGACGTAAAACCCAAAGAACACCGTCCTCACAATGTAACACAAAGGTAGGATTGCGAGCAGATTTTTTTTATAGCATCATGCTAGCTCGTTCAGATGATGTAGTACTTAATAATGTACTTAATTCTTTTAGATTCTGTCTGTTGAAATATTTTTTGCAAAAGATCTATTTGTTTGTTTTTTCTACATGACGTTCGTTTTGACCTCTTTTACCTCAGGCATGTTTCTGGCCGACCTGATCGAGAAGTACTTTGTGTCACCGAC
>NC_024317.1:3871393-3889329 GCF_000523025.1 Cynoglossus semilaevis | reverse complement strand
CCTACGTCTCATCAAGGGCGCCAAAGGAATCAGAACTCTCCTGTTTGCCCTCATGATGTCACTTCCTGCCCTGTTCAACATCGGCCTGTTACTTTTCCTGGTGATGTTCATTTTCTCGATCTTCGGCATGTCCAACTTTGGCTATGTGAAACACGGGGCAGGAATCGATGACATGTACAACTTCGAGACCTTTGGCAACAGCATGATCATCCTGTTCATGATCACCACGTCAGCTGGCTGGGACGGACTGCTGCTGCCCATTCTGAACTACCCTCCGGACTGCGACCCCACGTTTGAGAACCCTGGCACTCCGGCTACAGGAGACTGCGGGAACCCCTCTGTGGGCATCTTCTTCTTTGTGATGTACATCATCATCTCTTTCCTCATTGTGGTCAACATGTACATTGCCATCATTCTGGAGAACTTCAGTGTTGCCACGGAGGAGAGCGCCGACCCGCTCAGCGAGGACGACTTTGAGACCTTTTATGAGATATGGGAGAAGTTTGACCCCGACGCCTCCCAGTTCATCACCTATTCCAAGCTTTCTGACTTTGCCGACGCCCTCGAACACCCACTTCGAGTCCCCAAGCCCAACACCATCGAACTTATCGCCATGGACATGCCCATGGTGAGCGGTGACCGCATCCACTGCCTGGACATCCTGTTTGCCTTCACCAAGCGAGTGTTGGGCGACAGTGGCGAGCTGGACATGCTGAGGCAACAAATGGAGGAGCGTTTTGTCGCAGCCAATCCTTCCAAAGTTTCCTACGAGCCAATCACCACCACTCTGAGGCGCAAGCAGGAGGATGTGTCGTCCAGGATCATTCAAAGGGCTTACCGCGCCTACCTGGCCAGACGAGGCTTCGTGTGTAAGCGCAAGCCAGCCAATAACAAAGTGGAGAATGGTGGGAACAATCAGGGACAAGAAAAACGAGAGAGCACTCCCTCCACTGCCTCCCTGCCCTCTTATGACAGTGTAACAAAACCTGACAAGGAGAAACAGGATGACAACAATGAGGAGAAGGGAGGAAGGAAAGAGAAAGGAAGAAACCAAAAAGACATCAGGGAATCTAAATGTTAGAATGTTGGATTAATAACCACAGTAATAACAATAAAAATTATAATAATGTAACTTCAAGCAGAGGAAACTCACCCACACAGATGTACAGATTATTTCATTTGCAAGTCAGAGAAAAAAAAAAATTAATAATCAGTAATTTTGTTTACAAACTTCATTCTTATATTGATGCAGAGGGAAGCCACTTGGTCAGTTACAGCTCGGAGACTGTGGAACTTTAAAAACCAAACATAATCAGCATACCGTGCGACGCTGTTGTATCTACTGACAAAAAAAGCGAAATGGAAGCAGACACGGAAACGTGTCACTGACTTACCACATGTCTGCAGATGAGACGGGAAACTTTACACCAGGATGTAGGGAAGAATGTGGAGAAAGGCTGTGCCTGGGTGCAAATCATGGATTCCTTTGTACGATGGAATAGTCAAGGAAAACCAACCACGGACTGCTGCTCGATGTCGACGCCAGGAAAGCAGCCAATCAGTGGTTCTCAAATACGAGGAGAAATGTGATGAGAAAATCACAGTCTCCCTGTGGTGAGCAAAACCGAGAAGGACTGTTGAGAGACTTGACGACAGAGGGAGAGCGTTGGAAGTACTTTTTTGTTTTCTAAGGCTAGAAATCGTTTATTTGAGCAACAAAAATGCAAACCAGATAAAAAAGAGAACAATATCCAACATTTGCCCATGTCACTTAACTCTTCTACTCATCTTATCTTTGTTATACCCACATCAAAAATGCCTTTTTTTTTACATGGGCTTTCACACTAATTGGTTAAGGGTCTGTTTATTATGGGGTCAACTCGGGCCAAGGGCTTACATTTACTCCGAAGGATTTCCAAACAAATACATAAATAATTGTGCTTGTTCAATGCATAGAAATGACTTGCATGATGGCATGTTTTGATCAGAAATCTTGCATGATTTATCATAGTCCACAAGACACTAATACTCAGACCACCGCCGGTGGCTCGACTGTACGATCAAGACATTGTCAAAATTGAAGGAGTTGAGAGTCAGGAGTTTGTTTGTTTAACAAAGATAAGACGGGGGTTGATGATCGAACATCGTTAACTCGCGACACTCGCTGCAGTGTCAGGTGACTTTGCGCACACGGTTGCTCGTTGGTAATATTCCCGACAGAGTCGATCAGTAGGTGAAATCCAAATCTTTATTTGCTGCTCTGGAGATTTTGAGTGTGACGGATGTTTGTGTGTATCTTAGGGATCGAAAATGTTTGTAAATTTGGACTAAAGTAATATCAAAGGTGCAACACTTTGAAACTATTAAGGCTTATAATTATGATTTTTTTTCTTTTCTTTTTTAATGCACCAACATACTGCACCATACCATTAGCCTATGGTTTTTTGTGAGCAGGCATTTAAGGAAAACCTATGGAGGGCTCGTTGTGGTTGGGGGATTTTAAAGTATGGCAAACTCCTTTGTGTTTCTGATGTTTCACCCTGTGTTCAAAAAACAAAAAAACAGTTCAGTTTACGGTTCTGTTCCCTTGATTTGGTGCCATATGTCCTGTTTTTATTATTTAAGTCTTTTACCTTTGGGTACAACTTTCTAAGCCACATCTGAGAGGACGCCGCGGGGGGAAGGACTTGTGCTGGAACATACAGTATATGCTGTGTACGAGAGTTGTATCCTGTGTTAGTCAGGAGGAGAATATGGTGAGCGGGTGATGATAACATTGTGTGTGGTGAAGCCAAAGAGATCTGCCTTGTTATCCCTTGTTGCCCTTCTGTCAACGGAGTGGGACTGGGCGAAGTAAGCCCCGCCCATTCTGTTCTGTCACTGTCATTATTAGACAGAGAGACCCTTGAAATGTATGCAATGCTTGAAAAATTCATCTGTTTTCTCAGGAGATTATATAGATGTACTATTGTGAGCTCTGCAACAAAATGCAAGTGAATGTGATGGGAGTATTTATAAAACCACGTTTTACTCTTTTGTGTTTTATGCCATGTTGAAGGACAATGATCCGGGCCGGGCGCCTCGTCCCCGGTAGCTGCCCGGTCAGGGGCTATTTTAGCGCTTACTGCTTATGATGCCTAGAATTATAGGGCTAGTAGCATCTCGGCAAAACTGCAACATTTTGCTCACTTATATTGCTAGCGAATTACATTTGTGGTTAAGTCACTACGGGCAGCAAGCTGGTCAAAAATTCATGTCAGTCAAAAAACAAAAACAAAAGAAAATCGATGTTCACCCCAATAGTAATCACAGATACAGGAAACACTGAGGAGATGTCATGAGAGTGATGTGGGTTAGGCCGGTTGGAGTAGCACACTAAATTCCCTGCGCAGAAGCAGAAGCAGACGTGGCATGTTTCGTGGACGGGCCCCACATTTACCAACCGAGCGCTCCGAGCCTCCTGATTGTCTTTTTTCTTCACACTGCTCTACTGCATACCAAATACCAAATAACCAACAGAGCACTGGATGCTTTTTATGGTACTGTGAGCCTAAGCACCACATCAGCGCTTTTTGCACTTCTTGTTGTGCAGTGATGTCACTTCCTGTTTATGAATTACTCCCTCATCCGTTTACCAAGTTTTTTCCGTCCAGTTGCTGCATGAGATCTCCAAAATCAGTGTGGGTGTTTAAATTGAACCAAATAAAAACTCTGAATGATAAGCATTAAAGCTACTGCTGTCCATTTTCTCCAGGATTCCACCGATTAACGTATATGTATTTGACAAAAAAAAAAAAGAAAAGAAAAAGGCCTATAAAATAAATCATACGTTTGGAAGAAAATCTGAAATACAAAATTACACTCCCGTCTATATGTGGCACAAACTGCAAAAGTTATAAAGAGGACTTTTAAAAAGAAATATATATATATATATAAATACTGTAAAATATTATTTTAACGGCATGTGTAGTTTTTGTACATACTTAACTACTTAAAGAAAAACTACAGCTATTAATCTAACAGTGAATATCAGTAACATTTGTAGAATGGCTTCCAGCTGACACCCTTCGTCACACTCATTAGGCTGTGACCCATTTGTTACACCGAGTAGATTTTTACGTTCAGTCACCTTTTTACAAAAAAAAAAAAAAAAGGGGGAGTGCGTTAAAAGAATATATGTTAAAGCATACGTTCTTTTTAATTCTGTATAAATAATTACAAATATACATATGCAGCACTATGTATTATATATAAAATATACTTTCATAAAGAATATATTCACAATATCTATAAAAACAACTCTCCTGTCCACTCCTTGCACTGAGGTGAAAGAACTATTAGTTTGAAGTTTTTCTTGTTTTTGTTTTTTTTCTTTCTTTGTGTTTTTGTGTTTTGTGTGTGGTAAGCTCAGAGAAAACTGTGTTTTTGTGTGTGGTAAGCTCAGAGAAAACCCCAAAACTCTGCTCTGCCCACGCAGTACTTCCTGCGTACTGGGCACCAGCGTACGATGCATGGTGTTGTTCTGGCTGCTTCTGAGAATTGTGGAGCCTGCTTTTTGGTGAGAGGATTGCACTACCAGCATACCCTTTTGTACACGTGTGACGATGTCTTGCCCCTTGTTCCCTATTCTGTACCCCGGAAGTTCTACGTACATAACGCGTTCACGCAAACACTCAACTCGTTCCTCAGCATTTCGCAGGGCAGCTGGTGAACTCCGGAGTGTCCCGGTGTGAGCCGCCGCTCACTTTGAATGAGAATTCTGTCTGTGTTTCTGCTCTAACCCTGTTCCATGTTTCCACCTGACACACACTGAACGCTGCAGTTTGGAATCTCCATCTTTACTTTTTAACTCCACTTTCAAAGAGAAAAAAAGGGGGTTCGTTGTCTTAACTGTCTGTGTGTTTGTTTATGGTGCAATATCTCTTAATGGCACGTGCCTTTTTTTAGCTTCCTATTTAGTCTGTCAGTAAAAATCCGCTTCCAGGATCTCGATCTGAAGTGAGCGCCGTAGGAGCCACGTTCTGAGTTCAAAATTTAACCTGTAAACTGAAAACTCACCGCCTAGATTAGACTGTTTGGACTAACATCATGTAGAACTGTATAGTACAAGTGCTCTCTCTCTCACTTGGTTCTCTTCACTGGCTCTCGGCCCTTTAAGAGAACGGCTTGGCCTTCTGTTTTACACCTAGGTTCATTTCAAATGTTGGTTTTCGACCGTCGGTATATGAGGCCCTTCTTTTTGTAGCATGATTGAGAAATTTCATTTCTTTGCTGAAAAATAGATAAATTAAAAAAACAAACAAAAAAAAAACAACAAACAAACAAACTGAAACTTACTGCTGTCATTTCTTGCCACTAATACAGTCAGAGAGAGAAAACGTGTGTGTGTGTGTGTGTGTGTGCACAACCACATGGGACAATTAATGAGAATCAGTGAAAGAATGTCTTCATTTGAGCACGAATTTCCAAACAATAAAGCAGCCTTCCAGTTATAAACCCCGACTGCTGTCATTATTATTGTCATTATTGTTAATTAAAAAAAAAAATCATTATTATTATTATTAATATTGTTGTTTTTCCAGTGAATGTGTTTTGGTGCAGGCAGCAGAGGGAGGGCTGCGACCAGTGTGTGTCGGTGTGTGTTGGGCGCACACACTGAATGTATGTAAGGAGCACTGACGGAGGGAGGGAGGGAGGGAGGGTGAGGCTGTGTGTAAGACAGCACTGCAGTGCAGATAGATGGATGCACTGGCCCAGGCTGAGTCAGCAGCACGGTCCCTCCAGGCTCAGACTGTACGGTGCACTGGAAAGAACAGAAACGGAGAACGAAGAAGAAAAAGGAAGTTAGGACGACGAACAAACACAAACACACACACACACACACCCTGTGTGTGTGTGTGTGTTTGTGTGTGTTTTTCATCCATTACTACCAGCACTGCAGGCAGACTACAGTTTGCAGCTGTATCCGTTACAGCGAGCTCACGTTACACCATTCACAACGCCGCGCTCATAAATAAACAGATGTGATTACATCAGACATTAGTCCTGGGGAAAAAGAAAAGCATGAAGATTCACGTGAACGTTAAAGTCTCTGCCCTCATCTCTCCCTGCTCTGACCTGTATGAGATGCTGTTTTCCAGAAGGTTCTCTGTGCTGCGTCTACTCTGCTCTTGTTTGTCCCTCTTTCTGATTCTGTCCTTTTGCATTTTGTATCAAACGCAGCTTTGTTGCAGGGGAGGAAACATGGATTACAAGTAGGACATCGGTGTGATCTGACGGTCTGCTGAAGGTGGAAATTGGATTATGTGTGTGGGGGTGGAGGGGGAGAGGAGGGTGGGGGTTGGGTGGGTGTGTATTTCTGGTTGGTGCAGTAGTATGTTTAGCTCAGTAACTTTCTTTATGATGACGGTATAATAAAAAAAATACACTGGTTAAAAATCAATTCACTCTGTACATTTTCCATTTGGCAGGACTTCATTCTTTATTAATTTTTTTTTTTTTTTTTACCTAGGGATGAGAAACGAGTGCTTGAGTGTTCACTGTGGTTTCTTCTGGAGGAGACGGGTCTGGACCACAGGAGGTCAGGCATGTACACACATTATGTTCATTTTGCTTTGTCATTGATCCCAGTCTGATGCTAACCTGCTTTTACATGTTTTTTTCTCCTTCTCTTTTTTTCCCCAAACTGCCCTGGAGAGTCCTCTCAGCAGCAGTCAGCAGCAGATTCCACCTCAGACCCTTTGAAAAAACCTTTCCCCAAACTGCCCTGGAGAGTCCTCTCACACACATTCAGCAGCAGATTCCACCTCAGACCCTTTGAAAAAACCAACAAACAAAAACAAAATCCTCTGACTCCGTAAGTCTTTCCCTCTTATTTTGGATGACGTCATTCTTAACTTGTCATGAGAAATTTGCCACGTGGTGGTTGAGTGGTTGGCACTTGAATTGGTTTGAACCCTGGTGTTACACTGTTGACTTTTTACATGGAGGATGGATGTTCTTTCAGTGTGTGTTTTCAGGTCATTAGAAAAACAAAAAAGAAATACATGGTCGGTCCATTAAAATGTCTAAAATGTCAGTTATCAAATATCATAATATATTCTTTACGCTTTTTAAGAGAGCGTCAATGAAATTAATTCAAATCTCACCACATTAAAAACATCATTAAATTTGAATTCTAATTCTCTGCTAATTAAAGTCACATGCTTTTTTTTTTTGTAGTGTTTGAATTTTATTAATTTGTCACCACAGATTGTGGACTGTTGGATTAGAACCTCAGTGGTGTTTCTCAACTAACTTCTTAGACATCCATCACCCCCTAGCGGCTATGAAGGACAATACTTTGAGACGACCATGAAGCTTTATTTTTTTTTAAATACATGGTCATCACTGACAAACAGGAAGTTGGAAACCTAGTCTTAATATATGTTAAAGTCTTCCCTCGACCAGAGATAAAATAAGTTTAAACATTGTTAAATTAAACTTTTCTTGAGCCAATTACCAGTGCCTCCGGTTTGACCCTTGTTTACCAGACGTCAAACATCGACGCTTCTGTAGTCGTGCTCTTACTCATTAAACATAAGTACCTTATTATACACAGTACCTAATGTACTGTGTATAATATTGTTGTGTCCATATATATCTGCTCTTACACAGAGCATATACACAGTACCTAATGTACTATGTATAATATTGTTGTGTCCATATATATTTTTTAAAATCGTTATTTTAACCGTATGTGACTGTGTTTGTGGTGGAGACGCTGATGGGGTTGTTGTACTTCTCAAAGTAACCCGCTAGGCGGCAGTAGTACTCAACATTTCCGTTTGTGATTCGGGCTCGGTGTTTTTCCACGGGCAAAAGACCAAAGATAGAACAAAACGACATATATTTTTTTAAATCCTGCCTGAAACTGCCTCCTATTATTTATCGTGGACAGAAAGAAATGCAGATAAAAAAAATAGTTAACCCTAAATACACATTCTTTAAAGAGTACAGGAGCTGGTCTACGGTTGAATTCCATGAAAAAAAAAAAAGATTCACTAATGTTAAGAGCAGTCATGTCTGAACTGCCAAGTGATGTCACTGGGTAATAATGGCTGGTTATTGTTTTGTGCTAGGAGTGGCCACATCTGAGGAGACAAAAGTTTCAGACGTCTGTCACACGCCAGCACATGCCCTCCAACCCTGAGACAATGGAGCCGCGAGAGGAGGTGTCCACAGGAAGAGGGTCAGGTCAGAATCCTCCTTTCTCTCACAGTTCCTTTATTCTCCACTCTCCATACAAATGTGTGTGTGTGTGTGTGTGTGTGTGTGTGTGTCAAAGAAAACTGCCTTTTTGTGTTAGTCGACCCACACCCCCCTCCAGTTGAAATACTACTGAGAACCTGATAATGTGTATATGTTTATCTGTACAAACCAATGTATGCGTTGCTGCCACCTAGTGGCTGGAGGCTTGTTGTCATTCAATACAACCAGAAATATATGGTGATGTTGTCATAGTTGTGTCATGGTGACTCCTGCTGACCCTGGAGTGAAGTGCTGTGTTGGACCAGGTGTAAAACTAGTGCAGAACTCAGTAAACAGAGCAACACGGTGCAGGGTTTAACAATAGTATATTTTTTAGCAAAAACTAAGGACAATCAAATCTCAAACATTTTTGGTTTTTCACAGACAAAAAGACAAAGTCAAGGTTTTTTTTTTTTGGTATGATATCTTCATTTCATTGACACAACAGTCTTTAGTGAGGTAGAATAAAATGAAAAGAAATGACTCCTCTAAGGAAAAGGTAGGGTTCTTTTTTTTCCCCCAACTGTGATTGTGGAAAATAATGCACACAGTCGACTCAGACCAGGAACTACAGACACAGACTCTCACTGAAACCTGGGCTGCCAGCGGGAACAGATGGAAATACAGATGTATGTCATAAGAAAAAAAAAAACAAAAAAACATCTGCACTTATTTAACACCTTGTGTCCCAAGAATTGTGACAACAATCTTTATTTTTTTTCTCATCATTTCTGCTGGACGCCAGGGTTTCTGACTTTACTTTACTGCACGTCAGAGAAAAGTCGACCTATCCCTTTAAACTGGCTAATGAAATGACATGAAATAAATATTTCAAAGGTATGTCTTCAGAATGAGGTAGAAATGGTCACAGAAAAATGTACAAGATACAACAAAAGTACAAGTGAAGTCACAAAATTAACACTGAAATTCATTTGGACAAACCCAACACCGTACGCAGTGAATCGTGAGTAACGCCAGCGATACGGCGAATACTGTCGCGTGCCGCCGTGTGTCAGCAAATTCCTCGTGTGATGTTGAAGAGCATTCAGGGTTGAAGTTAAGCGCTTGGATTTTCTTTACTTTTTTTTCTTTTATAAAAACACCTTAGTTAAAGGCTTAACCTGAATTTTCTAATAATCCTGCCGTCGTCAGCATATATTTGTTTTAAACTTAGAGTTTTAAGTCAATTTTATGAATGTGCGTCAAAGTACTTTTAGTGTACTTTGTCAGTGTACTTTTTCATCACACCTGAATGTTAGGCAGGATGCTGAAAACGTTGTATGGCACCAATGTTACGACTCAGAGAAAGACGTTTGTTTCCGGTGACGGCACAGATTTTTACATCTTTTATTTGTGTCCGTCACGTTTTTTCCCAACTTCTTCAGGCCGTGAATACATTAAAGCTTTACCAAAAAAAGCGGTTTTTAAAAATACTGCGGTGACCAGTGGAAGTGGGACGCTGAAGCACAGACGTTTGCCTTGTGATATGTCAGAGGTTGTATACGTGGAGTGCTTTGTTGTGACTTTTTGTCCACCAAACCTACACTAATACTTAACGTGTCATTCATTTCATCAAAAGCTAGTAGAGAATTACATCTATACATGAAGAAAAAATATGTTTCCTTATATCTAAAAACATAGTCGATGTACAATATGGCATGTATTGTCATTTAAAAAAAATATTTGAATTACATTCAACATTTCAGGCCTTGGTACAAAAAACCTCAAGTTTAATTTCACCAGAGCTAAGAAGCTGTGTGTGTGTGTGCGCGCGTGTATGTGTGTGTGTGTACATGCACATGTATGTATATGTGTATATTCTACTCATAATATCAAAGGCCTACGGTAAGATTTTTTTTTTTTATTTTGCAGAAATATCTTCTTCTTTTTTTTTACGTTGACAAAGCCGTGGCTCCCCTTTCAATAATTTTTCCCGATTGGCTCCGTACAAACCCCCTAAATTTAAAGCATACATTCTTATATCATCATTCTGAGGTAACAATATTCTTCCTGAGTATTCAACAACAAAATCTTATAAATCATCCTTTAACAGAAGCAAAGGTAAAAAGAATGCATATTTAAAAAAAAAAAAAAAAAAAAAAAAAAGACTAAGAGCCAGAAGACAAGCAGGTACATTTTCATGAAGCGTGGAACGCTTGAAGCTGACGTCTGGTCGCTGCGTCTGAACAGGAATACCTGTGAACGCCTCGCTGTGAGTGAGTGTGAACAGTGTCGTTACAATGTCATGTCTTGATGATATTAGTGGTGAAAAAAATACCTGTTTGTTTCAGGATAGAAAGCGGCCTGTAAACACCAGCCATGAACGATGGTCTGCATGGTCTAAACCGTTAGATTCATTCTCCTCTCCTTCATTTTAGAACTTTTAGTCTGAGGGGAGGCGTGTGGTGTTCACCCTCGACCTACGGTTTGATGAGCAGCTGGTTAAAAACTAATTCATCGACTACAGCAGACTAAGGACAGCGGGGCAGGGTGTAGAGGACTCGAGCCGTGGCCGTGAGCGTTGTGACGCAGCAGTGATTGTGCTGAAGTAGTTTGGCGTTTCCAGTTATTGCTCTCCGTAGTTTTTGGTCAGTAATGATTTTTTTGTGTGTGTGTGTTTGTGGTTTATTAGAACACACTGCAGTCAAAGGCCTTTCACACACATCATGGCTACAAATAATTTTACACCATTTCTAATTCTGCGACATTGCAGTGCTGTTGCCGCAGTAGCAGAAAGGAAATAAATAGGATCCTGAGAGAAACAGACACTCCACATAAAGACTCTAATAATACTACGTATGCAGAGAATGTCTCAACCTCACCCCCTAAGACTGACCACGATCAGGGTACAGGCCGACAGGCCCGAGTGAATCTTTGGAAAAAACACACATGATGAAAATATTGAAGCTTCACGAGGAGCCGCGTCCGCGTGCGTTCTTGTCTCTGCTGGTAAAATGAAACATTTCATTGATACGTCCAATCTCATCCCCCTAAATATATTTGGATTAAGGACCAGGATCGCTTTGTGAGAGCGATGAGCTCCTCTTCAGCGGCCTCCGGCAGGGTCCTCGGGTCGAGGGTGCGATGCTGGTATCTTCATAGACATTCTCTGCTGCTGAGAAAAGTTGTGCTCCCCCGATACGCTCTCTCCGGCTAGACCAGATGATGGGCTGTAGTCCCCTGATCCACCATACGGGGGCGACAGCAGAGGTTTTCCCGGTTTGTACGCCAGCTGGTCTGAGCCTGAGTCGCTCATGTGGTAGCCGTTGCCGTGACCGTTGCCATGGCTTTTGCTCTGACTGTTTCCTTGACCGTTGCCGTACTTCCTGTAGCGGGAGCCTTCCACCTCCGCCCCCTCCTGTCCCTCCTGTGCCATCTCAAAGGCCTTACGTTTCAGGGCCCCCGCCGCCTCCGAGCCGGCACTGAGGCCGTGGGATGCGTAGCTGTAACCTCCCCCCACCATGGTGGGTCTAGGTGCAAGAGGGGTTGGAGCGTTAAGCCCAGAGGGCAGGTAAGAGGCACTGGGGTGGCTGTATCCAGAGGACAGGCTGCTCTGAGGGTAGCAGCCCGGCGGGTAGTTGTAGACTGGAGTGCTGGCGCTGTAGCTCGGTACTAAGGTTGGTGGACCTTGCAAAGAGTGAAGAGTGGCAGGGGGAAGTGCTGCACTGGGCTGAGGGCAGTATCCTGAGGACAGGTAGGTGCTGTTGTAGGCGGGGGGGTATTCCTGAGATGTTGGGGCGCCGCAGGAGTTCGCCCCACTGTAACTGGGCTCAGAGGCCAAATTACTGCTCACTACTGTCACACTTCCTGTGGCGGGGATGCCCACGGACGCTGCGCCCACTTTGGTGCCAGTTATCGCCTCAAGTCCAGGGTAACAGTCCACGCTCTGACCTAGAGACCAGGGCTCCGATTCAGCTTTCAGGAAAGTTCCAGGCTCAGGGTAGGCCCCCGTCGGGGGGCGTTCATAAGGGAGTTCGAGTCCAGAGTACTTTTCGGCGTAGCGTTTAAGGAGAGAAGAAGCAGTGAGGGCTGATATGTCATCGCTAGCCCAAGGGTAACCTGCAGTGCCGTAGCCACGGCGAGCAGCTGATGTGTAGGGGTCGTGTTTGTGACCAGACGGGGGTGAAGTGGTCGAGGTGACATCTAGGTGCTGCTCAGGCCACTGAGACAAGGGGGCGTTGTGCTCCGGAGACCAGTGCATCTTCAACAGACCTGAGAAAAACGGAGATGGAATTTGGATTACAACAAATATATAACTTTTCATTAGGACGCTTCTCGTCAGAAATGTGTGCACATGGCTAAGATGCTACTTGAAGGATGAAGAAGAGCTCCCCCTAGAATCAAAGGAACGAACCTAGCAATAAAATAGCATAGAAGATTAGCTTAGCTTAGATAAACTGTTTTGCTAAATACAGAAAAACGTAGGTGAAAATAAAACAGTAATGTTGTTCTCTGCTACAGGCTGTTACATCGGTGTTCATATCACCCTCTGCAGGCGAGGAGGTGGAGCTACATCTCCTTGTGTGTGAGCAGTTTTTTAAGAATAGTTACAGACTTCATCATTGAATCAAAGTAACCAATCGAGTAAGAGGATTCACTTTTAGAACATCCGACCTCCGCAGACACAATGACAAACACTTTCCAGAATCGTGTTGTTTCTGATTCAGTGCTTTTTTACACAGTCTCATCCAGGCAGGGGACAACTGTCCTAATCTTTTTATGAAGCCGACGACATAGCCCCCGGCCTGGTCTCCACGGCGATAAGCCTCTATCAGCCAGTGCACTGCCCTCTGCCTTTGCTTCTCTCACATTGGGGCCATTGTTGTCTCTTTGTGAGACTTTTAGTCCACAAAGCCACCCCCACTGAGCGTGTGATCTAATTCGGCCAAAACCTCAGGGGTCTGCTGGACAGAGGAGGGGGGTGGGGGGGCAGAAGGTGGGGTCAGTTTGAGCAGAGGGAGATCAGGATAGTTTCTCCCAAATTTACACAGGAGACGGGGTTGACGTGTATCAAGAATGTGTTTGTCGTAAAGACTCAGAACGTATCAGTTTTCAGAACCACGTGTCGTTCCACAGGAACAGTCGCACAAACAGCCCAAAACCATTGGTTTAGTGAACGCTGGCTTGTCCGACTGGCGTTAAGCTGACATTCCAGACATTGCAGAGTATTATTAAACTGTCTTGACCCCAGGCCTGGACCTGAGGAGGGCCTTGAATTTAGCAGCAGTACATAAAGAGGTTCTACAGCAGGACATCCAGCTCAGAGGGCGGGGCCACAGGAGATGGGACGTCTTTGAGAGATATCAGAGTGAGGGGTTAATAATAATAACTTTGCCTTTTTGATTAAAGAAAAAAAAGTAACAGTAACTTTTTATTATGATTAGCAGTAATCTCTCTAAGATAAGGTACTTTTGCAGGTTATTCCAAAATGTAAAAATTGTATTAATAATAAATATTTGGTGTATTCAGTATTAAGAAAACAACAATCATGTTTTTACGCTATTTTGTTTTGGAAATACATTAGCACATGTTTTTATGCTATTTTGTTTTGGAAATACATTAGCATAAAGGCTAATAACAGCTCTGAGGTTTAGCCTGGTGCCTTTATTTACTGTCGCTGACGCCATCGTACGAATCAAAAAAACACCCTCCTGTTCTTTGGTCTTCTGAATGAGGCACATTTAATTCTTAACGTTATATGGCAGACGATGAAGGACAAAAATAAATCACACCCTGACATTTTTACTTAACACTTAAATTGTAGCTTACTATTAATGTTGCTTTTTTTTTTTTTAAAGACACACTCACTGCTTCTCTCTCACACGTCTTCAGTCTGAATCTTACATTTACATGTGGATTATTTCAGGTTGAGTCACATGTCCACGGGGACTACCAGATGGGCCAGTAAACGGTCCACATCCCTAAATTAAATGATCCTTCAGCCTAATAATCCCGCTCATCCAATCCAGGGATCGCAGAGCTCCCGGCAGGCGCAGGCTTGAAGCTGGATGTAAGAAATCTCTGTGCTCCAGGGATTTCCAGCCAATCAGAACACACCGTAACCACAACAGCTAAAGCTAAAGTGTAGTAGCATCGAGTTTATATTGAAGAGAACCCCGGGCCATTTAGTGATGAAGACAGTGATGATGATCAGTTGAACTTCATCAGTTACTGTATATGGACTTTATGGTAAATACTTTGTCACAGAGTGACCAGATAAATGCCATTTCAACAGTACATTTAATATCACATTTCACAGGAAATGTAACCTACAGCTGTCAGTGCTATTTTTGTTATTATGGATCTAAGAGTTTATTTATATTATCACAAAGTTTAAAGAACAGTGAGAATATTTAAAGTATGTGAAGTTTCTACGGCTTGTCGTAACAAATCACCTCTTGATAAAGTACATGTGTGACCATCAGACTGGTACTCACAGGGCATGCTGATGGTAGACATGTCGACCAATCACTCGCTGCTTTACCTTCAATCTACGCCTCACACCCGTCCGGACCAGATGGTCTATAATCTAATGTCCAGCATATCTGAGCAGAGGGATCGGAGCCCCTGAAAACCTCATCAAGACTCGGTGGACGAATGAAAGAAACTGAGCAGAATGATGGTCTGGATGAGTTAAAGGACCAGACTGTAAAAATCAGACTAATGAAGGATTAGAGCACACGGGGATTATGGGAGTGTCGACGCTCGGTGACAAGAATTAAAGCAAGTCCAGCTCCTTATTCTTTCTGTCGGTCGGAAAACATACAGTAAATGAAGTGGATGGTTGACTCTCTTACAGTTATTAAAACGTAACGGTGAAGATTATAAAATTGAGCGGTGACTCTGTTACAGAGATATTCAAACGTAACGGTGAAGATTATAAATTTGATGGAGTAGAATGAAGCCGTTTTCATCAAGTCGACAATAAGAAAAAAAAATACATAGCAGTTAAAAATAAATAATGCCGGGTCTGAAGTCTGTTAGTGTCCAAATAAAAACTTTTCACATGACAGGACGCATTTTATATATGGATTTATGTGAAATTGTAGGAACTTTTGTAAAGTTTTCTACAATATTTTAAAACAACATGTTATCAAAAATATTTAGTGAAACGTGTACCTGATCTTCGTCTGAAACGTCTGAATTAGAAATTAGATCAATTTTATAATTTTTTTTTCATTCTACTGTGAACTTTTCATATTAAATTAATTTTTTTTTTCATTCTACTGTGAACTTTTTCCTCACTTTTTGTAATTCAAATAGTTAGTAATATTTAAATTAAACTGATATTTTTATATTTTATATTCCTTCAAAAATGGTTAAAATGACAACAGTTTTTTTTCACCCTTTCTGCACATCAAAAAAAAAATCACAGGTCAGATTTTGGACCAGATCTAGGGCGAGTTTGTTTTTCTAAGAAATGTCCACATGTATTACAGTCTATGTTTTAGCACTGAAGCATCAGACATCTGTGTTAAAGTGAGGATTTTAGGGACCGGGTTCTGGGTATTAGGGGGGATGAGTGAGGGAGCCCCAGACACTAATCTTGCATCTCATGCTCGGGGCTTGGAAAACGCCCCTCCATTCTTGGCCATGCTTGGCTTACAAGAGACAAAGATGAGCACTAAGCCAGCCTGGTGCTCTGACAGTTTTCCTTAATCATTGAGATTATCATACTGTCGACCGCTGCTGCTTTTCCTCCGGGTCTGCCCTCTGGCTTTTTGGCTTCTGATGAATGGAACGCCGTGGAAAGATAAAACCAGAGAAGCAGAAACCTGAAAAAAGGTCAAACCTTTGAGGCTGTGCAGCTGAGAGTACATCAGAATGTCAACTCTCTGTGATGCTGAGTGCTGCATGTGTTTTAGACGACCTATTAGATCGTTAATATTAGAGTCGTTAAACACTGTGTACTCAAAGCTTGGTTGAAGAATTGATTTTTTTTTAAAAAAGTAAACCTGATTTTCTGCTTCTTTCTTTTAAATAACCGCAAGGTTGCAGGTTCAATACCACCTAGACCCTCAAATCCCATGGTTGGGTTGTGTCAGGCAGGTCACCTGGTGTTAAATCTCCATTCGATAAAAAAACAAGTGCCCTTTAACTTTCCATCATTGATTGATTCACCTTCTGCTACATCATATTTTTCAGGGTTTCAAGGGTTGGAGTCGGCTTTAAAGTTCAACAACGACTCACGCTTAGTCAACCAAAAACTTTGACTTTAATGAACTATTGTTGTTCTTATTATTCTTACTTATTGATGTCGTTTTTCCTCCTCTTATGTGAATGTTAATGTCCTTCCATTTGGTCAGTCTAGGCTTTTATATTTTCTTATTTTCTGAAATACTTTCTTTGTGATCTTGGGAAGCTGCTCTGGTTTTTATAAATTTTATTTACAAGCTGAATAAGTAGATCGCAAAGGGAGTAATGGTAGATCATGAGCATTTAAAATAAATTTTTTTTTTTTTCTATATTAAACCTCTAGAGGGAGATTAGCAACAATACATTATTACATCATCAGTGCCATAAAGCTGCAGCTGTTTAATCAATGTATAATGACTATATATAAAGTATATTCCGCTCATATGGATAAATATATATTAAATAAAAGGTCGATCACTTTGCTCTGGTCTTTTTAAAAGTAGCTCCTAATCCAACACAGTGTTGACACCCGCTGGTCCACAGGACAAATCTAGTTTGAATCTTCCGTGTATAAATCATTCTGACTATTGTCCTTCTACTTGACCTCATGCCACAAAAACTGTAGGTGACCTCAGATCTACCATCATGTTCTCTCACACTGTAGTCAAGACCCTCTAACAACAGATCCTCAGGTTGAAATAAATGGGGGAGGAGGGGGGAGACGAGGGGGGGGGTGTGATTGTAAACTGCAGCTGAATCAATCCAATAAGGAAATGGACTAAATGTGAGTGACCATCAGGGACCGGGTCAGCGCGTGTTTCCATAATGACTTCTCTTTGTATTCATTACCTCATCACGTCGGTTCCTTCTAGAACAAACCAAACCAAACCCCAGTCTTGATAGTCAGCAGTCCTCTGTCGGACTCGTGGTCCACTGCGTGGTCAGTATGAGTAATTAGAGGTTAATTACATGAAAGTACACGTGGGGGAAGGGGCCGGCCTGGGATAGGATTTGGGGGTTGTGCAGCATCAGAGCCGGCTGACCGGTCGGTCGGTCGGTCGGTCGGTCAGTTGTTAGAAATCAGCCTTTTCAAAGCTTCTCTGTCAGAGCTTTTAGTCCATTTACAACAAACAAAGACTTTGCATTTCCTGGGGACGAACAAACACGCGCAACGCGATGCACTTCTTTGGTGTGGCCTGTGACTGCGGCCGGCCAACAGGCTGGAGGAGTCCTGGTCATCCACTGGTCATCCACCGAATGACTCAAGTTGCTGGAATGCCAGGAATCTAACCTGCGATCTATTTACAAAGCACATATCCTCTCCATACAGGCAACAAGGAACTGTCCACTCCCCTGCTAAAGGAAGGGACGGGGGGGCAGGGGTGGGGGGGGGGACGTGCTTCCTTTACAGTAGAGATAAATGAGCGAATCAGCTGTTTGAACCTTACCGGTTAATCTGTATCAGTTGGGGCGTTCGCTGCATCGGGGGTGATGGTGATGGTGGGAGGGGG
>NC_024317.1:3846970-3851879 GCF_000523025.1 Cynoglossus semilaevis | reverse complement strand
TGGGGGGGGAGGGGGATGGGGGGAGGGGGAGTGGGGGGGGGGTTTGGATCAATACAGAACAGGAGAGAGGAAGAGGAAACTTTCTGTTGAAACACAGGCAGCCTGGTTTCTGCTCAGGTGGACAATCGACACCCGGTCACTGTATTTCTGCCCTGACAGTAAACAACGACCGCCGTCTCCAACATTCAGCATTAGGACCAGTCTGAAGGAGGAACAACCCCCCCACTGACCACTGACCACTGACCACACAGCTACTGTACCCACTCTGAACCCCTGACTCCTCACATGACGTTAATTTTCCAAATCATATTTTCTTAACACGACCGAGAAAAACGGACTCAGCTTTAATGAACTTTGTTTGTTTTGTTTTGAATTATTTAAAAAAAAAAACTCTTTCTGATTTTACTAGATTGAAGAGCCTGTGTCTGTGCTGTAGCACCAGTGTGTGTGTGTGTGTGTGTATTTATGTGTGTGTGTGTGTGTGTGTGTTGAAGCCTGTGTGGTCAGTTTTCACCTCCCCCACTCCCTGAGCTCACACTCACATGTGGCAGAGGCTGGCCTGGCCCCACTTTGCTTATTGTGTCCACTCATATATCAGGCTGCAGCTGACCAGTCCGTCCACCCGTCCACCCGTCCACCCGTCCACCCGTCCTCCCGTCCTCCCGTCCTCTCCATCTGCCCTTCACTCTGCTCCGCAAAGGTCTTCACTGGAAAATCTAATGAGGAGCTAAGGTGTGCAATTAGCTGCACAAGCCGCCCTGATGACTTTGGACCACTAATGAGTGTGTGATGGTGGAACAGTGTGTGTGTGTTTGTGTGTCCATGAATGCAGGACTAATGAGAGCCCGTTGACACGGGGCTGACTAAGAATCTGGCTTTTATTCAGACAGAAACTCCAGCTCAGGAGAAACTGACAACTGAGTCGTGTGGACAACTGCTCGTCCCTTTGATCAACACACACACACACACACACATACACACCAATAGACGCTGACCATAATGTCTGTGTTTGGTGGGGGAGTGTTTATTTACGGGTTTTAATTTTAGTTTTTGTGTTTCCGTGGGAAGACGCCGCGTCTTTCAGTGAAAGGAATGTGACACGTGAACGTCACGAACACTTGAGAAAACTCACCCTCGGCCGCAGTTTTGTGTTGATTGTGTCTGGACTGTGTGTTGTGTGTGTGCGACGTCGCTCTTTGGAATCTAAAATTATTTTGCTGTAAATCCCCTCTTGCATTATTCCCATCAGATTAGCGTTGTAATCCTGTTAAAGCCTGGCCTAATCAATAGGCAAAGGCAATCAATATAGGAATATTCATCAGCTCAGATAACACCCGCTCATGATTAGCATATATACACGCTGCTGCTGCTGCTGCTGCTGCTGCTGCTGCTGCTGTGATGTGTCAGTGAGATTTAGGGGGATTTATCTGGAGACGTACACGACGAGCCTGCAAAAGGATCTGTTGGCTGAGATAACGGCGGACGGGAAATTCAGGTTAAAATCCAGAGAAGTGTCCACGGAGACACAGATGTTTGAGTCTGACATGATTAAAGTGAAATATGTGGAAAAAAAATCTAAATTGATGACATATATTTTGCATTAATATAATGTTTGTTTACACTTTTAGGGTCACGTCTCTTATGTCTAAAATACTAACACAGTTTATAATTGTACCTCAGTATATCATTACAAGTAAAAGGCAACATTTACCACTAACTAACCCGAGTCACCAGCGTCTAATACAGTAGTTCATGTTTCTGTAGATAATACTTTTTGGTTTTTTTTCATGAGATTAATTCCCATAAAACAAATATTTTTGCGTTTTTCTCATGAATACGAACTAAGAAAACGTCAGTCGGTACGAGAACTGAACTTAGGTTTAGATTTTACAGTGTTTTGTGAAGAAGTCATTTATTCTCTAGTGCAATCGTATCAAAGAATGGTCTAGAAAACAGCTTTGTTGGATCATATCCTATCACGGCAGCACAAACAACATGTTTATATGTGAGAATTCATCTTTAAATGTATTTGAATTTCACACATATATATATATATATATCTGTGGTGTATTTTCTGCTCTGTCAATGTTCCTGCGCCGTTTGTTTTATTTCATTGAAACAACATGTAACTGTGACCTGTCAACCTGCAAGAGCTGGAAAATTACACACTGGACACTTTCTTTCAAAAATGTCACTACGCAAACAAAGCCTGAAGACTCAGCTGTTAAAGCCATTAACATATCTTATTCTCAGAGACCCCCCCCCACCACCATACCTCCCCCCCACCCCACCACCTGCCCTCCTCTACACTAGAAGCCGAAGAAGGAGTGTAGTAAAAAAAAATAAATCTGGATTACAGAAATGACACACTCCACCGCGGGATGAGTGGTGTTTACGACATCAGCGCGGTCGGCAGTGACAGGTGAAACGCAGACTTACTGTAAGGGGTGACAGGACTGAGCATTCTGCAGCCCTGGCCCCCAGGTCAAGAGGAGGAGAGGGACCAGGTCCACTTGGTGCTAGTGACGGTCCAGCTGCATGCTGCGGACTCTGCCTGGACCACTGCCTCTGCTGACGCTGCTGCAGTCTGGACTAGTGAGCGGCCTCCTGCACTCCTCCATGGTTCACCTCACACTTCAACGCTGCTGCCACACATGGCCACCTGAAGAACGCACACATGCTGATGTCAGAGCCAACAGACAGACTGGCCTCAGAGGTTTTTTTTTTTTTTTTAACGTACAATGAACTTTTTTTATTCGACTTTTTTTTTTGTGTTTGTTATTGGGAGAGCCGCTCCTGGAACGACAGTCATCGGTGAACTCTGACGGTCCCTGTGGATTTCCTCGTCTGTTTATCTCTATGCACGTTTTCTGCATGTGCGTCAGGGACCGTTACCCTCTGACAACATGAGGCAGGAAAGGGTAAAGTTTTAGAGAAGCACCTCACGTTTCAACATTAACATCACAAACAGATAAGTTTGTGCTGCGTGGAGAGGAAGACACAGAATCGGAACAGGGAAAAAAAATGGTTTAAATTAAAGTAAAAAAAATCGTCGATACACAAAAGACAAACTACACAAAACTGCACGAACGACGATTCGTAGAAACACAGTGTGATGAGAACAAGTGTCCCAGATGAAGGGGGTCGTATCAGGAAAGATAAGGAACGAACGGAGGAGGAATGTGCAAGAAGCAGCAGAATCTTTGTCATTTTCTACTGAGAGGAAACAAAGACAGTGGTTTTCAACAAGTTCACTGACCTGATCATGTCTGGATCTGCTCCACCAGCTCAGTTTAGAAAGTAATCCACCATTCCACAAAGTAAAACAGAGGGAGCGGACAGCGATGTGTGGTCGAGGGAGAGAGAGAGTGTGTGTGTGTGTCTGTATACGTGTGTGTGTGTGAGAGAGAGAGAGAGAGAGAGAGAGAGAGAGGCTTGGACTCTTCTGGGACTCTATCCTTTGCTCCTCTACTCCCTCACTGGCCCTCCCGCTCCCTCCCTCTTTCCCCTCTCCCCCAAGATTTGTTGCCTCTGACAGATCAATAACCTCCTTCTACTTATCCACGTGAGAATAAATGACAAACGACCGTCTTTTAAAGACAGCTGCTGGAAACATGGCTCCTCTGCTGACCTCCTCACTCGTCACCCATTTGATGGTTCACTGAGCCGATAGATCCGGGTCACCGAGGTGCCGTGTGTGTGAAATGTACGGTCAAACGTTGGCAGCCCATCTGCTGCTGTATGAATCATGGATCAGGAGGTGGATGATGTGGGACAGTGTGATGGTTCCTGTTACATCACTGCTGCCAAAAACACAATGTTTCTGTGTCCAAGAGAGGAAGAGGGAGAGAGAGAGAGAGAGAGAGAGAGAGAGAGAGGGAAAAAGTGACCTATCATGCAGTGTCATAAAGCAGCCTGTATTCTACTGCTGTGTGTGTGTGTGTGTGTGAGCTTGAATTTCTGCATGTGTGTTCCTGCCTGCATTTGTGTATGACCTTATACACACGTGTGTGTGTGTGTGTGTGTCCTGTGAAGGATCACACCTAATTCCCCCCTTGACAGTGAAAAAACAGTGAATTTTCGGCCCCACTGATCGGACGAGAAGTTCAGTTACTGTCAATGACTCTATTGATCTGACACATTGATCTCAGTGTGTTTTCAGGGAGGGTGGGGCCTGAAACAACCAATTCCTGTGTTACCCCATCCCCCCCTGCACACATGCACGCTCACCAGCCTGCACCCATGACCACCCTGCGTCGGCCTGTAACGTTAGGGCAGTTTGAATAGAAGCCCTAAAAATGTGAAGCACAGACTTTGAGGCGTGTATTGGAATAAACATTCAATTTTTTAGGGAATTTTGTGTAAATGTGCTGAGCTAATGGCTAATTCCATTTCCTTATTTAAGCTCACCCCCCCGACTCCTCCACCCCCCCCACGCCCCTCCCTGGCTCCGATCCCTCATACACAGAGACACAGCTGTGTTTCTGCATTTAGAGTTATGGTGTAGGCGGGGCCGAGCTGATCTACTCCTCATGTTACCCTGCTGTAAACACTCATGGCCCTGCAGGACATGCTCCGCTTCGTCTCTGTTTGCAACAACAGACATTCACACACAATCACACACATATTTACAAGCCACGTCTCAGAAAGTGGCGGCTCTCACCGTCCTAACGTTTCTCTCTTTAATTCGTGATGAAAGGCTAATAATAATATAATTAGTCCCTAAAAAACTGCGTTACCACCTGAGTGATAGTTAGGCACAAGTAAAGTATAACGGTTTGGTGAGAGAACTTCATCAGTCGATGCAGAGGAGTAGCGGCTAGTGCAGGTCTCAGCTATTTCTCTCTTTTGTGCCTGCTGACTGACACTGAAAAAAAGAAAAAGGCCACGTTGTTTTTTTTTTTTTTTT
>NC_024317.1:3841103-3843745 GCF_000523025.1 Cynoglossus semilaevis | reverse complement strand
AAAGGGAGAGAGAGAGAGAGAGAGAGAGAGAGAGAGAGGGAAAAAGTGACCTATCATGCAGTGTCATAAAGCAGCCTGTATTCTACTGCTGTGTGTGTGTGTGTGTGTGAGCTTGAATTTCTGCATGTGTGTTCCTGCCTGCATTTGTGTATGACCTTACACACGTGTGTGTGTGTGTGTGTGTCCTGTGAAGGATCACACCTAATTCCCCCCTTGACAGTGAAAAACAGTGAATTTTCGGCCCCACTGATCGGACGAGAAGTTCAGTTACTGTCAATGACTCTATTGATCTGACACATTGATCTCAGTGTGTTTTCAGGGAGGGTGGGGCCTGAAACAACCAATTCCTGTGTTACCCCATCCCCCCCTGCACACATGCACGCTCACCAGCCTGCACCCATGACCACCCTGCGTCGGCCTGTAACGTTAGGGCAGTTTGAATAGAAGCCCTAAAAATGTGTAGCACAGACTTTGAGGCGTGTATTGGAATAAACATTCAATTTTTTCGGGAATTTTGTGTAAATGTGCTGAGCTAATGGCTAATTCCATTGCCTTATTTAAGCTCACCCCCCCGACTCCTCCACCCCCCCCACGCCCCTCCCTGGCTCCGATCCCTCATACACAGAGACACAGCTGTGTTTCTGCATTTAGAGTTATGGTGTAGGCGGGGCCGAGCTGATCTACTCCTCATGTTACCCTGCTGTAAACACTCATGGCCCTGCAGGACATGCTCCGCTTCGTCTCTGTTTGCAACAACAGACATTCACACACAATCACACACATATTTACAAGCCACGTCTCAGAAAGTGGCGGCTCTCACCGTCCTAACGTTTCTCTCTTTAATTCGTGATGAAAGGCTAATAATAATATAATTAGTCCCTAAAAAACTGCGTTACCACCTGAGTGATAGTTAGGCACAAGTAAAGTATAACGGTTTGGTGAGAGAACTTCATCAGTCGATGCAGAGGAGTAGCGGCTAGTGCAGGTCTCAGCTATTTCTCTCTTTTGTGCCTGCTGACTGACACTGAAAAAAAGAAAAAGGCCACGTTGTTTTTTTTTTTTTTTTTTTTTCAGGCAAGGAAACAATCCATCTAAACAAGCCCAAATGTGCTGCAGGGGCCGTTCTTTTCACTCTAGGAAACGTAGGTTGTTTGATACGTTCTCTGCGCTGAGTGGACGTCCTCGGATGTGACTTCTGGTTATGTCAGAAACACCTCTGCCTGTAGATGCAGGTCACTGGGACAAAGTGAAGGACAAAGGGCAGAGCGTGCGCTAATGACTGTCAACAGAAGGGCAAATATTAGCATGAAGGCAAAACTCGAATTTCCTGACTGTGACAAACAGAAGAAATATATTTTAACCCATCGACACACACACACACACACACACACACACACACGCTTGCACACACGTGACCATGTTGGACATTGGACGTGGTAACTCTAAGCCTGGTTCCCTTTTGCCCTGTGGGTGGGATAGGTCACATGATAGCACCCCGGAGAAGCTCAGCTGTTTGTCACTCTAATTCTGTCTCAAGCAGCTGAGCAATGGCCCCACTGCTCCACTGAACTGTCCCACTAAAAAAAAAAAAAAATGTGTGTGCGTGTGTACGTATGTGTGTCAAACAGGCAAAACATTTTTTTTATGTATATAGGTATATATGTATATATGATAAAGAATCTACATGAAATACTACTGTAGCCGTAAAACACACTGCAGAAAAATCCCTCAGCATGAAAAAGAGAATAGAAAGTATGAAGAGATACTGTAGTGGGGCAAAACAGGAAGAGGAAATCTTTGGAAAAACCCACAGGAAACGTGGGTATTGTTTCTGTCATCCGACGGTGCCTGTGCAGTGCTGCGTCCCAAATGATGTCGGTTGAGTTATGTATTTTACTTTTAGAAAAATAGCTGATTATTATTATTATTATTATTATTATTATTATTATTATTATTAGTATTATTATTCAAAATGTCAGTTCCAAGACTGGGTCAGGTCAGAGTCCTACCCTAGTCTTAGTATTAAAGTAGTATTAGAACATTTTTGTAAAATTATTTTTCAAAATTCTACCTTTTCTTGCATGTTTTTAATAAAATTAGGGCATTTAGAGAACATTTTTAGAAATTTTGTTCTATAAAATCTTCTGTCAAAATGTGAACTTTTATGTCATTTCCGGTCAAAAACTAAAAGATTTTGACGAACATTTTTGTAAAATTATTTTTTTAAATTACATCTTTTCCTGCATGTTTCTCATAAAATTAGGGCATTTGGGAAACATTTTCTTAAAATCTTTTTATTAAGTTTTCTGTCAAAATGTGATTTTTTTCCCGTCATTTCCGGTCAAAAACTTAAACATTTTGATGAAAATTATTGTAAAACTATTTTTAAATATTATATTTTATCTTGAATGTTTTTTATAAAATTAGGGCATTAAGCTAACATTTTGTAAATGTTTTTAAAAATTTGCTCTCAAAATGTGAATTTTTTGTGTCATTTTCGGTCAAATACTAAAAGATTTTGATGATAATGTTTGTAAAATTAGGCCATTTAGTGAACTTTTAGGTGTCATTTTTGGCCATAAATTAAAAGATTTCAACGAAATTTTGTTTAATTCTGTAATTTTTTTGGATTTTTTCACGAT
>NC_024317.1:3829397-3841003 GCF_000523025.1 Cynoglossus semilaevis | reverse complement strand
ATAAGCAGAATGATGATAAAATCTAAATACATGTCTATCTTGCATTACACTAAAAACAAGATAAACAATATTCAGTTATCAACATTTCAAGTAGCAACAAACAGCATGAACCTTCTTTGCTGCTTGATAATTAAATAAATGACTACTACCTTTACACATCTGTCAAACAATAATTAAATAAATGCACCACTACCTTTACACATCTGTCAAACATAAACAATTACACCCAAATGGACCAGTAATTCTTACCTGCGCATACGCTTCTTCCTCCACTGAAAAAGAAAAATCGTATCAATTAAAAGTAGCCTAGTGGTGAAGCTTGAAATTAGTCAAACATTTAGAAAAAAAAATCTATGCATATAAGGCTATAATAAAAATTGTGTGGTAATGTTTCTAAGATGAACTCAAACGTTTTCAATTTATAATATTGTTAATTGACAATGCACTTAATGCACTTGAGTGGCAAACGTTCGTTACATTAAGTTGTTATATTTATAACAATTGCACTAAGATTTAATTTGGGAATTCCTATATTTTCAATTACAAATCTTGAAATACATTTTTAGTTTGCAGCTACATGTGAGCTGAAATGTGCCAATGCGAACACTGCAGCATGCCGAAAACAGGGCCGTAGTTAGCATTGTTAGCATTCCCGCTACTGTATACATATATATATAAAAGTAAGGCTTCACAAACAACCAACGATATTAAAGACATTGGAAATAGAGATGTGGACAGATGTAATAATATACACTTAGAGATCAGTGTATGTTGTGAAAGCGTTTTAATCTCGTGCTCCTATGCAGCACCGGGTGCTAACACCAGCAACAGAGAACAAATACAGCAACATTAAAAGACGGCGACAACTCACGGTACCTTGGCTCTCATCGTGTGGAGAGATTTCTGTAAAAACAAGCAGATACGATTATAAGAAACTGTGGATGACAAAGGAAATGTTTGGATTATTTTGGATATAGTCGAGGACAAAATTCTTCTTTACCTCAAAGCGAAAAGAGCAACGGAAAGAGGATGTGACGAAGGAATACAGCAATATTTATAACATTTCTGACGTCATCGCACGTTTGTCCTTTATGGGTAATGTAGTTAACTTACAAACCGTTCTTTTCTATCTGGGTTCATTGATTAACGTGAATGTATCGAGCTTAATATTCACCTAGTTAACCTCATAATTATTTAATTACACCATATTATTTTGTTAATTAAATATTGTTGTGCAATTTCTAAATGTTTTCATGTAGTAAATACCTCATATGTTTCAATTTGAACTTCATTTGCGATGATACCGCCATTTTGTTTGTTTACTGTGTTAATTTATTGTAATCAAATAAATCCCTTTCAATCCATGTACCAGTTTTTGGGATAATCCCCTCATGATGTCACTGATCTCTATTATTTTGGCCTTATTTTAACACTATTATATCCATAATCCCTCAAGTAGTGTTACTAATAATTTGTTCTTTTGACATTTTTTATTAAGATTCCATCATCAAATTCCATATTAATGGAGTCTTTGGGTAATTTATGATAATATTAGGTAAGTATTCACTGATTTTGATCTAACGCCTTCTTTATCTTTATCACCGTCACTGAGTCGACTCAAACATGTAAAACTGTGTCGCAGTGAATTGAAAACTCTGACACAAATCATTGACAGATAATTGAATAATCTATCATTTTATTAATGTAAAGATCCACTCATCCCAGAGGGAGCAGCAAAGTTTTATTTTCCCCAACATTTGCAACTGTTAACAAATGTGGTTTAACACTTTCGTTAAAACTCCAGACCCTAAATGAATCTGTGAAGTGGTCCAGTTTTTAATCATGTAAAAGCTCTGCGTCAGTTCTCAGGTTTCACCAGACTACAGATGAGAAAAACAAGTTAAAGGTTTCACAAAGACAGACCTAAAAGTCAGTTCATCTGTTTTACTTTGAAAGGGTCCCAGGGGAATGGCAGTAAATGTAGCAGTTTGTTCCTTTAAAGTCTCAACACATGCCACCTTAACTTTAATACCTTGGAGTCCTTACCTAAAAAGTTAATCTGTTATGAATAAAATATTACAATTTCATTAAAAGAAATGTGGTCATGTATCATCTGTTATGAATAAAATATTACAATTTGAATAAAAGAAATGTGGTCATTTTGTGGTCCTGGAGCTTTAGTGTTGACCTAAGAATCGTTATTAAATGTATTTCATGTTTTATTTTCATTTGTAGCACATCAGTGAACCCTTTGTTTGTGTTGTTCAGTTGTGATAATGCAGTGAACCCTGCAATTAAAAAAAAATCACATAGTATTCTTTAATAATAAAAAAGAAACAAGTACTTAATAATGATTATTATTATTATTTTTCTCATTGAGGTCGACAGATTCCAAACCCCTAAGTTGCAACAAATTTACTTTGTGGTAAATCATTGTTTTAAAGACATTAAAACAATGTTATTATCCAAGTTAAAAACAAACAAACATGTTCACAGCACAGCAGTCAGTTGTAAATATAAGATCCTTCATCTTTTAACTGATTTTAAAGTTCATCTGAATTGTTCAGTTCAGTCCGAAACACCGGCCAATTGGCCAAAAAAAACGGAGGGAAAATTGTTGATTTTCTGTTGCCTCTCCGTTGGACTTTGTGTGTGTTAAAGTCAGTCCTGAATTATTCATTATTGTTGTTGTTTTTCCCCTTTTCTTTATCCAGCTGCTTCTGTGCCCTCGGCTGGCTGTCCTGTCGCATTTACTACCGTCTTTGAGGCCTACAGGGAAAGAAAAGGTGGAGACAGATCGGGTTAATCAGAACAAATATTAAATGAAGCATCACTTTGGTTCTAGTTTGTTCTTCAGAAAATCCTTTTTTTTTGTCTTTTGACAATAGAACTATTTATTTTCAGAATGTCATGTTATATTCCAAAGTTGTAAACTGGATGACAAATGGTAGGACTGAGTCAGATCAAATATTGAGTTATGTTTCGATGTCAGTTCAACATCGTTAGTTAGACTTGGAGATGTACCTTCTTCTTCTTTTTCTTCTGCGATTTACGACTTGCGGAGCTCTGTAGCAAAGCCTATGGAAAAGACGACACAACAGTACGATTAAAATGAATTACACCATCGCACCGTGGAGCCATTTCCTGTGCATCATGAAGCAGTGGGACAAACATTCATTAGTTTACCCTGAGTTCTGGGTCCTGGACTTCGTGCTCCGACTTGTAGAGCTCAAGATCCAGGGGTCCGCTGGTGATTCTGTGAGGCCCGTTGGCCATGAGCAGCACTGTGAACTTGAACTGGGCTACAAACTCTCCTGAGAGCAGAAAGAGAGTGGGGCGGTGAATAAGTGAAGATTAATAACAGAGGAGGTGTGACTCACAAACACTCGCCTTCTTTCTCCTGCAGGACGCTGAAGGGCTGTAACAGTTCGTGTTTGGCACATTCCACCACACCTAGACGGGCTTTGGCTTCATCCTCAAATGCCCTGATGGAGAAGGGTAGAGTGTAAACCATTACTTTTTCTGATCAGATGCAAAATTTGAGGATACAAAAATTGGTCTTGTCATAACCATATTGACCATTTAACTGAAGCGCCAAGGTAAGGGACAGAACAGTAAGGGGTTGGATTGGTGTAAAGGCACTGTGAGACGTTCACACCTCAGAGTGAACGGCATTGCACTGAAGCGTCGTTCCACTTCACTGAAGAAGGAGCGGGAAGTTTTCATTTTTAAGCCATACTGCTTACTGGGGTCCCTCTTGTAAATGGTGGTCCTCAAACCCCCATCTCTGGCCTTTATGGTTTTGACAGGAGGATAAAAAAAGTAAGTAAACAGAGAGAGTTAAAACTGAAGCATACAACAGATACAACAGGAAACCCTTGGGGAATTGAAATGCTGTCAGACGATGATTTGGGGGTTTTTTTTGTTAGAAAAAGAAAGAGGGATTTATTATTAAATAAGGTTCAGTGGAGTTTTGAAGCAATAGCTGTGAACGGGTCAGAGGCTCAACAACAGATCTATCTGAAAAGGTGGAGAAGGGCAGGCATGGTGAACCACTTCTCCCACTGTGTTTGTTAATTATATCATTACATGTCCACAGCAGTTATTTGTGACTTTAAGCAGAGAACTGTCATAGTCACTATGACTGATATAAACTAAACCTAAACAGACACAGGAGGTGAAATGGAGGTGAAGGAACATGGATGGAGGTTCAAGTCCACCAGGACACAGACCTTTCCTTCTCCAGTGCTGATCAAGACGTCCACAGCATAGACTTCATGAACCTCAAAATCAGTCTTTTCATGGTCCTTCCTGAGATGTCAACCAACAGCCAGTTTAGTTCGTTGATATCATCTAAAACATTTTAACCATAAAAAAAAGACACCAGTCTACATCAGGCCCTCCATCCCTGGTGAACGCAAAACTAAGACACCGGTCTCTCACCTCTGCTGGTCTGTGGGGTTTTGTATGATGGTCTTCTCACCGTCGATGATGTGCTGTTTCAGCTGATGAGACAGCATACCTGCAAATATAACGTTGAGAAAGTAAAAGTTATTAAACAACACTTCCATGCAAACACCAATATGCACTTTCTTTTAGTAAATTAATTGACACTAAAGTGTAAAATGTAGGAACAGAAAAAAACGTTACCACATTAATTCACACACTCTGGACAGACTCACCCTCAATAGGTGAGCATTTGAATTCCTTGGCAATCTTATTCCAGGCCTCTGTCACCTGAAAGTTCTGACAAGACAAGAGACAAACAAAAGGCTAGATTTCTTAAAGCAGCAAACAGCGTCATAACCAGAGGTTTAATTTGATTCTAATATTAAATCCATGAACTTTGACACAGACAGAATGTGTTTGAATTCACCTGGTTCCCAGGTTTAACCAGTCGAAGAGCTGCTTCTGCACAGAGGTGGGCCGCCTTGATGACATCAGCCTTACGGCCGGTGACAGGCGCCTCCTACAGGAAACACAGGAGACGAACTGTTAGACAACGCTACACTAGTGATGTATTTTTAAAAAAACACAGGAGACGAACTGTTAGACAACCCTACACTAGTGATGTATTTTTAAAATTAAATAGTATTGCTGGATTGATTGTAATTGTTTGAACACAAACTTGTTCTAAATTAATAATAATAAGAATTTGAACTTTGTTGATCCCACACTTGTGTTAAAATTACATTTAGCATGTGTTCTTATTTTGTCAGGATACATGTGAATTATTACATTCTCTGAAACGTGTCATTAGTTTTAGGGTTAAAATGTGTTTGGATATGGACGGAGACAAAAGGGACATTCACACATGTTTCCACTACATTCAAGTTCTGTTGCAGTAAATCGATGACCACAGGAGTGGACACAGCCCGTACCTTGGTGGCTCCCACAACAAAACTGTGAGCCACGTTGGCAATGAAGCCATCAACATGGACCCCCAGGTCTCTACAAAAACCAAGAAGAAAAGGAGAATATATGAACCAGACATTAAATAGAAAAAAAAACGTTTTTGTTCTGTTGTCAACCTAACTATAATTTAAACTGGCAGCCACATTTACTAATGGCTAGGGCCCAGCCAAATCAAATTTGCTACAGAAAAAAAAAAAAAAACATCAACCACAATCCACTTAAAAAAATTAAACTCATAAAATTAAAAAACAAAATGCGAAGGTCAGACAAAGACAACTTAAGAGCATTAAACAGCAAAATAGAACCAACATCTGTTTTTTTTCATCTTGTGCTGATGCATCAACTGTGAAGACAGTGAAGGACTCGTAACGAAACAACAAAGTCATGCAAACCAACACTGAGCAACAACAACATAACACTGAGACACAACAGTTAAATATTTAAAGGACAAAGACTTCCATGGTAGCACAACAACTCGACGACACACTTATTTGTCAACAGGCAGGAAGATAAGACTTTAGACGAAGCACAAGGAGAAAAGACTGAGACAAAAGCTGAGACACGACACCGACAGAAGGGAGGGGCGACACACTGAGCGACTCCAAACACAGAGGAGAAGAAGGGAGGGACAGCGGTACAGATCATGGTGCCTACATTTTGACCAGATCCCCATCTTTGAGTGTGCAGTCGGGGTCACTCTTCAAAGGAGAGAAGTGGCAAACACAGTTATTGACGGAGATGCTGGTGGGAAAGGCAATGCCTAAAAGAGGGACAGACAGAACCAGCAAGTCTTCAATATGTATCTATTCAGATACAGTGAGAAAAGCTCTCAGCATGGAAACGATGGAGTAACATTTTGCACACTGGTTTCTTAATATATGGCACACGTGCCAGGGGTGGTGATTTATTATTTGTTTGACCTTCTTATGGTATTTGGAGTGTTAAACATTTTCAGAGGTAAGATGTAGTACCTAATACAATTTTGCACTAAAAAACCCATTAGTTTTCCCACACATCCACCTTCTCTTACCTTTCTTCATTTCCTTTTCCTTTTTGAAAACTTTTCCTGTTTCAGTCATGATGTAGGCGTCTCCCATCTCACACAGACTGAGGACAGAAAGCCCGGGTTTAGCTGCCCCTACAACCAGTCGCAGGGCCTCTGAGGAAGGAAACAAACAAACAAACAAACAAACAAACAATACAAAGAAGTAAGTAAGTAAATATTTTTATTTGATATTCAATTTTGAATTTCTACTTAGAACGTTCTCATACAGTACACATTAGAGTTTTAGTGTGCAGGAATTCCTATTCCTTTTTTAGTTCAGAATTCCATTCAATTTTAAGTCCAGAACAATTGTTTTTGTTTAATTCTGTGATAGCAATGCTAGTTAGCAAAATCGACCACACAGTTTTCAGTTTTTATTTATAGGAGTTTACTAATACTAACACAAACGTCTGTTATATTTTCCCTGTAACTGACATGTAATTGTTTACCCACTACTTCACTAACCAGAGTTATATTAACTATTTACAATGGTTTTTAAATGGATGACAACAGTACGCAGAAATGTTCGGGGGTTGTACAGTATTTAAGTCACACTCTACAGATTTTCCCTCTACATCTGTCATTACAATGGCAATTCGTCACAATAAAATAAAGCCATTTATTTTCATGTCTTTATATTTGTTGTTTCTGACTTAAATAAAGGACAAACCGAGTTGGCTGGACAGTTTATTACACACGGTAACAACGAGGAGACGGACTTTTCTACGGAGCTAACGGAATAAAAAAAAAAAAAAAAAACAGGCAGCTGCACCTGCTGTCACTAACCCGGGTGTAGTGTCTAAAAATGTGTACGTGTGGAATTGTGAGCGCGTGTGTCGCACGTAAACCACAAGGCGGCGACGGCAACATTGAAGGCAGCTGCACCCCAGGCGGATAACAACGCGTTATTTCATCAGTTCAAGAACACAGACTTACGGTTGGCGATGTCACCCCCCATCTTGTACTTGGTGACTACCAGGTCCTCGGCAACGGTCTGCTCCTGCTCGTCGTCGGACATGTTGGCAGTGAAGTTTCGGTCTCCACTCGGCTCCGTACAACCACAGTTCCCCGCAGCTACTCTTCGGCTCTGACCCTGTTGACCGTTACTACCGCTGCGGTTACGACGACTACTGCTGGTGGTGGTGGTGCTGCTGGTGCTGGTGCCCGGCTCTCACTGTCCTCCAAGTCCCTCCCACCTCCCAAATCACCCCGTTACGTCACAACTACCGAACCCGCCAAAAAGCAAGTGACATATGACATACAATATTGTCTCTTTAATTTGAGGGTACACATTGACTGTTGGCCACACGCTCAAAATATCACTGCAAGTGCAACACAACATGCATTTGCATATATATATATATATATATATATATATATATATATAAACACACACACATACATTAAACCAAACCATAGACAATATTTTTGATCCATTATTCATTTGAAGAGACAATCCCACAATTGTATTAAAATACATTTATTAGGTAGAAAATACATAAGGAATGGAAACTGGAACCAATACAAACAAATACGTTAAGTGTTCTTAACAATATGCCTCGTTCCTTGTGTTCAATGTAAACAGAAAAATATATAGCTTTTAACCTGTGCATGTGTCTTAGTCTCTTCAAGGTTCAGTGCCATTACTGTGTAGATCAAAATGCCCCGATTCATAGTCCTGCATACACAACATTATAATGTCTGTAACAGACCACTTAGCTACAGTTGATGGGGTTGATTCCGTTTTACTTTTGTTGGCTACAGTAAAGGCACTTTTTGTGTGGCATTTTTCTGTTTTAGTTCCTTCACAAGAAAAATGTCAGAGGGAAGTCCATTTCATTTATCACGTTCCTCATGTTGGCACCGCATTTGGCTTCAGGAAATTTCTGCTGTGCCAGTAGTCTGGGTTATCAAAGGATCTGTCCGCGGCTTCGGCGTCGCCAATTCTGACCCCAGCTCTCACTTGTACATAGGGTTCAAACCCAGATCCTGATGGCGGTCCTGCGGCTGCTTCTCCTACACTGTTCATGTTCTGGTACACCACCGTGTCTCCGAGTCGCACCGCAGCAAGGCTGTCCATGTCCTCGTACTCGTAGGCCGCACCTCCTTCCACTCCCTGTATCTTCAACTCTTTTTTGTCCTGAAGAGCTTGTCTCAGCTTGGGTTGTCTGTTGGTGTAGTGGTAGTTACTGTCCTCCACATATTCATCATCATCTTCATCCTCCAACTGTCCTCCAATCCTCGCAGATGCTGGTGGAGGAAGAGGAACAGGAGGAGGAGGAGGAGGAGGAGGAGGAGGAGGTTCATGTGCCGGAGGACCGTCATCTTGCTCACTACCTCGGATGTCCATGTATTCGTACTCAACACAGTCGGAGGCGGTCTGTTCTGAATCAGGGAGGCTCGTCTGACCCTCCCTGAGGTCTGCAGGTGGCGCTGGATCACCAGGGCAGGACTGTGACCCTGCAGTGGAACTTTGTTTCGAGTTTGTTTTCGACCCCTGACTACTGTTCCGTGGCACCACAGGTGTCTGCTTGTTCATGTACTCGTATTCTTCATCATCTGCATCATCCAGGAGGTTCAACAGCTGAGACCTCGTTGATTTGCCGGCACCGGCCCGAGATGAACAAAGCAACGTTTCTGTAAAAAAAAAAAAAAAAGTGAGTGGATATGGTGATGTAATAATGTTTTTTTAATTAAAATTAAAGATATCATTACATCACTGGGGAGAAACAGAATGTTGGGAAGACACTGTCGTTGTTTTCAGCTGACATTTTGACTTTTCTCTAATTGTACCAGTTTAAATCATTTAAGTAATCACCTCTTTCTGGGCTGTCTCCAGGAAGCACATAACCATTTTGGTCCTCTTCCCCAATATCCGGGGACGGGGTCTCCGGGGGACCCCCGGACATGCTGTCCCTCTGTGACATGTATGCGCTGTCCTCTCTGTGGCGTCTTTTCAGACTCCCTGCCACGAGGAAGTCCTCGTTCATCTCCAGGTCCACTGCTATGCTGCAGGCCTCTGAGCTCTCTGACACGGTGCGCGCCGAGTCCAGTCGAGAGCGTGGCGACCACATAGCCTGGAGGTGACATCATGAACACAAGAGTATTACCAGGAGGAGGAGGGATTTTTTATGACCCTTTTTTTTTTTTAACCCCAAAGCCTGTGGTAGCTACCTGTGTTGGGTTGTCAAAACCTGGGGTCATGGGCAGATATCCACCTGCACTAGCTGGACTGAGAACCACCTTAAAAAAAGTGGAATCATCACATTTAAATAAAAAACCTTTGACTGATTTACATGTAGATATATATGGTGTAGAACTGTCCCTCATGTCTCTTACTCTGTGTGTGTCCAGTCTGGAGAGATGACTGATGCTTCTGGACTGGGACAGGTAGTATGATCCTGAGGCGATGCCGTCATCAACCTGGTCATCCTCCTGGTCCTTCAGCTCAAGGTCCAGATCGTCCAGATCTTCCAGATCTACACTCTTCTGTGGAACTTCATCGACGGCTGCGTCCTGTTGGCTGCAGTCCTCCTGGTGATCGACACTCAGACTGAGTACGCTGCACTGTCTGTCCGTACAGTTTGACCACAGCCATGAACTGGTTTGGCTCTTACCTTGATCACCAGGTAGCGAGGTGGATCTCTGGCCATCCTGGTGAACTCACTCGCCAGCTCTTTGAACGTGGGACGAACGTTCTCGTCAATCATCCAACCTGCAAATTTGGAACAATATTTGGTTCATAATTATAAGTAAATAATCATTTGAACTTTATTGATCCCAATGTTTACAACGGATCTGCTGCAACAGACAACATGTGGTCGAACTTTATTGATCCCAATGTTTACAACAGATCTGCTGCAACAGACAACATGTGGTTCCTCTGGGAATCAAACCTACGATTCTCTGTTTGCGAGGCAGGCATGCTAACCGCTACACTATGGAACAGGCAAAGAGACTTTTTTTTTTTTTTTTTTTTTTTTAAAGGTCACAATTGCCACCTGGATTCAAACCCGGGTATCTTGTATCACAGACAGAGACATTGCCTTTGAGCTGAGATTCTTTAAAAAAAACTGAAAACCTGCAGTTAAACGCCATCCTGAATACTAAAGAAAGCAAGGTAGAGAAACACTCACACTTGACCATGACCATGTAGACGTCTATGGTACAAATCTGAGGCTGGGACAGACGCTCGCCCTTTTCCAGGAGATCAGGCACTTCCTGTGGACGCATGTTTGCGTACGGTTCTGCTCCGTATGACATCATCTCCCATACAGTGACGCCTAAATGACCAGAACCGATGAATGAGGGAAAAAAAGAGGCAATTGTTGTGCTTAACACTGACTCTCACTGCAGTTCAGAACCTACCGTAACTCCAAACATCACTCTGGTGTGTGTATCTTCTGAACAGGATGCTCTCCAGGGCCATCCATTTGATCGGTGTCTAAAAATGTAAGAAAAGGAAATGTAGATGTTGGAAACACCTCAGCTAATGCACTTCAACTTCAGCTTGATTGATCTGTGTGTATATCTGTGCAGTGAAACTGACCTTGACCTCATTGCAGAAGTACTTCTTGTCGTCAGGATACAGCAGGTCTGCGATGCCATAGTCGGAGATCTGAACGGTGTAATTACTCTTCAGGAGAACATTTCTGGCAGCGAGGTTCCTGTGGACCATCATGTTCTCCTCCAGGTAGTACATGCCCTGAGGACAAGTAGAAGGACTGGCTTTAGTAAAAGGCAAAACAGACCATGTCTTACTGAGTGGACACACACAGAGGAGTGGACTTTACCTTTGCTATCTGAACACACCAGTTGAGCAGCCTCTGTGGGCTGAGGTTGTTCCTGCAGTTCTTCACGTGCTCCAGCAGGGAGCCCTGATTGCTGAGCTGGGTGACCAGCTGCAGACTGGCGCCGGGGCAAATACCCAGGACCCTGACCACATTGATGTGGTCCAAGCTTCCCATTGCTGTCATGTGCTGCACGGAACATTAAAGTTAAAATCTCAGTCAAATTATTCACTGTGAGAGCAGTTACAGAGTTTTTCTATTAAATATAATGTTATTAGTATAACTGTAACATTAGTAGGAATCATAATTGGTTTTTCCTCCGATAATGAAAACCTGATAACACAATGCCTGGGTTT
>NC_024317.1:3804337-3827892 GCF_000523025.1 Cynoglossus semilaevis | reverse complement strand
TGGCGCGGGGGCAAATACCCAGGACCCTGACCACATTGATGTGGTCCAAGCTTCCCATTGCTGTCATGTGCTGCACGGAACATTAAAGTTAAAATCTCTGTCAAATGATTCACTGTGAGAGCAGTGAATCACTGCACGGAACATTAAAGTTAAAATCTCAGTCAAATTATTCACTGTGAGAGCAGTTACAGAGTTTTTCTATTAAATATAATGTTATTAGTATAACTGTAACATCAGTAGGAATCATTATTGGTTTTTCCTCCGATAATGAAAACCTGATAACACAATGCCTGGGTTTGGCCAAATTTAGCCAAGTGTCCTAAAAATAGTTTTGAGGGAAAATGGCTGTATATGAAAGTGAAAGTCACTAGATGGCAGCATTGCAGCTCATTTACTAATCAAGAGATTATAGGCAGAATTATCATCATATCTGATATGAGGAAAAAGTTAATCCCAGACATGTGAGAGTAAACCACGTAAAGGAAATAAATACTTAAAGAAATATTTTTTCATTTACTGTAACATAACAACTATAGGCCAGACTCTTTTAGCCTGGGGTATTTTTTGTGTGTTTTTCTTACATCTGTGACATCATAGAATGTCTGCCGCCCAGTGCGATCGTTAACCGTCTTAATGGCCACAGGAAGCTTCACTGTATCACCCTCAGGAATCCAAATACCCTACAAAGTAGAGGAAGGAGTCGTGAATGACCTGCCAGGGACACATCAACCTTGTATGGCCAACTGCAGTAAAATGAAGTACCTTATGTACTGTCCCAAATACTCCGTTACCCAGCAGTTTCAGCTTACGCAGCTCGGTGGGTTTCAGGATCCGAACGAAGACTTTGGCTCCCTTCTCTCCGGGCTCCAAAGGCTCGAAACTCTGTGGTCCAATAGAGGTTTCATTAACAAACGACACATGGCAGAATAACGACGCCTTAGTTTGAGACTCACACCGACCTCGCCACTCTCCATGTATCTCCTCATAGCACGCTTGCGGCGAATGGCGATTCCTCTGCGGTACAGGACGGTCAACACAAAGACGGAGAAGGAGGCAAAGATGAGGGCGATGACTCCCAGAGTGATAAACGTGGTCTGTTGTCTAGGTGGGAAGAAACAGACGTTAAAATCTGCAGCTTTTTTTTTTTCACTCCAATGTGAATGTGTCAGGATATGAGGAGACGTACCCAGAAATAAACCGCGAAGGATCCACGCAGTCTTTTACTCTTGGGCCGTAGCACCTGAATAGTGAACACAGGAAATGTCAGCTGTAAGTAGAAGAAATGAGCAAGAATACAAGGACTTCTGTGATTCTTATTCTTTGTCAGTTCATTTTAAATGTTTATAAATTGGACATAATGTGTTTTGCGTGAATTCAGCGACTGGTATTTTTTTTTTTTTTTACCATCTGCCATCGCCCTCTTTGTTCTTACCCCTGGGTACAGTTGATGTGGCACGGTTCACAGTGGCCTTGTTTATTGTGGAATTTAAAGATGACGCCCTCTCCTCCCATCACACCCTCAGGACACGAGGAGACACAGTGTGGACCGTCCTGTAAGTTGGCACACGCTACACACTCATCTGCTCCCTGAAAAACAAGGCGGCAGATGTTGGTTCACACAGATGCCCCTAAACAAGCCACCACTGGGTGGCAGTAGTATCAGCCCTACAGGTATCACAGCAGATTCTCAAACTTGAAGAACTCGCTCGGTTCGTGCAGTTCAAATATGAACGTGTAGCAGCAGTCATTATGGGAGAACGTACCGGGCCGGTGCAGGTCTCCTTCCCCTTCTGGACCTTACACTCTGGGTGACAGGGCAAACACTCTCCTGATTGTGAAGCAAACTCACGCCTCTCCCTGTAATCAGGACAGAAAGTCTTGTCACCTCTGACCGCATTATCTGAAAACAGGGCTTAGCGACAGCAAAAACACAATTCAATAGGAACAAAGGAGGTGTCAATCATTCCCAACCGCATTTTCACTCAGTTATACTTCCTAAAAAATGAAACAGATATTCAACAAAAATAACTGCAGTTGAGTTTAGGCTAACAAAATTAACGGCCCACAGACCCGCTACATCTAGCCTGTGTTGATGTTGATAATAATACAATTTTGCGCTCAAGGAAATTTAATTTAATTTAAATTCATTTTCTATTTTTTGTTTAACCAATAAAATCCTTAGTCATTTAAAAATGAGAAAATAAAAAAACTACTTTTTTTGGAAGCTTTGTTAAACTGACTGAACCAAAGCTAATGCTAACCAAAGCTAACATGTTTTCATAAACATATGAGCTCACGAGCTCATATTTCCAATAGTTAAATCAGAAGATGTGAACATAAAAATGTATGTAACAAAAATATTTTTTATTATACTTAATATTTTGTGTCTGTGTATTTACATCATTTAATGTTGAATATGTTGAATGAACAAGGTCTGTCAGTATGTGTAGAAAGTCTAGAAAGTTTCCCAAACCTCTTTTTTCTATTATTAATGTTAACATCTAGCCTGTGTTGATGTTGATAATTATATAGTTTTGCGCTCAAGGAAATTTAGTAAAATTCATTTTCTATTTTTTTTAAATTTTAACCAATAAAATCCTTAGTCATTTAAAAATGAGAAAATAAAAAAACTACTTTTTTTGGAAGCTTTGTTAAACTGACTGAACCAAAGCTAACGCTAACCAAAGCTGTTGTTCCAATGTTCACAAGTTCATATTTCCGATCGTTAAATCAAAAGTTAAATAATTTTGATGACCAAAAAAATGATGGTCCACAAACATGTTTGGATATATTTAGATATAAGTACTTTTCTGTAAATATAGTTTCTATTTCTATTAGTATGAATTCTATGGTTTGTATTTATAGAAAACTACCTGTAAAGATATTCAAACATGTATCTAGAATACTTTTACTGTATCTGTATTCCTCTGTAAACTCTAATATGAAGACAGTGTTTGAACATGAAAAAAAATGTATGTAACAAAAATATTTTTATTATACTTAATATTTTGTGTTTGTGTATTTACAACCTTTAATGTTGAATATGTTGAATGAGCAAGGTCTGCCAGTATGTGTACTGTTCTCGGTTGTTTTGTGAAAACTGACCCAGTCAGGAACATGCAGTCTGAAACACATGTTCCTCCTCTGTCGTATTTCTGGCAGGACAGGCACTGGTCCGGCCCAGGACCCCAGCAGCCTTCAGAGGAGCAGAGGGGGTCACACACGTGGCCCTCGCTCACTGTAGAAACAAACGTGCTGTTTCATCATCAGTTCAACACAGACATGACGGTGTGATCACGGCAGCAGACCCCACTCACCACACTCTTCTTTTTGTTGGTTCTCTTTAATTTCAATTAGCTTCTGACGTCGTTGTTGCCGCGAGCTACCGCTAACGATGCGCGTCCAGTTGATGGTGTCGGAATAACACAGGTTTTTGTTTTCTGTGATGTAGATTCCACCATCATTTATTCTTTTCAGAGAGCGTAACCCCAGAGAGGTCACGGAGGGGAGCTTCATCACCAGGAGAGAGTAAGTCCTGCAGAAACAAATACATTTTGTTGGAGAAGAACTTACCAGCTACATTGAAGCTACATGCTACATGCTACGTCCACGTGAGCAGGAAGTGAGTGATTGCTGTGAACCACCTAAGGTTTCCAGTTTCCATTTACCAACAAATTAAATGGAGAAACAACACCATGAACACATGGCCCGTGAATAACCCTCAATGAAATTTGGTTAAAAAAGTGATTGAATGTAATGAAAACATTTTTTCATAAAGTTCATGCACTTGAATTTTATGTTTTTTAACTTAATCATTGTACAAAACTAAATAAAAAGTTGGAAGAAGAGTCAAGAAAACCCTGATGCAGAAACCCATCATAGAATCTTATTAAAATCCTCCACCAAATCAAAGACAGGTAAGAGATTTTCTTTTTTTCTTTTTTCTTTTTTTAACTGTACCTTCGGTGTCTTCCTCTAAATGATGCAAAAAGGCAAATAAAAAATACACAAATAAATGATGCAAAAAGGCAAATAAAAAAATACAAGACACAAAAACACAATGAGATTCACGCCGGTCACAGTGCAGTCTGCTTAGTACAAAATAAACCAACAACTTGATTTAAAAAAAAAAAATTCTAATTCAACAACACATTGTTAGGACAAAGGAAAACAAACACCTGAAAAGGTTTCTGCCTTGTATTGTTTTGAGGTTTGAGAAGACGGACAGGTCTGTCATGTTCTCAGGCCACGACTGGATACACAGGAAGTCTGACAATAAAAAAACAAACTGTGTTTACCAGCTCTGACCCAGACAACACACACACACACACACACACACACACACACAACAGTGTTAAATGACATATTTTACTGGTACTACACACACCTGTAATCTCCTGCACCGTGTTGAATATTTTCAGTTTTTCCGGATCAAGTGCTGGGACACCATTGTACTGATCACTTTGAACAAGGAAAAAACAAAAAGTAAATTACATCCATTACACACAGCCGGGTGCCTGAAGTGCTGCTGTGGGAGTCGGAGCGTGGTTTACCCAGTGATCCCAGTCACCAGGAAGTGCAGGCTGCCCTGGATCTTTGTGCAGTTTATGAAACTGTCGATATTAGAAGCATCAACGGTTTCTCTGGTTGGACTTCCTGTACCTTCGCAAACTGGAGAAAAAAAAACATCGTGGAAATGAGCAGTGCCTTATTTTAGCTTTAAAATATCCTCTGATTTCTTCCTACATTGAAACGACGTCTACCTTTTGGACACAGGCCTCCACACGGCTCACAACTTTTCACTCCATTCTTCTCCACTTCGAGTTTATCCGACGGGCAGTTGCTGACACACGAGCTGTCGTCCACCACGAAATTTGCTGAAGGGATGAAAAATGGCGTCAACTAAGTCATTACAACAAATGAGCCGACGCATGATTTTTGGATCGTTTTTGTGTGTTTTTGAGATTGTGGGTCACGGACGTATTTGTGGCCCCCGTTATTTCCAGATTGGAAGATAACACTTAGCCCGGTATCACATTGAGTTGCATTAATTTCTCTGCGTACTGCAGCTTAAAAAAACAAACAAAAAACAAAAAAAATACAACTGTAAATTGCTTTAACTGAACAGTTTCAGTCGACCAGGTCATTGTTGTTACATTCAAATCACCGTGTCTTGTATTACTGTATGTCAATGGGATTTTTTGTCAAGTGAAAAGGCATCATGGACCATTGAGTTCTAACTGTAAAACTCGGTGGTGGTGATAGTGCATCCTAGAGGCCACTCACTGAAAAACCATAAAAACTCAATGGTATGGTAAAGTAATTCTAGTAGAGTATTGCTGTGGTTCATAAACTGTGACTCACTGGGGCACTGATGCACACAGATGGACCCATATTGGTACTTGGCATTAGGGTTGGGCTCCAGTCTAAACGTCTGCTTGTTGTAGATGAGTGTCTGAGGACACTGTGGAACACAAGAGCCTGAGTTGTTGAAGTTCCTGCAGGCCTGCAAAAAAAAAACAACAAAAAAAACAACAGAATATTTAAAATAATAATTCAGTGATTTTCTCTCAATTGTCCTATACAGTAGTCCTCAAACTATGGTGCGTGCGTCACTGGTGGTACAAGGGCCCCCTCTATGGGTACATTAGGGAATCTGATGTTTTGTTTTGTAGTTTAAAAAACAAATTAATGCCAGTTTTATGTGTGGATACGAACAAACACATTTTGCAGTACACTGCGTTGTACCCGTGGTACTCTTGAGAACCACTAGGGTGAGTGAAGCAGCAGACTCACAAAGCAGTCCGTGTCCAGGGGTCCAGTGCAGCCTCCGGCACACTCGATGTGACAACACTCACTGGGGTTCCTACCAAAACATCTGCCGTTGCACTGGGGGGCGCACACAGACTTTGTCACTGAAAGAAAACAGACGAGAAACAGACTTTGTCACAGCATCCAATCAGCTGAGCCGTAGCTTCATTATCAGGAGTCGTCTTCTAAAACTCACAGATCTGACAGCTGTCCTTTCCTGGACCCCAACATGGCACATCTCCACACTCCTCGTCACACAGCCCTGGAACAGTTATTCACAATATGTGTCAATAAAGATGAATAGACTTTGAAGCAAACAAGTGACTTCTTCTTTGATACCTATGGATTTTTTCTTAAAAAATATTCCCATGATGGATGATGTTACGTTCACATATGCACTTCTGCTCTCTGTGTTTGTTGACATTTTTCCTCTAAATTGGATCCTATTTTTAAATAAATGTGTTTAATGTATCTTTTTAAAAACACCTGATAAACAGGAGAATGAGACAAACTACCAACATGGACTATAAACCGGGTCAAGTAATTAATAACAATAATTTGAACTTCGTTGATCCCACACTTGGGAAATTCTTGTTATTAAAGTGTTATCAGCAGATCAGCTGCAACAGGCTGACCTCTAGGAGGCGCCAAGTCGTGGATCCTCTAGAAACGGGAATGCTCACTGTTCTGAGGCAGGGAAGCTAACGGCGACTAAAGGAACCACGTGTCCATTCACTCAGGCTTTAGTGAAGTAATATTCAGATACTTTTTCAATGGAAAATGACAATTTTCAAACGGTTCAAAGACGGCCCAGTGTGACCCACTGATAAAGCTGTTCCTGCACTGACTCTTTAGGAGTGGGTTCAATGGGATCAGTTTGGAAACATTAGGTTAAATTATCTGTCCTTATAATTGATGAACTGAAACTTTCTGAAGAATGACTTTTTTTGAATGTGTCCCTCTTCTTTGGGACTGTCCACAGTCCACTGAACTCACTCGTGGGCCCGTTGTCCTCGATCTCAATAGGAGCCGTTTCCTCCCTGACAATGTCCCGCCAGTTCACCTGTGGAGCGTAGCTCAGGTTCCTGTTCCGCATGAGCTTCACTCCTCCCTTCACGATCTCTGTGGGAGGGACGCACATATGCAGATGGAGAAAAGGACAATTAACGAGGCATGTCCACACAGGCCCACCGTGACTCACTGTTTACTACAGCTCCCACAAACGACTGTCACAGTGGCAGTTAGGAGCTGAGCTTATCAGACATTCCTGGGGCTTCACATCACGGTGACTACACACATCCTGTCACTCATGACTGCTACGTTGGAAGTGTCGTGGGTGGACGCCAGATCCAGGAATTGCGTCTAACATGAGACCTTATCTGGCCTCCCACGTGTTAAACACACACACACAGTGGTCTGATGTTCAGTGTGTACCTGTGAGGTGTGTCAGGCCCAGTTCTTGGAGGCCGTACTGGCCCTCCTTCTGGTAGTTGATCATCACAGCCAAAGCGTATTGGCCCTGGTACAGTGTGGAGCCTCTGATGATGCGTAGCTGGTCCAAAGGAAGACGGCTGAACTCATTGATGGCACACAAGACGTAGCCCGTCACCTCCCTGATAGACTGTGGAGTTCAAAAGAAGAGATAAATGTTCACCACGTAGATACAGAGCAACAAAAACAAAAAAACTAAAAATGCACCACGTAGATACAGAGCAACAAAAACGAAAAAACTAAAAAATAATGTTTTTTTTTACTATTATGGACTCAGTTCTCATGAATAAATAAAAGACTAGTTGCTTCGGGGTTTTTTTTCTTCTTTTTACTTTTATAACATTTTACTTCTGGCAAAATAATTAACAATATATATCTTTAGAAAATTAAGTAATTGTTTAGACCTGGGGTCACCAGGTAGCCCCCCCCCCAACTCACCCGAACTATCTAAGGTGCCTACAACAGTATGTTCTAGAAATAAAACTAGTCAACAAGAGGGTCCAAAACTGTACTGTTACTGTGTGTTGTTTGGGAATATATTATATTTCTAAACTTTTTAAAACACTTTTCAGATTTAGATTATTTAAAAATACAGGTTAAAAAACAGCAGTAGGCATGTGTTTTTCATAAAGATGTTAGTCATCACGACTGCGGTGGTGATGATTAATAAAGACGAGGACATGGAGGACATTTGTCTGTCAGACAGTTACATGATCTGCAGTAAACAGTGACAACAGCTTTGTCTTGGATTTCTTTTTTTCTTTCCTGTCTGGACTGGTTACCAGTTCTCACAGACACACATGCTGTTGTTCTCTGACACCCATGTTGTTGTTCTCCATCTGTGACGCCACAGTGTGGCCAAAGCTTCACCTGCAGGAAGGAGAAGTCTCTGGTGTGCTCCATCATGGAGATCTCCAGGTTTCCCATCACGATCTCACAGCCCGTGTACCTGTCCTTCATCAGGTTGAACTGGTTCTCCGCCGACCCTGTCGTACTCAGGCTGTTTTGGGTGCCGTCGCAAAAGGTCACTGTAGGAATTAAACAAAAAATATATAAATATATAGACATTACAGACACACGATAAAACATTTCTAAAAACGTTTCTGAGCCCAACATCAAAACTGAGCCACGTTGACTGTGCTGCTGCTGTGACTCCTTCTCTTTGTCTACTTAAAAAAAAAAAGTATTTGTTTATTTATTTAGTTCATCATTTTTAGCTTAAATTGTTATATTTTGGCTAACAGTAAGATTTTTATCTTATATTTATTTATCTGCTTTCTTTTGTACGGCTATCAGGCTAAGCGCTAACCTCTTTAGCTAACTTGTCAAACTGAAATGTTTTGCTAGCCATGCTAAATTTGAGTAAAATTTAAGGCTACTTCAGCTTCTTTACTGCAATTATACAACACTACTTCCTGTAATATATATCAAAAAGTGAAACTATGGAAAAAGGTAAGCACAAAATGGAGAGAAACACAACAGCTAGCTCCACTACGGAAGCCCCGAAGGACATTTTTAACCCAGGCTGTGTTCAGGCAACTATAGAACCCAAAACCACTGTGTAAAGATGTTTTTGATAGATTTTCCAATCTTGTACTTTAGATGTTCGCAGTAATTTGAAATTGTTTTTTTATTTTCCAATCTTGTACTTTAGATGTTCACAGTAATTTGAACTTTTCACATTTATTTACCGTGAAAAGAAATTGTAGAAATATCGGCTTGAACTTTTAAATATAAAATGAGATGTGAAAGATGGATGAGCAGAGGAGACTCTCATCCATGTAACGCAAACATTTTGAAAATAAACACAGATGCCGTGTTTGTTTTTCAGGCTGCCCGTGGCTGTAGGTAACAATTGTGGAGTAAATCTGTGAAAATGATTAATGACAAACACTGTATGTTTTCACAAAGAGCGTTTTGTGCCTCACTCCACTCCGTGCTTCTGTTCTGCTCATGCAACGTCAATGAGTGCAGTGTAACAGACAGAAACAAGCCGAGGATTGTGTCCAGGGCTCATCCGTCTCTCAGACAAACATAAAAATCCTTGTTGATGATGTGTGGGAGTTCAGGCCTTCAGCGTCACTGCACAACTACTTTGTTATTCAAATGTGAGACAGACGAGCAGCAGCAGAGATTTGAACACCAGTGTTGATGTCACAAACACGTACGCACACAGAGAAAGAAAAACACATTCGGTCGATTTTTGTCCTTAACTGGTCAGTGTAAGAATCAGTCCACGCATTCATTTGTGCATCTTTTAAATCTTAAGATGATGACTGTGTTTTCACACACATCAAATGTGATGATACGGTATAATCCCTAGAGGTTTAGCCTTTACTTAAGACATAATAAATCACATTTCTACTAAATATGATTAGGTGATATTAAATATAATGCAGTTATATCATATAATAATAAGTACATGTTTGAGGCCAGTGTGACGATGAAGTTCTGCAGTAAAGCAGTAAAAGAAATCTAATAACAGACTTGCTACAGCCATGTTAGATGCTAATTAAAAAATAATAATAGTCAAGTCTAAAGTACATTTTCTATCATCCTTTTTATGGACTTGAAAGAAGATTAGATATTAATTAATATTAATATTTTATCTTTTTTGACCCTTGTGAGTAGAGGCTGAAGGACTTGGACTAAAAACCTACAAATGCTGCTCTCTCAGAGAACACAGAGTCAGATGCACCAGTGCCCAAGAGCACATGGGCATGAAAACCAGAGACAAAGTGTTTTACTGCTGAGAAACCAGAACAGGACAGTAGTTCCCCAGACTAATTTTTTTAGATCAGATAAGTAAGCCACGTGTTTTGTTTTGTGTTTGTTTTGGTCTTGTGTTCTGTTTGGGTGTGTTTTTTTATTTGTGTGAAGTTTACATACTTGTGTGTTTCTTGTTTTTCTTTTCATTCTCTGTTCACATCATTAGCACGTGTTGTTGTATACTGTTCAAATAAAGTAGTTAAACCACAGAGTAAAAACAAAAAGAAACATTGTTTGTTCCACAGAGGCACATCTGGGGATTGAACGCACGACCTTCTGTGTGTAAGGCAGATGTAGACTGCTACACTACTGAACCACCAAGAATATGGAGATGCCGGGGATTGAACCCAGGACCTCATACATGCGAAGCATGCGCTCTACCACTGAGCTACATCCCCATGCTGTCAGTAGTATCAGGTAAAAATTAAATATACGCAAATATAAAATTTGCATATAAATATACTAATTACGTCCTTAATAAGTCAGTCATCATTATCCTGTAAAGTTATTGGTTTTCTGGGTCATTTTAAATCGACCATGACGTTGTCAAGGATCATCCAGTTCGGTGGAAAATAGACAGTAAAGAATGACAGCAGATGGAGCCTAGGAGTGGACCACATGTCTTTCACTGTGCTTTACTGCTATCGTGTAACATGTTAAAATGTCAGAATTAATAATACCCAGGTGTCTGGTACTCCGGCAATAACAAATCTGTCCAGTCTTTCTAGATATTTCTGACTGTGGTGGTTTGAAAAAAACAAAAAAAAAAGTCTTGTCAGACTGTTTCACATTCTAGATCTTTCTGTTTACATTTCAAAACTGCGACACTCGGTCGGCAGCAGCTAGAAACCACGGATTTCTATTGACTTTCTGTATAAGTTGGCACTTTTCAAACTGTGACAAAATCAATAATCAATAACGTCTTTCCTTTAGTGTCAAGTCACTGGCTTTAATCCGCAGTGATTGGCTGATGAACGTGTACTTTGACTCAACTTTATCTCTCCATCCATTAGGGCACCACATACAGGACGGCTGCACGTCTTCACAGAAAGACACACATCTGCACTGGGGTTTTTTTTTTAAATAAAAACACATGAAATCAGGAAATGTGATCATGAAAAATAATTTCTAAATTTAAATGGAAAAAAAGCTTTTATCTGATTATTGACAAATCTGTCACTAAGGAATGTGTTGAACCACATTCACACGCAAGTCATTCAGTGTTTTATAATTATTAACCTCACAGGTAAGTATGTGTGCTGAGAGAGAGAGAGAGAGAGAGAGTACCCTCAGTTTGTCCTTCAGCTATAAAATCCTGATAAGAGTTCTTTTAATAGTGTTTTTCAGAACACTGGGTCTGTTCTCAACTTAGACTCTGAACTGAAACCATTAAAACACAGCTGAACGTGCACGCAGTGAATTTTTAAAAAAATATTTCATTAGAAAAGTTAGAGCTATGAAAAGAATGTGATTTCGTCAGCGGACAAAAGAACAAAACGACGTTTTTAATTGATTGATTGATTGAACTCAAACTGTGTTGTCAATAATGTTACGTCTTGGGGTAAAGTCTTTCTTTCCTTCCCTCTCATCAGTCTTACAACCTAATGTAGAAAAGTACTTAAATATAGATTTAGTTATCATTTAGACAGATATTTTTCTCATCTATTTTTTTTTTAAATCACTATCAAATGTTTTGATCCTGTCCTTCGTCCGATCAGGAGAAATAACATTTTTGACACATTTCTGTACAACACTGACGGCTGCTAATAAGAATAGAAACTTTTCATTAATTTTTTCTTGTTATTTTGTATGAGAGCTGCTCCCTGTGGTGTTAAAAGGCGACGATACCACCTTAAATCAGAAACGTACTAAATGGCGCCTCCTGTGGCAGCAAAGAATCACCATGTAAATTTCCCCATTGCAAGAAGACTAAGGAACTGAAATATTATTATTGTAATTATATTTAGAGACAAGGATCAGCTGCCCATGCTGTCTCTGTAGGTTCTATGTTGGTTCTCAGTCATCCAGGTCACTGAATCCAAAGCGGTTGGGGTCGAGGGCAACAGGAAGTTGCCTTATAGAACTGTACTGTCCACATTACACTCCCTTTCTTTGTTTTCTACAGTTCTCTTATCTCAGGGCCGTGGAGTCGACACTCACCAATGACTTGGTCTTCAATTGACTTTGACTCATTCAAATCAAACTTCTCTCTGATGTGATTTTATGAGCTGCTCGAGCGTCACGTTTGTTTGGTTTGTTTTTTTTTTAATCTGAACTCCACCTTGGTTAAAGCTGATTATCAGTGAGTGATTTGAGCTCTTGACTCTTCATACAGTTTGAAGAAACGGGAAACGGTCATAAACACCGAGCTCTTGACTCTTCATACAGTTTGAAAACGGTCATAAACACTGCTGCGATCTTTCAGCAAGCAATGGCAGTATGTATGGTATGTACTGTAGAAGGAAGACAAACCGGTACGAACACATAGTGTGTGAGAACGACAGGCGTCGTCTTCGCCGACACACAAACACAATGAACCTTCTACAACAGTGGACGCGGGAGAAGTCGACGGCCCGAGAGGCAGAGGAAAACACATAGACGATGGGCTGGGATGAAATGGGGTGGAAGGTTAGTGTGTGTGTGCGCACACACACACACTGTCGTACACACAATGGCCGTCTTTTAAAGCAGTGGAAAACAAGTGTGGAGTTGTGTTTAGAGGACTGGCAGTTTATTCTGTCTTTCTTCTCCCTTTTTATGACGTTGACCCTCATATCATATTGTTATTTAAGGAGCATCGTAAATTGAAAAATATAAAAATAAAAATGAAAACAAATAAATCAGGATCAGGTCAAAAATAGTTGAGACACAAAACGAAGCAAATAAATAAATAAATAACAAATTGTACTGTAACTTTTTGAATCGGTTCCACTTGCAATGATATTCAAATTGGTCCCAGAACTAATTATTATGACATTGTTCATAAAGTCTGTATCAAACCAGTAGCTCTTGGTATTACTAGGTGGCCTTGAAGTAGCTCTCAGTTTCAAAAAGGTCGGTGACCCCTGACCTACGGTATAGTCCATCAGGCAACATAAACACAGTTATATTGTTAAACTGTTTGTTTTTGATGGTGGGATGAAACCATCAGAGAACTTGGAGAAGACCCGTGAACTCACAGGAAGAACATGTCAAGTCCACACAGAAAGACCTGGGATGGAACCAGCGATCTGCCGGCTGTGAGGCTGGACCACTGAAGCCATTTGCTTCACTGTGTAGATTTTTCTTTTTGAATATATATTGATGAAATGATCCAACCCAACTCTTCAAGAACGACTGACACAAAGTCCAAGGGCTCTCCGCTAAAGTGATGCCTTTGTCCCAGGCACTAAAAAAAGTGTAACCTATCACATGACACAAACAAACACGACGCGGATCAAGTTCATCTGTGATTTCCTCTGGTCTGTTACCAGGGCTGCTGCACAGAAGAAGAAGAGAGAGACGCAGAAGGACAACAATGGAGGGAGGAGGAGATAAACAAGCGGCATAAAGCAGCTGAGGCGATGAGTGAAGTAAACAGAAACTTGGCACAGGGCGGACAGAGATTACTGCATACCTCACAGGTGAACACGTACACACACACTCACACACACTCACAGAAGCGACTACACATAAACCTTTTTTTTTTTTTACCTTTCTTGTAAAAAGCACAACTTCCTCCTCTTTATTAGATTCTTTAGATTCAGTTTTTGAAGAGCTAATGTTTAGCTTAGCACCATGTTGTGGCAGTGATGGAAATACATCAGTTATTAGTCACACCTGTGGTGACGAATTATCCACTCAAGCAGAACACTCTCACAATAAGAGAAATCTCACTTTTAAATACTAACACCAAAGGCTTACCACAGGAACATGAGGTTCTGTTTTTCCAAACTTGAGAGGAAAATGTCTGTTCAGGCTTCCATAGTATAGGACGATTATTGATAAACTGAAATATTGCGATATTTCCTTTCACGATACAGCAGTGTATCAATTATTTTATTATTGTAGAATCCTCTGTTTCAATTTTAACCTGTAACATCATTGTGTGTTTACTCTGATGACAGTTTTCCTACATTTAAATTGTTAAAAAAAATATATATATATTATCCTGCCTATAGCATCGCAATATATAGCAGAAAGTCATATCTCTGCACATCTATCGAGATACATATCGTATATCGTATCGCCAGATTCTTGCCAACACACACCCTGATAATGCAGGGAGTGTTGACACATCAGCAGGGATCTAAAAATGAGGAATAAAAAGTTGGAACGACTTCTTCTTCCATGAATTTTGTCGACGTGTTTATATTTTGTGTCACTCTGGAAACGTCTGCGCTGGTCAGAACATGACGCCATGTTTAAATAACAGCACAGTCACAAACAGGTCATCAGGTCACTTGAGTTGTGAACTTTTTTACAGCACAGTCAACAACACATCATGTTACATATATATTATATATATGTTACCTTTTTTAATTTTACTGTGAGGATGGTGTTCTATGTGTTATATGCCTCTCCATTCCTTCAACATAGTTTACTACAACGTAGTTTTCAATTAGTATGTTCTTATTATAATGTTTTGTGTTTTTAATTAGGTCAAGAGCAATTAAGTATTGTTTCCTCTGTGTTATTAAAGGGAAATTACAATTATTAAAATTACACAAAAATACTTCCTAATAAGGTTACTCCCCTTTTAATTAAAAAAAAACACATGTTCCATAGCAGTAATAGGTATAATATATATATATATCTGAATGAGATACAATATCAGTAATCACAAAAGGTACACGTGATTGAAAAGATTGAAAAAGATATTTACATTAGACTAAACTAAAATGACAAAAGAAATAACTTCAATAACTGGTCAGAGAGACAAACACTGCTACACTTTTATATGATGTCGAACCTGAGCAAGAAAATGAGGAAAACAAAACAAACTAAATATCACCTGTTTCTCTGTAGGTACAACCTTCACCTGATGTTGATGAGCAAACACAATTATACCTGTGATGAAATGGTTTGTGTTGATTAATGTGTGAGTGTTGGTGTCCGTATGTTTACGTGTTTCTGTCATCTGAGAATCATCTGAGAATCACAGTTTGAAATTCAATTTGTTTGTCTCAGAGTCAGGTGTGACTTTCGGGCAGGTGGGGGTCAAAGATCAGCTCTGTGTCACAAACACGTCATCATGACTATTACTCTGGACAGAGATATCAATAAAGTTGGTTCACTTCTTGACAATGCAATAAAAATATATGGTCTTCAACCTGTTGCCTGTTAAATAACAGTTTGTATTAAATGCTAAACCTTCTGTAAATAGTAATATTTTTTAAATTACTAAAATCATGGTTTATTCTGTGGCTAGGTTTTTATTTTACTTGATTTACTTAATTTAACATCCCTACAGAGAAGAGAGAGTTTAACCTTAAAAAAAAAAAAAAAAAAGGTTGTCAGTCAACAAGTAGAATGTTGAGCAACCCTGTCACAAACCTTCAAACAACTGAGACAAACAGGACACAGCACACGCACAGAATTGTGGGATAGGTGCAGGTGACTCACAGCAAACAAGCTGTGTGTGGAACAGGTTCTAGGGATGGGACAGGTGTTCTCCAACAGAACAGCAGCCACAGTGTGAGTGAGTGTGTTTGTCAGGAATACAGGTCTGGGTTCGAGTCCCTACAGGGCCAGGATGTCAGTTTGAAGCCCAGATTATTAAACATTACTAATATTACTAGTCACCAGCTCCTCGTTTCTAAATCTGTGGTTAAAATATAAAAGTGTGAATAACCGTTGGTCACGTGATTGTAGTTTAACCAAGGTAAAAAAGGAAATAAAAACAGTGTGTGTTTTTGTGTGTCCCACCTCCTTGTGTCTGAGCGATGCAGTGCTGAAGGACACACACCATCAGGACACTCAGCACCTGCTGCATCTTCATCGTCGTGACACTCATCCTCATCGTCCTTCACGTCAATCAAAACAACCAGTCCGTGTTAATGGCGCTTCAATCAAGCCGGTAAGCCGCCATATTGACGAATGAATTAGTCCTTCAGAATAGTCCTGGCTCGTGTGAGTCAGTCCCTCAAAGTCCAGGGAAATCTCGGTGTTTTTGTTTTTTTTTTTTGGCCGGAAGTCCACGGTACACTATCTTTCTGTCGATATTGTTAAAGAGAAGAGTTAAATCCCGGTTTCAGTAAAAGTTTAGCTGCTGTTTCCTCCTCTGAGTCTGAGCCCAGCTCTAACCTGACAGACCGCCCGCTCTGTCAGTGTGACAGCAATCACTACACTGCACTGATTGGAGGGTGGAGCTCAGCCAATCAGCGACTGGAGCGACTTTTGCACTGGCAGTGATTGTACTGGCAGTGTACTGACTGCACTCATACTGTAGAGCATTGTACTTTACTACACTATACTACACTACACTACACTATACTATACTATACTATACTATACTTCATAATGCTCCACTATAGCATGCTATGCTATACAATAGGATACTATACGATAAAATACTATACTATACTGTACTATATTATACTACACTATACTATACTTTTTCCACATAATCTATCTCCTGTCAGGGATGTTAATGTATAATAAACTATAAATAAAGTATGAAGTAAAAATCTTAAGTATTAAGTCAATTTAAAAAATACGTAGCTCAGGTGTCAGGACTGATCTGCCCAGACTAAAACTGCCATGTGTTTGGTTCATGTGTGGAATCAAACTCATCTCTACAGTTAGAACAGGTGAGTCATCTCCTCTGCCCACTCATCATCAAGGAACATGACTAAAACGAAAACCTAGAAAATAAAACCTAAAAATATATTTTTTTAAATCTACTATCTTTGCAGCACAACAATAAGCTTCAAATCCATCTTTTAACGATGTCTTCAGCAGAAAGACTTTGACCTGCACTTCTCCACTTGTGCTGATGCTGGAAAAGTCTCATTCTTTTATTGCAGCATGATTTTACAGCTGTACTTGGGACTGACTCCAGTGAAACACGAGGTCAAGTCGTGGAACAAGGTTCCTTGGACTGCACAACAACAGCGACTTGTTTTCTTGTACCAGACTAGGATCTGGTTTGGTTAGAAACTCATATCTGTTGTTGTCTTGTGTTTTTGTCACTCAGGCTGAGTGTCAGAGGGGGGCGAGCCAGCCGAGCAGCTCTGAAGGAACCGGCTCTGCCTGTAGGTCCAGTGTGAACACACACGTGGAGGAGAATGTCTTCTAATTACACAGAAGTAATTCACCCAGGTCCAACATGTCTCCCTGTGAAATCAGTGAAAGCAGCTCAACAATGAGGGTTAATATTCCACCTCTACCAGGAAGTCTTTCACATTATAGGACACATGTCCTTGTGCTGCCCCCAGTGGAGAAAAACACAGGGTTGTTTTTGTTACAAAATATGTTTCTTGTTAGACTCCTAATGTAAATAAATCAAAGTCAACCCAAATAAATGGAGGTCATAAAAAAGCTACTGCTTAACTTGTGTCACGGTTATTTATTTTAATGTTCTTAATATGAAACCTAAGTCAGACCCAAGGTTAATGAAGTGTGATATTAAGTGGAATCAATATTAATATTTTTTATCCTTTTATCCATTTCTACATGTTTTTCTATTATGACATTATGACACATTTAAACTGACAAATGTCTGTATTGAACAGAATCTCAGGAACAAAAAAACAAATTCCATGACGCACTCATTTCCCTGCTCTTGATTGAATACCTTGAAGGAAAGAGACACTTTTATCTCCTATCAACCACTGAGGTCATAAAACGCGGAATAATAAACCCACAACGTACGTGACTGAGCTTTAAAACGTGAATACCGCCGGTGACATAGGGTTATAACTAAATACTGCCCCCTGCTGCCAAAGCTTCTTTCACCACAGCTCGGTGCGTCCCCCGTTTCGATGTTAGTCTGATTATTAGTCTAACAGATAATGGAGTCGAGTCGCAAAAATGCAACGGTTTAAAACTAGAAAATAAATCGTATTTATTCATTTGTATTTTTTCACTAATTGCTTGTAAAAAATAAGAGGGAAATATTAGAAAATATTTCACCCTTTATGTGAATGTTGAGTTTTCTTCTCTGCAATCTTCACAAACACAGGGTCCATTCACTATAAAGAGTAAAAAGCACAGGGGTGTAATACAAGGAACGACCTCTAGTGCAATAAAACGATAAAAAATAAATTTGAATTTTTAAACAATATCCCCTCAAGTAGTAAAAGAGTAGTTTCAGAAAGCACATTATCAGTTTGATCCCTGGAGGGGGGGTTATAGTGCCCCCCACCTGAGAAATTCTGGTGAAAAGTGACCGGTCGATATGATTGACCTGAACAAAGCTGCAGCTCAAACACAGGTCATAGAGAAAATGGGTTTATTTGTAATACAGCAGGATTTTTGTTTGTCGTCCAACATCATCACATACAGATAGATGTTTCCATGCATTCAGCACTGAGCCTTATCAGGTTGTTGTTGTTGTTTTTTTTATCTTACTTGTGTAAATTTAAAGTATTGACACAACCATCAGAGGTTTGGGTTTTTTTTCACATTGATCACCACTGTTTTACACTGACAGTCTACATCGAAGGTTCTCTACAGCCTTGAACAAATCAAAGAATTTAAATATCCATCTCGTTAACGTGTAAAGGAAGAAAATGAAAATACAATCAACCTCTGCCTCATCATCTCGCCTGTGGTGCAAAACCATCCTGAATACCTCAGAAAAAACACGACTGCAAACCATAACAGATATTTGATCAATCGTCGGACTAAAACAAACCAGGTCGTCGACGGTCATGACATCATATAAGGCCACAAAACCCAGATGAAACTCACTATTAAAATGAGATGTTGAATATATAGAACCACACACTGATGGTATGATGGACAGAGTATTTGTTGAGTACGTGTGTCGTACTGAGTAGCAGTACCAATGTACGGCACACGGATATCATTTCAGTGACAAAGATCTGGTTTCTGCTGGTATCAGAAGGGACGCGGGAACTCCACTCCTGTCCAGAGGTGAGTCGGAGACCAGCGGATGAATCTGCTTAAAAACTACAACACCCACAATCCCCTCTGCTGACCCTGCTTTTTTCTTTTTTCCCTCACACAAATACACGGAGAATAACGGAGCTCACTTATCAAATAAATATCAGTCCAGTGACTTTTCAGTTTCATTCACAATATTAACATTCAGTAACACAGAGTGACAGACGGCACAAGGACCTCATAAAATACACAGAACTAGGAACTGAAGTGATGCAGATGATGTGAACACACACGATGTCAGAGCAGCAGGTTGTGGTTGTTTCCCTGGCTGACCATGAACATCACGACGTCAGTGCTGATGTCAGGACATGGAGCGCTGGACTGTGATCGTCATGCAGCTCAGAGGATGAGGAGGAGAAGCGAAGCAGCCGTGTCAGTGGTTTCTGCCGCGGTGCATTCAGGTCAGGCTGGTTAAAATGTGTTGTGCATTTTAAAATATTAAAAGTCGGGGGTTAAGGAGAAGGCTGCCGTTCGCTAACAAGCTATGGTTCAGTAAGAAGCGGCGGGATGACATGTTGTTAGTGATGAACGTCTCACTTTCACTAACACTGTAGTCACAGTAACAGAGTCGCTGACGCATTCTGATGAGCTCTGTTAAATCACAGGAAATGAAAAAAAAAACCACATACAGCACAGAGCGTCTGACAGAATGTGTTCTGAGAATGACAGCTAAAAAAAAAAAAAAAAAAATCCAAACTCAACTGTCAACCCAGTGGAGTCACGCACGTTCTTAAACTGACAAACAGTGGCACCTATGGACCGGAGGTGGAAACAGGAAAAGCAGGTAATATGTTATGACTGATCACATGATTAGTTGCTGTGTGTGTGTGGAGTAGTTAAATGTGATATACGTAGGAATCTGTTGCAGCACTATGATAAACTCTACCAGATACTGTATAAATAAAAACCAAAAATCGACCTCTGACCCTGAATCTTGCGTTGCACCTATCGAGCCAAAACCTTTGCCTAAACCCACAGTCTTACTCTGAAAACAAAAACAAGGAATGGTGGATGGAGCCAGTGGCTTTTTTTCCCCCCACTTCATCTTATTTCTTGTTCTTGAGTTGATTGGCCAGCCAATCAAGACCTTCGTACAGGCCGTCGCCACTGGTGGCGCAGGTGGCCTGGATGTACCAGTTGCGGTGACGCAGGGAGTGTAAACCCAACTTGTCTGTGATCTCTGCAGCGTTCATGGCGTTTGGTAAGTCCTGTCAGTGAGGAAGGAGGAGGTTAAAAAAAAAAGACGGTGGATTTTAACCTGAACTATGGTAAATAGTTTGACTCCGTTTTCCCAAAGAAGTGAAATTAAAGAGGGATTTCTTCCCAGGATTGAAATTGATAGAAATCAACAGCTTTAAATGGCAACTCTTCCCAGGATTGAAATTGATAGAAATCAGCAGTTTTAAATGAGAAGTGACATCATGAATTAGAGAAGTAGTATCAGGAGTAACAGTTCTACTGGGGAATCATTATATTATTAAAATCATTACTAATACAAGTTGAAGACTTATCAATTCATTTTTCAAATTTCAAATTTTAGTTTAGTTTTCAAAATTATTAAATATGTCAAGGTTTAATTCGACCACAACGGAGGGGCTTCAAATGGCAGCCCGAGGCCCACATGTGGCCCAGAGACACCCTCAGACGGCCCAGTCTCTGGTTATTTGACAAACGGAGGGAGACACTGAGAGAATAACAATTGCAATATTTACAGTAGCACAGACTTCAGATGTAACACTCTCCGTAGCCTAGCAACATGCTACTCACTCTGAACTGGATGTCTCAGCATTATAAGCTGAATGAATTTGTTTTTTTCCCGACCTCAAAAACCTAAACTTCACCTCAAATACCATGTGTTTTTTTTATTGAGTTGTTGATTGTTGGTGTGGAGAGATGCTTCACCTGTTTGTTAGCAAACACCAGCAGGACCGCATCCCTCAGCTCGTCCTCAGCCAGCATCCTCATCAGCTCCTCTCTCGCCTCATTCACACGCTCTCTGTCGTTACTGTCCACCACAAAGATCAGACCTGTCGCAACGAGGAGAACACGGTGACTCTAATGTCTAAAAAAATGTAAATTTGTCTTTGTTTTTCTCATAAACAACTGATTAACTCGTCTCACCCTGTGTGTTTTGAAAATAGTGTCTCCACAGGGGACGGATCTTGTCCTGCCCACCCACGTCCCACACGGTGAAGCTGATGTTCTTGTACTCCACCGTCTCCACGTTGAACCCTAGACACACGAGTAAGGTCACAGCACACACTCTCATTGTCAGGCATGAGTGTTTGACAGCCCACGAACCTACCGATGGTCGGGATGGTGGTGACGATTTCACCCAGCTTCAGCTTGTAGAGGATCGTCGTTTTCCCCGCGGCGTCCAGCCCCACCATCAAGATCCTCATCTCCTTCTTTCCTATGAGGCTTTTCAGCAAATTCCCAAAAATATTCCCCATGATTGTGATCCTGCAGCTTCAGCAGTGATGCAAGACAGGGATCTCAGTGGGCGAACGGAGGCAAAACCCTAGAGAAAAGCTGGAGGAAACGGTTCAAATAATATGATAACCTGTGTTAATACATAGTGAATGGTAATCTTAACAGGTAGAGCTCTGTTATATCAGATATACAAAAAAAAAACATTAGGGTTTCTGTTTGATCAAGACCACTTTGATCCTTTAAAGTGAAGGCTCACTTGGCTTTGGCCTGGTTTGCGTACATCACGAAACGTTATGGGCATTAATTAAATACTCACGAAAAGTTATGGGCATTAATTAAATTATTGGGATTATATTGGGATTAATCCATAACCAAGTAAAAAGGGCAAGAAAAGCATTTTGTGTTTTTTAAATTAACATGTTTTTGCCTGAAACTCATTGCAAAATCCGTTGGGACAGAGACAAAGGAACACTGATAAGACTGTAAAAACAAAACGCTGTGAAGTTCTTGAGTTACTGGTAAACTGAAGGTAGCTTTAAGGTGTCCAAACGAGGTGTAAAAGGAGCATCCTCCAAAGGCTCTGTATTTGCAGTAGTCGGGACTCGCCACTTTTCACACAACTTTGCATGAAGTAAAAACAGGATGTGATCCAGTCGTGGACTCACCTAAATTTTAAGAATGTGTTTGTTCAAATAATTGATGGACACAAATCTGAGAGCGTAGCCGAATCCCAGATTTCACATTTTTATTGCATTTTTTTTATACCAACTCTTTCATTCTTGTCACGTTGACCGTCATGTCGTCAGACTACACGTGCAGATATCTCTCCCACACATCTCTGTACCTGCCTGAATAATGTTACACAACAGATCCGTCTCTCCTCTTCATGCTGTTTCAAACACATGCTAACTGCCTACAGTTATTACAACAGAGAGAGAGAGTGAATGAGTTTCTGTGCCATGACTTCAGGCTACAACACAATCTGTTCTTTTTTTTATTTTTTTCCTCCTTCAAATGTTTAACTGAAACGATGCCAAGCCCTTAAAACACCGGCAGAAACGTCCTACATACCAGTCCTGCATCATAAACATGTTCAGACTCTGGTTCAACACAAAGACAGAACACACACATCACATTTACCCAATAGTCCAGATTGACAATTCATGATGTTATATTACCTAATAGCCTGTTGTAATTCAATTTTTCATTCAGAAGAAGCCACTCTTAATTAAAGAAACGCTAAGTAATCAAAGGTCACTGAGCAGACATTAACGTCTTAGACTTAGAGATTTCTACTGTCTACATTTTATAGTATTTTTTAGGTGGTTACAGGACAAATGTTTTTTTGTTTTTTTTCCATCCTGGGCTGAAAAATATTGTCAAAATTACAGCCAATAACTACAAGATTTTTTTTTAAGGCTTACTTTATCTCACAACTTCACGTGAGCTCCAGAACAATTGATAATGTTAAACATAATGCTTGTCAATTTAAAAAAAACTTTTGCTAATTCAAATATCATATTTATAATAAAAACAACAACTCGTTTTTTTTGGTGCATGAGCTGAGGTTGATCCTTATATCACACTTTCCGCACTAAAAAAAAAACTAGTTTCGCTGTATTGCGATTAAAATCTTATTTCACTACATGATGAAAGGTATTTATGGCGATACGCGATAATATTGTATTCTGTCCCATCTCTACGGACACGAACATCAGCCCTGTCCATGGTGCTGAAGAGAAGGAACCAGAGTCAGTTCCTGACTCCAGCTCCTTCAACAGCCATCGATCTACTCAGGTATGTCTCCGTTCAAGTGTGAATGTAATCAGCCAGGAGGGCCTCGGAATGTCGGTCTTGAATGCTCAATTAGCCCCGGTTGAATTACGTTAGCTGCGGTTGCTACCGTAAGTAACGACGCCGCTAACCTGCCATATTCTTAG
>NC_024317.1:3801541-3804010 GCF_000523025.1 Cynoglossus semilaevis | reverse complement strand
GTTTAGTGTCAGCGTCCTCACTTACCTTAGCCGAGGAGTCCTCTAGTGAATGTCTCACGATATTTTCTGGGGGTACAACTCAGCATTTAATGAAGTCTCGCGATAGTAGACGTCAAACACAAGCCATACTTGTGATAGCGGATGGAATGCCATGGAATTAACCGTTTAATCGTTGCATTACTGTGGGTTTATATGTCGTCATTCCGGGCCCTATTGTTCCTACAATGTTATTAAAAATATTTTTTCTTTATTCTCTTCTACTTTTATCCATAGTTTTATTCGTAATAAGACATTTAACTGTGTGAATATACACATACATCACAAATCACATTTCTTAAAAAAATGTTTTTAAAATGAATAATCATCCATTCAAATGTTTAAATATAAAAGCCTAAATGTTTTTATATCACCTTACTGCTATCTACAGATGGCTCGGTTCAGTTTGTATACTGGGTAAATCAATAAATTGATTAAAAAACATAATTTTTAAATGAATCTATTGATGGATTTAAAAAAGCACATTTGCTTGATTTAAAATAAAATATATGCTATGCTTTATTTTCTTTAAAAAAAACAAAAATATGGCACACTGTCCATCAAAAATAATTTCCCAAAACTGTAAATTCCCAGATTATAAAATTATTTACCAGTAGAAAATAGACTGATATCAGGTTTTTCAATCTACCATTATATTAAGACACCTTGCTTCAATATTTATTATACTTTGCAAAACATTTTGAAATAATTAAATATTTGATCATTTATTGCAAAAAACATTTTGATCAAGTTAGATAAATAAATGTATATAACGCATAGATGAGCAGTTAAACACCCGTATCATCATTTAGGAAGGTGACCCTGAGTCGGGGAATCTGTGTGAGTGTAACTCTTACAGTATACGGTCACGCAGAGAACTATGTTGGACGGAGAGGACTGGTAGTGACGTGGCTTTCTCTGTCAAAACGCGAGGTTTGCTTCTGCGGTCTGAGATGTTGCTGTCAACAGCGCCCTCTAGCGGCTCAGCTCACACAAATCCAGCGCTTCCGCTTTCCCTCTTGGCCTGATGGGATGCTGCTGGCAGAATGTGTGAGGCGGGCTCTTTGCGGAGACCCAGGTGCTGGGACAACGTCCACAGGCTGCTAGTCCTTATCGCTGCAGTATTTTAACACATCAGCATTAGCTGCTGCTGAGCCACATTCAACAGAGGAATCGAGCGTGAGCCTCGGCGTCTCTTTTGTGCCTCTCCCTCTGCCGAACACAGTCGCACGGGCGGAAGTTGTTGTTCATGAAGTTCACCATGAAGACCAGCGTTTTTCTGCTGCTGCTGATCGCCGCATTCACCTGTGGACTCGCACAGGAGGACGATGAGGCGGTGGAGGAGCTGCTGGTGGAGACACTGGTGAGTTTGGACACGCGTGTTAATCGACACGAGTGGAACACAATGACAGCGACCCGTGGTAAATCTGTCTCTCTGCTCCCGATCCAAGGTGAAACCCGAAACTTGCTCCGTACTTTCCTCGATGGGAGACACGCTGCAGATCCACTACACGGTGAGAACACGACAACACCGTGGTTTTATTCAACTAAAAAATAATCCCGAGTCTGTGGATGTGTGTGTGTGTGTGGGGGGGGGGGTGGCTGATGTGGAACACACTGAGAAGGTGGAGGTGAATAATAGTGTGATCCGTGGTCAGAAAATGATACAAATGTCTATGTGGTGATTTAACTGACACAGATGTTTGTGTGTGTGTGTGAGAGAGAGAGTGTGCACGCGCGCGTATGCGTGTGGCCGCCACAGCTTCTATGGAGAGATGGGCCGGCGCAACACGTCAGCAGTAAGGACTCAGTCCGTGTGTCAGTGAGCTGAGGCTGCTGAAGCTGCTCATCCAAAACTCTCGGTCACCCGAGACTAGAGCAGCAACTAACGACCAATTCCACAAAACATTACCTGGGTAGATGTTTTTAAATTGTTAGGTAGACAGTTAGACTTTCCAAAAAAATCTTAGACAAGCTGAGATTAAACAAGAATAAACAGTAAAAAAAATCAATAAAATAAAACAATAGTACACAAGTATTCTCCTAAAAACACGTGCTGTTCTTTATATCTGTGTGAAAATATTTACTACTACAGCAAGAAGAGGAGGCAGAGGAAGAGAACTAATACGACATGTTTATTAAAAAGGAAGGAGTGTTAGCTACTATTTAAGGAAGTGTTTTCAGTTGTTGATTAGTGTGTCGATATGTGATGTATTTCATCATTTTAACACCGTGTTTGTAGACTTTGTAAAACCACAGAGCTCTGGCTCTACAGTCGGTGGTGAGGATTTGTGTATCCTTGGTTGTTTTTATTCTTTATTTTAAAGACTGTCACTACACCTGTGTTTGAAGCGCCCCTGGTGACGTCACTGGTGGCCTTCGTTCCCAGCATCTCATTGGACAGGCAGGCTGTTAAACTAACAGTTTCTTCTT
>NC_024317.1:3792060-3801441 GCF_000523025.1 Cynoglossus semilaevis | reverse complement strand
TTTAGATTTTATCATCATTCTGCTTATTTGATCTGATTTTAAAGCAGAATTTAATAGGACTAATATGAAGTGGTGTGGTTGCGTCTTGTTGCTAATATAAGCCTGGTTAAAAAGGCTTTTCTCAGTGAACAAAACGAGAGCATTGGTTGATAGAATACAGCTTTTGCCTGATCCAATTTTTTTTATTTGACACTGACATGTATTGGTATTTGACACAAGTTAACATTAATTTCTGCTGTTGCCTAATAGGCTGAAGCGTAAAAGGAGAAAGATGAGGCAGAGGTCCAAGTAAGCCCTCATCAGGACCAGCTGTCAGAGCGTCTCCAGGTGACTGGCACTCGAGGCTGAAGTGGATGAAGTGACGCCAGCATCGGCAGAAACAACCTGTGCTTGTAGATGACTGCTCATTTCACTGAGACAGCTGTGAATGTCTGACCGACAGACAGGAACGACACTGGACAGATCTATCAACATCTGATAATGGCAGCGGTTGTGTTCGTGGACCATACTGCATTTTAACCAACAACTGTCATTGGAAAATAAAACACTTAAAAAAACCATCTTTGTCTGTTTGCTGTAATTATGTCATGGTATGTTTGCACAACTCAAGTAGCACAGCTTTGAAGAACAACTAAAACATTGGGATTATTATTGGCAGGTTGACCATTACCAGGTTATCATTAGCTAATACACATGAATGGTTTTAATTACTAATTAAGTTGGAACAAAACAATCTGTGGGCTGTATATTGGGGTCATCAAAGTTAGTACATAATTATATATAATCAGCTTTGAGACCTTGACACTACCTCATCTGTCATAACAACCTCACCTGTAACCATACAAAATCAAAGGAACTTCCCTTTGTTGTCATCTGATGTCATGACTGTGCCTCTTCTTTGGTCTTTGTTGTTTTATGGCAGTATCAGGAGAATAGGAAGTGATGAGAAAAGTAGCAGGAATAAAAAGAAACCGATCGATGAACTACTGCATGTTTGATTCTAAAAGTAGGCAGTAATGTGACGTTGTGGGTGTCTACCACCGTTTAGTACTTTTACTGAAGGTGGCATCCTAAATGTTGCATTACTGTCCATTCTGTCTCAATTCACATTTGAGAAGATTTTTTTTTTGTCATGAATAAATCGATAATCATCTCCAGCCGGCACAGCAGGAAATATTTATGACAAAGTGTAGAATAACAGATAAAAATACAACATCCAAAATGAACAGCATGTTCATGCGAAGAGTCGATGTTTTCGAGGTCAGTGACAGTAGCCCTGAAGACTACAACGTCAGGGAAATAACAGTCACTGACACCTCTTTAGGATGCCTGAAGGAGGAGAATTTACTCTTGAGGAAGAAAGAATACATTTTACGGAACATGTCCAAACTTGAAGACCTGGAAATACTGCAGAGAGAAAATGATGATCTGTTAGACAGAGTAAATCAACTGCAGCATTCAGAGGACTTTTTGAAATGTAGTATAAAACAGATTGAGAGTGCCCTTCTTCAATACGAAAGTGAGAATATAGATCTGTCTGCAAAGGAACGTGAACTTGAAAATCTTTCAAAGGTGAAACAAAGAGAGATCGAGAACCTGAGAGCACAGGTGGGTTATCTCCGGTCTCAGGTAGACAAGGCTCACGAGGCGCTCACAGATAAAGATGAGGAAATACAACAACGGGCATCTCAAAAACAGGTGGAGCTCAAGACCCTGAAAAAGGAACTGATAAGTCTCCAGAAACATGAAGTCAACCTTAATAAGGAGAACACACTGCTCACGGTCGAGCTGACTGAAGTGAAGAGTGTCTTACAGGAACTGTCCAAAGACAATAATGAACTCAAGGCAGCTGTGCAAGATCTTCAGGACCAAGTGATGAAAGATCAGAAAATTATAACGGAGCAAAATATGGAAATTTCCGACAATCGACAAATTATGGAGGAGCGTTATGAAATAATTAGTGATTTGAAAAGGTCTCTTGCCGATCTCAAGAGCCAGCAGGAGACGAGGCAGGAGGAGGAGATGCTGACATTACAGGCAGAACTACATAGTAGTCTTGCTCAGGAGCATGACGTGCTGCGGACTTCATCGGAAGAATCTCAGCAGCTGGAGGCTCAAAGAGAGATTGAGAACCTGAGAGAGCAGGTATGCTGTCTTCAGTCTCAAGTTGACAAGGCCCTCGATGCCCTCACATTTAAAGACAAGGAGAAATCGGGTCTGTCGAGTCAGTCGGAGGCAGAAATGATTGGATTTCAAAATCAAGAGGAGGTTTTGTGTGAACAGATAGTAATGATTACAGGCGATCTTACTGAAGTCAAGACTGTCCTACAGAAACTGTACAAAGACAACAATGACCTTAAAGTAGCTGTGCAAGATTTTAAGAGCCACGTAATGAAATCTCTGGAATTCATAATGCAGCAAACCATTGTAATTGCAGAGAAATGGCAAATTATGGAGGAACGTTATGAACTGATCAATGATTTAAGAAAGTCACTGACTGATCTGAAGAGTCAGCAGATGTTGAAACAGGAAGAGATGTTAAAGTCATTAAAGGCAGAAATACTGCAAAGTTGTGCACTGGACCATCAGCAGTCGGAGGGTCCCATCAAAGAATCAAATGAGCTGCAGGCTGATGTAGAACATCGTGAACATCTGAATGCTTTAGTCGGGCAGGATAAAAAGGTGAAGGCTCACACTGAAGGGCTTAAGAAGTTTTTTGATCCTCGTGAGCAAAACAGGCCAGTGGAAATTTTTAGAAAAGAGCCTGAAAAGCAGGAGTCTATTTTAGAGCAATATTCAGAGCTGGAGATTTCCAATCAATGGCTAAAGGGTCTAGAAACCACCATCAAATTGCCTGAGGAGCTGATAGATACCTCAAAACTAACTATGCAGCCGATGGTTCTTTCAGAAAAATATACAGAACCAGGGGCCACCATAGCAGAGCCAAACAAGCAAGCAGATCTTTCAAAAAAGCCCCAAAAGCTTAATGCTCATGTGAAGTCCAAGAAGTTGATAACTCAGGCAAAACAGTCTGATAAACTGAGAACTTCTGCAGAGGAGCCCAGAAGGTGTGAGATTATTGCAAAGGTAGCTGAGGAACTGAAAACTCCTTTAAAGGCTGAAGTGAATCGATCAGAGATGTTCACGGACCCAGCAGATTCCCCAGAGAAGTCTCAGCACATTAAAGTCCCTGCAAAGGTATCCAAGATAGATTCTACAAAGGAGACTAAGGAGTCTGGAGGTTTTGTAAAGCAATGTAAGAAAAGAATGTCTACAACAGAGAAAGGAAAAAGGACAAGATCAAGTCCCTCACCAAAAAAGATGCCTGTAGGAATTCCTGTAAGGACTTCTACAGAAGGGTCTAATATTCCATTAGATCCCAAGAAAGTTATCAAAGGCCATGTGGATCCTCTTAAGGAGGTGGAGGTCACAACTGAAAAGCAAATGGATCCTAGAATTACCTCAAAACATTTTACAAAATCAGTCTCTCCAGTGCAGAAAGGTTTACAGCTGCAGGTCACCTCTGAGAAAAAGACACCGCTGGTGATTTCTGCAGAGATTTCCAAACAAGGACCAAGGGAACAGCTGACGGCTCCCTCACTAGAACATCAGAAATGGAAGGCTACCATAGAAGAGCCAAAGAACCAAGAGGCACATGGAAAACAGCATGAAAAATCCTGCCTCACTAGAACATCAGAAATGGAAGGCACATGAAAAACAGCATGAACAATCCCATGTGCTAAAGGTCTGTGAGGATCCCACTCCAGAGAGGGCTGAGAACCTGAGGACACCCTTACTAGAACACTCGGAACTTCCCACAGAACATTCTATGAACTTTAATATACACCGATCACCTGCTAAACAGAATAAGAAACAAACTATTGCACCAAAACAGCCTGAGAATTTAAATGTTCCACTACAGGCCAAGGTGGACGGTGCTGTAGAAAAGTTAGAAGAACTGGTGGATCTAGCAAATAACAAAGAGAAGTTTAAGGCTCTTGCAGAAGAAAATAAGCCGATAGAAAAAGGTAAAGGGCTTGAGCCGAGTGTAGGTAAAGCCAAGGCACTGGTAAAGCCCACAAAGAAATCCCTGGAGTTTCACGGAGGGGTTCCTAAGCAGTACAAGAGCCCCTTGAGGGACTTCAGCAAGCTGGAGACTCACATAGATGGTGAAGAAAAAGTGGTAGGTCCTGCAGAAGAACTGAAGAAGTTAAATCGCTTTGCTGAAGACTTAAAGCACCAGGTAAAACACCAGGAGCTTGAGATTCCTTTAAAAGGAAGAACTGAGCTGGCAAACTCAACTGAAGAATTTGAAATTTCCCAAGGAGAGTCTGAGCAACTGAGGGCTCTTTCAGAAAACTCTGGCGAGATGAACACTTCCACCGAGAGCCTAATGAAGCTGCTGGAGGAGCATAAGAAACCAGATGATTACGAAGACAGACAAAAGTGGCAAGGTAAACGTACAAAACAGAATAAGCAGCCTGAGAATAGCATTAAGAAGACAGGAGAGTTAGAACCACCGACAGGAGGACCGGAGGAACTGAAGGGTCAGACAGACCTACTCAAGAAACTGGACGTACCTGCAGAAAGGCCTAAGCAACCAAAGTCTGAGGAGATTGAAACCCAAATCCTGGATGTTACAAAAAGGCAAAATGAGTTAGTCGACACCCTAGTAGAGAGTAGGCAGTTTAGAACTCTCAAAGATTTGGAGCAGCTGAAAACGCCAGAGGAACCTAACGATCCTGCCAAAAGAACCAAGGAAAATGTTTCAGATTCATTTAAGGTAGAAATACTTATCAGTTATCCACAAGAGCATCAGCCACAAGGGGAATCTATCAATGAGTCGAGGGAGGTGGATCTACCCGGAAAACATCATATAGAATTAAAGACGCCTTTAAAAACAAACGAAAAGCTCGAGGACATTGCAGAAAAGACTAAGCATCAGAAAAGCACTGCAGAAGACTTCAAGGAGCCGATGGATACAGTCCAAGACCCCATGGAGAGTCACAGAGAGGAGCCTGAGAAGGTCAAAGTTCAAGCAGAGAAGCATATGACTCTTGATGTTCGAGTAGAGTGTCCCAAAGATCAGGGGCATTTTGCGAAGGAGCCTCAAAAGTCCAAGACTTTCAGACCAAAGCCTGGTCCACAGGTGGAAAAGTCCAAGACTTTCAGACCAAAGCCGGTGATCCTTGAAGAAGAGCTCGGAGAGTTTCTGGCTCCTGCTGGAGAATTACAGTGGCTACCTCAGACGGAAAAGGCTCATGAAGTGCTCCCACATGTGGAAGTAGAAGCACGACGGTGGAACAATGAATCAAAGACGCAGGTCAGGACCTTGACTAAAACAATGATTGTTCCTCAGGAATCTGAAGAGTTTCCAAAAGAGCAGGATAACAGGCGAACAGCGGTGCTGACCGAAGTAAAGACTGTGTTTGTTCAGAAAATAAACAAAGACAACAGTGGCAGAAATGCAGGCCTCCAGGACCAAGTCATAAAAGCTCGGGAAATTATAACTCAGCAATATATCGAAATTACTGATGAGCAACAAATTAGAGAGAATGACCATGATCTAACGGGTGATTTGAAGAAATCACTACCTGATCTTAAAAGACAAAAGGACATTGACAAAGAGGAGACTCCAAGATCATTACAAACACTAAGACTAAAAATTCATGCACAAGAACGAAGGCCAGTGGAGGCACCAACGGGACAGCGTGTAGAGCTAGAGGCTCTGGTGGGAGAACCGGAGGAAGTGGAGTATCCTGCGGAAGATTATCAACAACAAAGTCGTAATACTGGAGAGTCGGAAGATATGGAGTCCTGTGCAGATCAGGAGGCTGCAGACCAGGAGGCTACCTCCGTCTTTAGGGCTCCTTTCAACATGCCTTGGTGGTGTCACTATGCTAAATGTGTGCTGAAAGTAGGATTGCCTATTTGTAGCATCACATTTGTGGCAAGACGAATGGGAAAGTTACTTATTCCTACAGCATGCATGCAAATGGCTGCTGACCCCAGCTTTGCCCAAGTGCTGCAAGATTTCCTCTGTCAGGCCCACCAAATCCCCGTTCCCTTTTAAATGAAATGGCTACTTGCTAGGACTCAAGACACAAGTCCAGTCCACTCCTTTATTTTCTGAAGGTTCTTCACACTTTGCTGATGACAAAATAATTTCTGAGCGTTTAAACCATGAGGGACACACCCTGAATTATGGACAATGAATAGAGAAGGAAATAAATAATTTTGGGCTATGGATGAAATGAAATCCCTAATGTAGGCAAACATAATAGACAACTACCAGCATCCTCCACTGGATCTGACAATTATCTACTTTGGTTTAAATTAATTGTATATTTTTCTAATTTTTTTACTCATATTTATTCTGTTATACTAGATAGTCACATGTAAATAATATGACACTGACTATGATTAAACTGAATGTTTTCAGGTGAAAATATTTTGCTTGTCTCTGAAATGACGTAGAAGTTTTTGAAGAATGGAAACACAAGCAAAAGAAGTCAGCTTAAGATTTATTTAGTTATCTTTGGCAGGGTTTTTGGTAGAAAGAGCAGATCTTTATGATGCAAAGCTGACATGTTCAAATCGACCACGTGTGGGTTGTAAAGGTAACTGAAAACAACCATATCTTCTCCCACGTACTTGTATGGGAATGTTGAAGTGAAGGATGTTCACATACTAAGTATGTATGCAAAAGTTTCTGTTAACTGAAATAAAAAAATGTTGTTGTAATACTGGTCCTAATAAAATCATCATCTTCAACTATACGCAACAGGACGTTTATTTGTGGTCTGGCTGCTGAACGCTGTAGTTTTATCGCAACGCTTACGTCATCATTGTTCGCCGTCGCCTAATGACGTAGTCTACTGTTTGCTGTCGAATTCCCGTAACGTCCCCCCAAACACTATCATTTTGACTTTCGATTTAACAGCTTCTTGTCGCCCGGTCGTCCTCTTTCCCAATGTGAACGAAACACACTGGCCAGGAAAAGTCGAGGGCAACGGTTCAGTTAATATTCGGGTTCACCCAGGGTTATGGCTGACGAGAGGGGCGGAGACGAAGACATTAACGACAACATGGGGAACCAGCTACAAGTTTTACCAGGTAACTGTTTACCAGCAGCACATGCAGACAGCGGTTTATGTCTGGTGTCCACAGTCAGCTCACGCTGTCAAAGTTATTCATTCAGGCTGACGATTTAGCCTATTATTTTTAGTTTCGGTTTTTATATGTTTATGACCGACAGTGACTTGCTAAAAACTGCCACTGTTCTTCGGATGAGGTGACGCCTCTGTGTGTTTGTGTGTAATGTCAGGTGATGAGGAAGAGGAGGTGGAGGAAGACGACATGGAGACGGAGGATCGAGACGATGAAGAGACAGAGAAGCCCAACATCACATTTGACCCCAGCCTTCCCACATCACATGCCGTGAGTGTTGACACATGCGCAGCTTGATATTCACGATCATTGTGGTTAGTAGTTTTACACACTACTCTACTAGTATTATAACTGACTGACTAACTGATTTACACACTACTCTACTAGTATTATAATCTGTCCTGACCTGTTAGTTAAGGTCTCAAAAGCAGAACTGTGGATTACAAAGCATTCACATTCATTTTCACAAACCCTGACAGTAATACAGCCATTTCCCCCCAAACTGGTTTTAGGTCACATCACATATCTCCTGTCTCGGAATTAACACGTTACCTACTTTTATTGTGATGCCCCATTGGAGGCAGTCAAAAAAATGACCATTGTCTGTGTCGTCTGTGTCACCGGTACCTTCAGTATTTGGGTTCAGAAATGGAGGAGTTCCACGGTCGAACAGTCCATGACGATGACAGCTGTCAGACCATTCCGGTGCTGCCGCACACGACTGTGATGCTGGTGCCGGGTCAGACACTTCCTCTGCAGCTCTTCCGGCCACAGGAGGTCAGCATGATGAGGAGTGTTATCCAGAGGGACCGTACATTTGCTGTGTTGGCACACAGGTCGGTACAGCTGCTGCAGAAACATCTCTTTCATTTGCCTTAGATCCTAATCACAACACAGATTTTTTTTTAACATTTCTAAATATCTGCAGTGATCCAGGGGAGCCAGAGACAGGGTTTGGGACAACGGCTGAAATCTATGCATACCGGGAGGAGCAGGAGTACGGCATTGAGTCAGTCAAAGTGAAGGCTGTGGGGAGGCAGAGGTTCAAGGTCCATGAAATAAGAACTCAAGCAGATGGGTGAGTCAAAATGAGTCTTTACCCCTGATCAGGTGGTTGTGTAAGACTGAAAAGTAAATGACATACCTGAGGAGCCGGTTTGGAATTAATCATCTTATGGTTTGGTTATTAGGAGACACACACTGTATATTTACGTTCATGAACAAAAGACTCACCCCATGAAGTCTCCTTTAGGAGGTCGTAACAATCATATGTTTATCATATGTTCTCACTATTAAAAATAATTTCAAATAATGTATTTGTGTGCAGTTTTGCAGACCATTAAAAAATGTCCTAGATATGAATGATTTACTGCAAAATTAGTCTCCCAATAAATAGATGTTTTTTTAACCTTATCCATTTATTTATTTGTTGTTCTGAAGGTTGTACCAACTTGTCAAACCAGTTATTGTTGTTACTCAGATCTCACTTGTTAGTCTAGCTTAACATTCAATATTAATGAGATGATTTGAGGTTTTTAAAAATGAAAAATCCCAGATATTTCATGGAGCCATTTATTGTGTTCAGGATGTTTTGAAAAGGTTGTTGTTGTTGTTCTTGTTATTTACCGCTAGAGGGCAGACTAACGTTTCCTGAGAACCAGATCCAGCATTGGCGGTAGCACAATGAATGTATTCATGTTAAGTTTTGCAGACCTTAAAAATGTCCTAGATAAATGATTTACTGCAAAATTAGTCTCCCAATAAATAGATGTTTTTTTAACCTTATCCATTTATTTATTTGTTGTTCTGAAGGTTGTACCAACTTGTCAAACCAGTTATTGTTGTTACTCAGATCTCACTTGTTAGTCTAGCTTAACATTCAATATTAATGAGAGGATTTGAGGTTTTTAAAAATGAAAAATCCCAGATATTTCATGGAGCCATTTATTGTGTTCAGGATGTTTTGAAAAGGTTGTTGTTGTTGTTCTTGTTATTTACCGCTAGAGGGCAGACTAACGTTTCCTGAGAACCAGATCCAGCATTGGAGGTAGCACAATGGTGACTGTCTTTATAGGTTTAAGACGTTCGGTCCTTGGCATCACAGATTTTCATGCTTTAACGACACAGGGAGAAACTGAATTTGACTTACAGTAAATGTGTCAAATGAGGTGAGGATTACAACAACAACCTGTTGTTATTTAAATATTTAAG
>NC_024317.1:3773022-3791803 GCF_000523025.1 Cynoglossus semilaevis | reverse complement strand
ATATAAAATGTTTTCTTAATTATTATTATTTAATATTATCAATATGTTTATTTATATTTATGTGTTTATATGGGGAGTTAATTTAATTAATTAACAGTATATTTCTGGGGGACTGGAACGAGATAATTGGGTTTCAGTTATTTTTAATGGGGAAAATGCAATCGACACACGAGTGCTGTTGTGGAATGGATTAAACTCGTATCTCGGGGCACAACTGTATTTGAAAAAACAAACCATCAATAAAATACGCACCTACATTGGCACCTTGGTATGAGCTCCCATTCTGTCACTGCTCATGTTTAGACAGTAACTTTTTATGATCTTTTCACATTTACAAACATCCTGTCATGCTGCAGAAAACATCCAGGCAGCGCTCTCTGTGTTTAATCCATTGTTCACCATCTCAGTTTAATTTAACGTCCGTCCCCTGGTGTCATGCCCTAGTTTAATATCCTCTGTCATTCTTACAGTAGAGCTGGTTCAAACTTCTTTAAAAATGAATTTGGGTTCAAGTGTTTGACAGTGTTTAAGAATTCCAGCTGCATGTCATCTTTTCTGCAGGTCATTGCTCTCTGACCTATTTTCTTTTTCTAAATAGGTCAGAGAGTCTGTTTGAAAATGTATGAAACATTAGGGGTGAAAATTAACTTCAGGAAACCTTTAAAAACTCTTAATCATCGTTTTTTTCCCCTGCCTCCAGGATTAGACAGGCCAAAGTACAGATCCTTCCAGAGCGGATTCTTCCAGACCCACTGTGTGCTGTGCAGCTACTGCCCCTCTGCAGGCTCCAGGTTCACCCGTCCTCCAAACCCCCGACACAGAACTACAAACAGGCTCAGTGTTGGTGGAACAACTATAAACAGGTCAGACAAATAAACAAGTCACTTTCAAATCGAAGGCCTCTTCCTGCTATTAATTAACAAAATGCAAAAGGTTAGATTTTTTTCTAATACATTTCCAAATAAAGAACATTTTAATAAATATAAAAATATTTTACAAATAATAATACTTTAATACTTTTGAATTTAATATATGTATTTTCAAATAAATAAATAAAACACATTTTTGATTCATTAAAAAGAACCAGTCTCAACATTTATGAAAATAAAATGGCAGAAAAAGTGCAGATCATTTAGAATGGGCTTGTGGCCTTATTCTCTCTACGAAGAGTATTTACTCTAAAGCAGCGGTGTCAAACATATGGCCCGCAGACCAAAACCAACCCGCTTGGGGTTTCAATCCGGCTCGTTTGATGAATTTTGAAAATAAAAAAAGACACAAACACTTCATGTTCAGAAAATGTTTTGTAAAATTATGTTTCACTAAATGTGAAGATTTATCTAATGTACTTTTTTTGCATGAAAAAAACCCCAAACTTTTCACAATTTGTCATAAAATGGGAACCTTTGTATCTTTTTCATCAGTCTGGATGAAAAATAACCATCTGTCTATAAATAACAGATGCAGCAGCAGCAACATGTCGTTGTACACGTACCATCTGTACTTGTACTGTATATATAGCAGTGAGACACAGTGGGTCATAGTTTGTCTTTGGCCTGATGCTTGGTCAACCTGCCTGAGGACTAGATGTTTATGATCACATGGTTTTAAATAAACGAAATAAATATTATTGTGTTGAAGAACAAACAGACCTTTGACCTCAGTGATCCTCAGCTTCGTGTTTCCACGTGAATCTCAGCGCTGCGTTGAGACGATGTTATCAACCACAGACATACAGTACATACCTATGGATTTAAAGTGTCTTCGGTCTTTTTTCACCCGTTGGTGTAGAAAGTGACGAAGTGCAGATAGGAAAAAAAAAAAAACTTCTTTAATGCTTAAAAGAGACTTTGTTATTCACTGATGTCTCCGCTGTCGTTCCTCACAGAGGAAGTTCTACTGTGCCAGGCTGACGCCATGGCCACCGTGGGTCTATGCACTTTATGACTCTGTGAGTAAATCACCTCAGTGCACACGGCCTGGAATTTCCTCCACATATAAACACCACGCCGCAGTGAATGTAAACCATGTTTTTTTATTTTATTTATTTTTGTTTCACCTCACAGGAGTCGCTCATGAACCGAGTGAAGAAACAGCTCCACGAATGGGACGAGAATCTGAAGGATGACTCCTTACCTACCAATGTCGTGGGTCAGCCTCTCTTCAGTTTTATTACAGAGGAATCACAGACGTGCACATCTGTTCAGTCCTTCAGGTTTTTTTTTGTAATCCATCTGTCTGGTTTGTCTCAGACTTCTCCTACAGAGTTGCGGCCTGTTTGCCTATAGGAGAAGCTCTGCGGCTGCAGCTGCTGAAGATCGGCAGTGCCATACAAAGACTGCGCTGTGAGCTGGACATTATGGACAGAGTAAGGAAGGACTCGTCCTGTTTCCTTCACCCACCGTTACCACAAAATCTGACCTCAAACCAAACAAAGTGACATTGTTTTTACTGCAGTACAAACAGTACAATAGTCAAAGACGCAGTGGCCTGAACTTTAAAAACATCTACAAGCAAAACTGGTGCCCAGTGACAACAGTGATGAGTAGGTGAACGCAGACAGTCTGGACCAGGGTTGTCAAGATCAGTCCCTTTAGAGCAGGGCTTCCCAACCCTTGGTCCAAGGACTGGTGCTGGTACAAAGGTCATTGGTTACCGTGCTTCAGTAAAAAATGTACTTTAGTTTTACTAATTTACTTCATCTTAAAAGAATCCAGTCATATCCCTGTATTGTTTCAAACCAACAGGTCAAAGGTCATTCAGACTCTGATACTGACAGAAGAAAGTCTAAAAGAGGTTTTAATTTGTAGATTTAATGATCCTCCAAGACCATTCATTCACAACAAGGTTGGGTTCGACTGAAGATCTGATTTTAGAAAATCTTGCTCGCACTTTTCCAGACACAAAATAAAGTCCATTGTTAGTTAATACTTCTATTTTTTATAAATTACAAATATTCTATTATTGAAATAACTAAAAGTCTTCATGTGACAGTCTGGTCACACTGAAGATCTAATCTGGTGTCGTGTCCCTGTGAGTGAATTCTGTGTAGGGTGGGCTCCTATAGCGTCCACACATGGAGAGAACATTTAACATCTGCGTGTCATGCTAACACTTGTCCTCTTTTCCCTTCAGTGCACGTCGCTGTGCTGTAAGCAGTGTCAGGACACAGAGATCACCACCAAGAACGAGATCTTCAGGTGAGTCTGGATGATGTCCTGGGCAGTGATGTCATCACCATCTGATACTGTGAACAGCTGTCACGTCCAGAAAAACATTTTCAGAAAGAACTGTCTTATTTATTCTTCTTCATGTTCAGCTTCGCTTTAAGGTTCAACTCTGCTGAGATCGGATGAAACATCCAACTGTGGCTTTTGAAATTTGAAATGTGATGTTTGATCATATGGAGACATTCAGCAGCAGTGAAAGGTTTAGGTTTCCTAAATTTGAATATTAAACTTTTTCAGATAAACACACTTTGTGTTTACAGTACACTCACGACCAACTCTCCTCTCCTTCTTTTTTTGTAAAAGTCTAAAACAGAGCCAAGTTTCCCCACTGGCTGACATGCATTTTAATTTTTTACATTAATTTAAATCTAACAACGGATGACACTAACAGCACGGTCAAGGTCTTAGAGCCAAGAAAACAAAACAAGAACAAATAACTCAAAAGATCATGGTTATCGCTGTGTGATTTGAATACAGATTTTTTTTTTATTTTCATTCAGACGTGACATCAAGGATGCTGTGCAGAAAAAAATGGACTTAGCATCAGACAGTGGAAAAACTGATTCTGGTGAAAAATTATAAAGACAATAAATGAATGTCCTGTAGAAGTGATAAATGTCACAGATCTGCTCAGCACAGTTCACCTCACTGTAACGTCTGTTTTCTGAGAATCTAGTTTTTAATGAACATTAGATGAAAACTGTTGGTGTGTTGGTTCATTATTCACACCTGATGTGATACTCATACTAATATTTCCATCCCCTTCCTCATCCTTCCCCTCACCCCTTCAGTTTGTCTCTCTACGGCCCCATGGCGGCCTACGTTAACCCTCACGGCTACGTCCATGAAACCCTGACCGTCTACAAGGCCAACAATCTCAACCTGACCGGCAGACCGTCCACGCTGCACAGCTGGTTTCCAGGGTAAAGCTGAGACGTCATTAACACTGAGTCTGAAATGAAAAGTCTTTCATGAAATTCTATATATATATAAATCGTCATTAACACTGAGTCTGAAATGAAACTCTATATATATACAGTATATAAAAACAACCTGTTCTCCTCCTCAGGTACGCCTGGACAATCGCTCAGTGTCGGACCTGTGGATCCCACATGGGTTGGAAGTTTACGGCCACCAAAAAGGATTTGTCCCCGTCTCGTTTCTGGGGTCTGACTCGCTCGGCCCTGCTCCCTCGTATCCCCCAGGTGGAGGGCGAAGAGGGCAGGGAGACCTCTCGCCTCTTCTGCCTGTGACACCTGGAAGCTGGGCCTTGAAAAGCCTTGAACACAGAGCTCCAGCTCTTCTTCCATCGCGAATCCTCCAGTCGTCACTGCGTCTCACGCTTTGTCTCTTTGTCAACAAATCCATCATATTTTTAAGAAAGGGCAGATCAGAACAACGGCAGTGATGGTTCTGAAAGTGTGGCGATGGCTCCAGGCAGAGGTGAGCGTGCAGCTTAACCAGTAAGGTGAAGGAGAACAGCAGGTGGATGAATGAAGACACGATCCACTCGTTTGTTGTCGAGTGTCTTGACATCAGCTGACATCAGCTGACAGCAGGTCTCACCGACCAGCCCCACACATTAATCTACACATTTTAGGAAAGAGGAACGAACTAACGAGTGACCAGTGAGTATCCAGACAAAAACAAAAAAATCTGTTCCGTAAAAATGAACCGACTGTCGACTGCAGAGAAATCCACCAGAACGTTTCACCCTGCTCCGTCTGGCTGCTCGGTGGCTCAGCTGCAGATCCGTTAGACAGTTTCTGCTCATCCTTTGACATGTTTCAACACAGCGCGTGGCTTCACCTCAGCAGCAGGGGCCGGGTTGCTTCTGTGAACTCGCTGTATTCATATTTATTTCCAAATATCGTAAGGACAGGAACCGGTCTATGGTTTTGATTTTTGATTTTCTTTCTCATTTTCCCATTATGGATATGGCAGGTTGGGTTCGGCCTCACGCTCATTTAGCGACGACTAGCACAAAAAGTGAGAAAAAAGTGATGGGGTAGATCAGATGTCGTTGGGCCTGATGTTTGGGATCAGACTAAACCAATCGGAGATAATCGTTTCTAGGATGGAAAAAAAGAAGCCGGAAACTCGGATCAGTTTCATCATGTAGCTCTCATTACAAATAAATAAGGGACACACTGTCGTCCTACACGTCCTGCTGTTTCAGAGCTCAGACCGAGGTCTAAAAAACACAAAACATTGTGGGGTAACTTAAAATATTATACAAGTCCATTCAGGTTCACCGTGAGACCACACGAACACAGACAGGGTCCTGAAAGAAGCGGCTCATGTTGCATTGCACTTGTGATGATATTTTGAGTATTTCAGAATCCAAAAAGTCCTTCCAGTGGACTCACCACCTGCAGGAAGGTTCAGAGGGGTTGGTACGGTTCAATGTAATTTGGGTGGTGGTCATGGAGACTGCCCGGTAACGGATAAGTGGATGAAAATGGATGGATGTGGAATCCAGAAAGACTGTTCTCAGAAATTTCCCCTTAAAGGTTTTGTTTTCACCGATGGCTGCGGATGGAAACTTTGATTCTCAATTTTCTAAATCAGTGCACAGAGATTTTTTTGATGCTCGTACTGCTGTGTCCACAAAAACAAATCATTTTTTGCATCGATGCGTCTTCACTACAGCGAGTCTGCTGTGTGTCCGACAAACGCTCCGTCAACATGGCTGCACAACTGGCCGACTGTCACGGCAGAGAGTGTTTCGACTACTGGGAATAAATGAAATTCATGTATTTGTAAGAGCAGAAAGAGTTTTCTTTTTCTGTTACTTGGGCCTTTGTGTAATAAAAGATAGGAGAGGAATTAAAAATATAGATTTGACTGGATTTAATGAGGAATGTTTGATTTGCCAGACCTATGGTCTGATAATTTTTTTTTTTTTTCAGTTTAGTTCAGTCTGTGTTGGGTTAGAGTTGGTGTCTCCTGATTAAAACACTGATCTGCAGAAATGAATAAGACGTGATGAAACTTTAGGTTTATTTTAAAATTTATTTGAACGTTTTCTAATCAGGGTTTCACTTGCAGTTGTGTTGCAGGATGCTGGCTTACTTTGTATAGATGTCAATGTGAATTAGAGGCAACCAGTGAAAATGTACTAGTATGTTGTACTAGCGTGCTGTAGTATTTTACAAACGCCTTGATGAAGCTAACTCTTGTCTTCAGCTCATTGAATTCGATCGAGGACGTTTCAACGTGTAGAACGGTTCGCTCTCACTCAGAGTCAGATTTATGATTATCACGAGGGTAAATATAAACTTTAAACTTCCTACATCTATGCATGAGTGTTACCAATCAGAAAAAAAAAAAACCTGGGCAGAATTTGTACATTTCCAAACCTGACGCCACCGCTTCGCTTCAGGAATAAAACGCCGTCGCCACAACTGCAGCGAAGACAAATTTGTGATTTATATTCTTCCTCCTTGACTTTGTTCTGTGTCAGTGTTTTCTGGGCTGTCAACACTTTTTGTGTGTGTGTGTGTGTCACTCAAAAACAAGTGAAAATGTGTCCCTCAACAAAGCAGCGGCCTGGCTTTTCCCATCCCACGGCTGTACCACCGAGAAAAATAAACAGTTCTCCTGTCGTCGTGTGTTCCTCAGCCTGTGTTTATATTTGGGAGTGTGTGTTCAAGAGCACTTTCTTTAACTGCCATAATTCATTTTACAATACTGTGCCACTACTGTGGCCAGTCTTTGGTGCTTTAACTGCCATAATTCATTTTACAATATATTTTACAATAGAGTCAGACTGATGAACTGGCACGTGTTGTTGTCATCGTCGTCGTGTCGTTACAGCCCGACGTGTGACTGCACGAGGTGAATACATGTGGTCGGAGAGTCATTTGTATTCAGGCACAGCGAGAGACTAACGAGGCTGAGGGCGAGAGAGGGCGAGACGTGGAAAACCGCTGGGCTTCGGCGTGAAGGTCCCTCGGAATAGAACACTCTCAATGAAACACGTTCAACACGTTCACGCAAACGGTTCTCAGAACTTCACCGGATTTGACCTGTAGTACTTTATAGAGAAAAAAACTACAGTGTAGTTGCAGTGTAGTACAACATTATACTTAAAACTAAGATTATAGTTAATTGAATGAATCTGTGGTGCAAAAGTATATATCCATTTTATAGAAAACTACAATAAAAACAGAAAACCAACTATTTGTCTTTGACAGAAAGACAGAGTCCAATTGAGTCCAAAAATCAATTCAAAACTTAACCCAACTGAATTTCTCTATACTGCCCCCTTCAGGCAGTCATCTCCAGGTGACAATTAAAAGCATACATCCTGTACTTTTAGTAGAGTAATAAGATTATTTCCTTCATTTACCCTTATGATAGACTTTTTGATTCTACAGATATTTATTATTTATTTACATTTTAAAAGCGTCCAATCAGTGCAGGTGGAACCAGCCTCGGTCGTTTGGTTGTTGTACACTGTAGCAACTCCTCATTTATGGTTCTGTGATGTAGTGTTTGTCACATGTGGTTACATGCGTCGCTCCATGTGAACTGCCACATGTGTGATCAGTTGATGGAAGCACCAATTAGGCTCCATTATTTTTGATTTACAGCCTGAGCCTGTCAGACAACTGACCTAAAGCCTGGAGTGATTATTTCATCTTATGTAATTCCATTATCACATTCATCATAAGATACAGGTGCCAGAAACAACATATATATTTTTAATTAAATCCTACACAAATAGTGAAATTAAAATTTTATATAATATATATATATATTTTAAATATGTATTTTATACTTTAGTGCATCGGTTCATGGACTTCCTGTTTTTCTGCCAAAGAGAAAAAAAAGAAGCTAATTTTCACTTTTCATTGTAGAGTTATGTAAATAAAGTGGACCTGAGCCTGAGGTAACGTTCATGTGAAAAGTGATCCTGCCATCCAAGATGAGACGTAACGTTGAAGTCTCTGCGGAAACCAGGTAATTGTGTAAAAAAGAAAAAAGGGGCAAATTGGTAGAAAAGGCTAATTATATAACGAGCAGGAGCCAAGGCAGAACAATGGAGATAACAGGCTTTTAGTCAACTTAAAGCAATTGTGATGAGTTAATGGTGGAAAAAGCATGTAGGTCACTTTCTTTTATTAAATTCTAATAAAGGACGAAGGAGGAGGAGGAAGAGGAGGTTGTTAACGTAAGAGCTTTGAAATAATCAACTGTCTTAATCAACTTTTGGGCTTTTATTGAACCTTCTCATACGTTTATCTGAACTTCTTCTTTTTGAAGGAGATTCTGTGATGTGACACAAACGTAACACAGACGTAACATTTTGAAATTTTTAATTGCACCTCGTTAGCACAGACACATCAAACTATTTACAATCTTTTGTTCTTCTTCTTTTGTTCTTCTTCTTTTGTTCCGTTGCGGCTGTTTTCAGTTTTTAACCAGGTCAGTTTACAGGGTTTTGTACTTTTTCAATACCTCCATCGCAGAGGACGGTGGGACAATATTAAGAAAAAGTATGCAACGATCTTCTTTAGTTGTTTACAAACAGCTGTCTCAGTTCTTTAAGAGGGAATATTTCCATCAACTTTTATTCATACAGGTCGTTTTATTACGACACATGATGTCATTTTTGACACGGACCTGTTAAAGACACACATACAGTTCATACAATACTGGTACGACACACAATAAAATAAATATATCTACAATAAAATAATATTCTTTAGGGTTCTTGTTTACACCTCTACGTCTTACTACCAAAAATTTGCAAATTACAATTTTCAGTTCACTTGAATGAAAACAGAAGCAGGGGGCAGTGTCGCTGCAGTAGAAAACATCCCTGTACATTCATTAAAACCAACGAGGAATTAATTTTAATGCAAATTTTGTTTTGTTTTTTTTCTTTTGTTTCAGTAAATTCCTGGATACTTTACCTTTACTTTACAACATCCGTTGTCACTGAAATTGTTCTTGAAATGTTCCGACTCCTACATCCACAACAAAGACGTGTGTATGGAAGGTTGGGAATTTTCTAGTTTGCCCGTCTGTTTCACTGAAACATCACTGACTTAGCACAGACCTGGTGAGAACACACTGTCCTCTCCTCCTCGTCCAGAGGACCAGTCATCCTGATACAGTCTTCCCTCCATCGCCTTTTCCACTTTTTTTTTTTTTTTTTTTTTTTTTGGCGTGGACACATTACCCTGCTTTTGAGTCGGAGACATTCTTGAAGCTCATGTACACCGTGCTGACCAGCGTAGTGTCATCGTGCATCGATTCCTTCGACCACAGCTGGCACAGCATCGACACCAGCTTCTTCGGGAGATGACCACCAAAGAGCAGATAAATGCAGGGGTTGGCACAGCTGTTGAGACTGGCCAGGAGCATCAGGATGGTGAACGACACCGCTGGAACACAGCGAAAAAAAAAAAAAATCGACTCAATTTTTACTTAATGTACTTCATTCAAAGAAAAGCCATTTACTTTTTTTTAAATTAAAAAATAATCTGGTAATATTTTATATTCTATTTTATTTAGATGTAACTACTCCATAACAGACTAATACATGTTTCTATAATTGATTATTATTTATTCAAGGTACACATATTGTTCATGGCTGTGTAATAAAAAAATAAATTTCATATGTTAAGAAACTCTGATGCACGGACTTTACTAAATGTTTTTTTTTTTTATCTCTCGTGGGCCACACAAAACAGCTTGGCGGGCCGCATTTGGCCCCCGGGCCTTGAGTTTGACACATATGATATAAACAATTCGAACCACTAACCAAGTGTAAACGTAGTAACACTTGGTTAAATGTAACTAAAGGGTTTAATGACTTACTTTCTTTGGGCGCGTCGTCGTCCCAGGCGGACCAGAGCTGGACGGTGAAGAACGGCGCCCAGCAGACGATGTAGGCCACCACGATGAACACGGTCATCTTCAGCGTCTTGACCCTGGCTCTGGACATGCTGCCCACACTGCTGGCTCTGGACGACAGGTGCCTCGCCTTTCGGTACAGGTTGATTTGAATGGCGCGGCAGATGCGTACTTGACACACCACGATGACAATCACCGGCAAAACGAAAATGACCAGCGTGGACCAGGTGATGTAGGTCTGAACCCCCCACGGTTGGATGAACTCAGCCCAGCAGTCGTAGACGCCCGGCGCAACCTCCACTTGTGAGAATATGAACACCTGGGGCAGGCTGCCCAGCAGAGAAATGCCCCAGGCCACGCACACCGGGACGTTCAGCCTCGTGCGTTCCCGCTGGAACTTCACCATGGGGTTGCACACCGCTTGGTACCGGTCCACGGTCATCACCACGACCATGTAAGTCGAGGAAAACATGCCCAGAAGTTGCAGGTACTTCACTAGGCGGCACAGCAGGTCTGGTCCCACGAACCTGTCCGTGATGTCCCACATGAGCTGCGGGCAAACCTGGAAGAAGGCGACCACCAGGTCCGCCAGGCACAAGTGAAAGACGAAGACCCGCATCCTGGACATCTGTTTGCGCTGCCTCCAGAGCAGGAACAGCACGGCGCCGTTGAGAATGGAGGCGCTGACAAAGATGACGCTGAGAAGAGCGATCTCCACTTTGGCCAGACTCTCATCCCTGTCCACGTCCACGGCGTCCACAGAGTCACTGTGATTCAGAGGACACATTGTACCGTGGGATTTCGACCTACCAAGACACCGAGAAACTTACTGATCAGAGTCAGTGTTTTTGTAATTTTGTGAAAAACCTTCCCTTTTGAATTAACTTAGATGAAAGTGGAGAAGAAGCTTCTGTGCTGCTGAGGTGGAGGTGGAGGTGAGGATGGGAGATATGGGAGGTTCTGGGTGAGATCTCTGCTGTTCTCTACGTGATATTTATGGACAAAGTAGTAGGTGGAGCTTAGGTTTCCTCCGACATGAACTTAATTGTTATTGCTAAAAGTAGTCCCTCTCTCCTGAGTAAACAAAGCATTTTCTCCTATGACATTAATTGCACTTTATCCATGACTGACAACGATATTATAAGCTATAATATAATATACAGTATATTATACTATATATAATATATATACTATAATATATAATATAAGCTAATAGGTTTATTGTGAACAATGTCACTCACTTATACACACACATTCAACGAATCAAGGATAGACTAAATAATATGTGGATAAAATTGTACAAAATTAAAAATAAATAAATAAATAAAGTGGCTCAAAGTAACTGAACGTATATATAATTAGAGATATATAGCAGCCAATCAGCTTTAATTCCACCACAGCTGACTTAATACTCCAGTTAGTCAAGAGAATGGAAACTTTTTAGACTAAAAATTAAACATGTTTTAAAATGCTACACATTTGGTAGCATCTTTAGCAGCTCTTTAACGTCACAGGTCTGGTACAAAGGTTCAAACTTGTCGGTCCAGTGTAATTTTATTACGCGTGTGTCACGTCCTGCACCACTCGGTGAAAGCCGCTATGGGAACGGGATGTCGTCATTCATCTTTCGACCAATCACAGCGCGGGGCAGTCTTACGTCCCATCAGCAAACCGGAAAAAAGTGTAAACAAATAAGTAAGAAGAAAGTTCTTTTGCGGCTGAGGTATTTTGAACTTAATTTGCTTATACAGTAGAAACGATGTAACTGTATATACTTCGTGTGACAGCTTTGTATTTTTAACTCTAACAATATCTGCGAACCAACAAGCTTCGTTCGAGGTTGACTTGTCAGTCAGCTAGTAGCTAACGTTAGCCTAGAGGCTAACATTTTTGCTTCCACGGAACACTTTAAGGATCCTTTGCTACACATGCCTCAGGAAGGTGAGCAGTCACTTCCCCTCATTCGTTCCTTGAATTCGCGGAATCCAGTCAACGCTATGTTCTTCAATCGCACCACCCGTGTGGTGCGTCCACTGTGGATAAACTACACGGGGGAACCGCAGCCCTACCCTGACCTGCAACCGATGTCGGGACAGAGGATGACCACATTCGTCGGTAAATTGATTAAACCATTCTTATACTCATCAAGATCGCTGTAGTATTCTATTAAGTCAACCAACAAATAAAGCGAATGACTCTAAAAGGACCAGACTAAGTCTTTGTTTATTATTAATTTTATTTAACAAATAAAGCGAATGACTCTAAAAGGCACAGACTAAGTCTTTGTTTTTAACCCATCACATCTTAATTATTAAGAGTATTGTTTATTATTAATTTTATTTATTTTTCCAGGTCACCCATGGATGTTCAGAGATGCACAAAGTAACGAACTCCTAACGGTGAACAACAAGGGGTTGTTTCTTCCTATGCCAGGAGAGGGCGGGGGTCCCACAATGGCTAACATCAGCGTACCAGGTAAAGTAAACGCGTTTAATGTGTGATTAATTTACTCATGTACAGAAAGTACTTGTTGAGTACAATAGAGCTTGAATCAGCAACCAATGTCATTATTACTGTGGTATACAGTATGTTGTTCGTGATCGCTTTCATCCAACAAAGTTATAAAATAGTTTTTCCTGAACAAATCACCTGAAAATAACAAATGTGAAAGAGCAGAGAAATCAAATTAAAAACAGAACGTCACGTCACTTTTCTGTAACAGTGTTTTTATTGTTGCTTTTTTTTAAAAATGTGTCAATCAGGAGTGACATTATTACAATTCCAATTCTGATGTGTTTCTTTGGTTCTTTCTAGTTTACAGCCTCAAGGATTGTGCCCTTACGGTCATTCGGAGACTTGTTCGACCGGCAGACTACAGGAGGTTGGAGATCGCACGGTGTCTCCACGAGGAGCTGGAAGATCAACCCAGCGTGCAGAAAGATCTGCATCGCATGAACCAGCAAGTCGAGCTGCATCTCCTGGAGAGGATTCAGGGCCAGGAGGAATGAGACAGACAAACTTAAACTGGACGGACAGTGATTCACTTTGGACACGTCTGTTTTGCACATCAGAAAGAAAAGATTAAGGATGAGACAAATGCTGTGTAAACATTATTTCAGCAGTTGTATTTTTTGCATCAACTATGACTTTATTGATTTATATGTTGTATCTTTGTCATGGTCTGTTCTTGCATTTAGTGAAAGTCTTCCTCTTCAAATATTTTCCTTTAAGTCTATTTCCATTTACAAATTAGGAAAAGTACAGTTGGTTAAATATCGCTGGCTCTGAACAAAATTTAGATTGGTTCATGTTTTTGTCTACCTAGATTTTGAGACATGTACATTTCATATTCATATAAAATAATTTGTATAATATAATATAACTGATATAATGTGCGTGTGTGTTTGTGCGGGTATACGTGTACATGCACGTGTGTGTGCAATCAGAATCTCTTCTAACAGGTCTCCGGATAATATTTAGTGAGAACTCAGCTGAGAACAATTGTCTGACTTTCCTGATGATGAACCTTTGTTCATGTCAATCCATCATGATGACAAAATACTTTCCTTTAAACTCGTTACTCTCATCGACGTTATCCCTGCAGGTCATTCCTCGCTAGGATTCTTCGCTGCCCAAGCAGATATAAAAAGTAATAAATGAACTGTTGGTGTGACAGGAGTCTGTCTGCCTTGTTGTCTATGGTGACCTGTCTATGCATTTGACAGCTGAATATATACTGTGTGACTTTCTTCTTTTATATATACATATATATATATATCTTTAAGAGGCTACTGACTAAAAACACATTTGTGTTTTGAACAGCTTGTAATAAGTTTCCTTCACTTGGTCTTTTGCGAAACTCCTTAAAGTTCATTATGTGCTGCTGTAAATTGTGTATAAATAAAGAGAATATTCTTCGTACTGGCAAAAGCTCTCCATGTGCTCTTCATATGAAAAGAAAATGTAGCCACATATTAATGAAATAGTTACCATCGCAGGACAATAATAATTTCAACAAAAAGATTCATCAAACTGCTGCAGGTCTTATCAAAGTAAATGATCAGAGTGGAAGATCTGATTAGCTCCAGGTGATGACAACAGGAGGATTGTGGTCGAGCGTTGCCTAGTAACAAAGTACAACTATCTTTGCAGGAGGTAGACAATCAGGCGCTCGGTACAACCTAATTAATCTACATACAGTACATTATACCATGACAACTGTCAAACCCATTAACTTTCCGGTTTGCCGGAAAAGTTTTTTTTCTACATCTTAAAAGTCAATAATTATTTATTTTAAAATAATACGGTGAAAATCAAATGTAATAAATAAAATATGATGATGATATACACCGTGCTTCTTGTCTCGGTACCCTATTAGTTCACATTATTTTCTGTTAGCCCAAACAAAGGCTGCCTCCAAGCCTACAGTGACCTGATCTAGAAAAGAACGATTACCGTAAAGAGAGAAACAGCAATTTTGACAATTTAAAACATTAACATCGGTCCCTGTGATTAAACAAATGTACTCCAATATTTTAATGTATAAACATTCCGTTTTTAGTTCATATTATGAACTAAATGATGACCTTAAAGACTGTAATAGTCTACGACCTGATGAATGCGACATTGCTTTATACGAACATTTGTTGAATTGCACTTTATCAACAAGGTGCTTGAGTTTTAAATGTTGTTTTCGCTTCTACAGTCTTGCTTTGCTCTGTTGAATATTTCTGGATGTTTGCCTTGTTGCTTTGTTAGCTCTGATTATTGCTTTATTTGATGTTTTTTTTCATATGATTTACTCAGCAGTGCTTCCTAAATAAAAGTACATAGTGTGTGGGGTTGTGAAGTACCCATGTTCTATTGGACAAGGACGGCTCTTAATTGAAGAAAAGAGGAAACTAGGACACGCTGGTCCATTAGCCCTGCAGCAAGAGTGCTTTTTATTTTAAAGATGTTTTTCCGTCTTTTGCTGCAGTGTTCCGTCCCTGGAAATGCTAATGGATAAATGGAAGGTGTGTCTTATGAGAGCTTCACACAGGGCTTTTAGGTCCTTTACAGTTACATTTACACAATTGAGGAGCCCTTGTTCGCAGCTGTGTGTCTGGTTATTGAACAATAACAGGAACATGGCGTAGGTACAGTCTAATAAACAGTCTGAAGGACAGAGGGAGGAACTGAGGACGAGCATGAACATAACTGACCCACTTATTTTACAGTTTACGTGTATCTGGTGACATAGGTAGAGAAATATTTAGCCCATGTAAAAGGTTCAATATTTATCAAATATAAGTAATTTAGGATTTTTTTTAAATTTTATTTGAAAAAGAAGATAAATCTATTTAATTTCAGGTATTATTTAATTTCTAATTACAACAACACTTTGTTATAATCTTTCTTTGGGTGTTTATTAGAGGGGGAAAAGGTGTCCATTCATTTATTATAACCCTTTTTGTTTGTTTGTTTGTTTTTTTGTGTGTGTTGGATTTTGTTCGACATGTCATTTGTTATTGGATTGGAAAATGATTAAAAAGATGACGCCGTAACAGCAGATGGCACTGGTTCACTCGTGGTCAAACTTTTATTAGTAAGCAGAAGAAGAAAATTTCACCACAGAAACACCAACGAAGAAGTCTGAGTTAACCCCCATGGCTAATGCTATATCGTTGTAAACTATCGCGAAAAATAATCCAAAATGGACAAAAAGAAGAAACCGTTTGATGTGACGGCTTCTTCGGTAAGTTTCCAAGATGTTTTGTCGTTCAATTTTTATTCGGTAATGTGTACTTTTACTATACCGAAAGCTTACAAACAGGCGACATAACGTGCGGCTAAATGCTAATTCGGCTAAGAAATATGAAATACACGCATTTTGACATGTTTTTTTAAAATGATCTTTTACAGTTAGTCGACCTTAAAGCTGAATTGTATCGGAAGCAGGAACAGTTTAAAAAAGACAAGCTTGGACAAGACAGCGCCTACACAGGCCTCAAATCAAAAATCAAAGAAAAGGTATAGTATTTTAGTTTATTTAGCAACGTTTGTGTATATGTTTGTGTTTATACTAGTACTTATACTACACTCCCTGTGTAGAAACCCAGTGTTTGGATAAAGCAAAACCCTGGTGTTTCAGCAAGAGCTGAGAAAGATTCAGAACAGATTGCCGAGGAGCAGAAGAGTCTCACTGAATCAAGGTAAGTTAACACGTTGTTGAATTTCAAACAGTTACCTGAATTAGTCATTAGTCAGATTCATTGATTGGTAATCTCGTTTACAAATAAGTAAATGCAGCAGTTATATTTTTATGGCAGGTTAAATGATCGCAGTAGCTAGATACACACTGTAGTAAACGTCATGTTCAATGGTTTTATTTAAGGTCACAGTAAGAACCATCATTAGAAATAAACTGTTGCAATAATATAGTATGTGTTCAATGTGGTTATTGTAAAAAAAAAAAACAAACCAACAGTGCAGATATAACTGTTTCCATCATTCGCTTCTGATGAAGTGCAAACCTGCATGTGACAAATGAGTCTGTACTGTTGAAAACTGTAACAATGAATGATTGCAGCACAAAGAAAATCTGAGTTTTTTGTTGTCAACCCAAAATATAAAAAATATTTAACCACTTAACTAAAATCTATGTGCATCTGTACAAATGCAAGTTTTTTTTACTTTTGGAGTATGAAATTCTAATCCATGAACCACCAGAACTCAGTTAGACAAAAATCAGATTTCTTTCTAACAGTGGATCCTAATTTCAAGACCTCATAAAAACTCATATCTAATGACACGTGTACAAAGTGGTTCAGCGGTGCGTCTTTTTTTCCGTGCTTTGCAACAGACGCAAGTTGGAGGAAAAAGCCAAGATCTATGAGCAGATGACTAAAGGAGATTTTCCAGGTTAGTGATAAAAAAAAAATTGATTTAATTTTTTTTTTTTGTTGTTGTTTTTTTTCTAACATGACACAATTTTTGATTCATTTTCTTCAATTTTTTTTACATGTAACAGATGAAGAGACGGAGAATCTGTTCCTGGTTGATTTCACACAGAAGATTATTGAGCAAAAGAAACAGACATTTGTGCAGAAGGAAGTAGCGAGACATGAAGATGAAGAAAGTGACACGCTGACTCCTATACCTGCTCCACAACACCCAGATGAGGAATGGTAATCCTCATCCCCATCTCTTAATAGCCTATCAATGGACCATATATATTTATATACATTTATGTATTATTATTATTTATTTTTTTTAGGGTGGATTATGTTGATTCTCTGGGTCGATCTCGGAGATGCATGAAAAAAGATCTCCCAGATTTTAAGAAAATGGACCAGGATTTTCAGGGGTAAATACAGCAGTACTTATAAATATCAGCCTCTAGTTTTTAGGAGCTGACATGTAAAAAATCTGATTTGTTCCATATAGAAAAGCTTCGTCTGAGAAGACTCTGCTGTCAGAGGACATGCGTCGGGAGCTGCAGAGGCAGGAATGGGAGAGAGAGGAAGAGGAGGCGATGCAGAGGCCTGTTGGACCAATTCACTACGAGGACATGAGAGGACAAGGTTGCTGTCAAAGCATTACCATGGGATATTTAAATACATGACATGGTAAAAGAACAGGTTTTGATCTGACTCATATTTAAATAAAAAAAACTCTGTTCATCTCAGAGGCTCGAGAGCTCGGCGTGGGCTACTTCGCCTTTTCTCAGGATGAAGAGCAACGTAGGAAGCAGAGAGAAGCTCTCGACATGCTGAGAGGCCAGGTGAGCTGCTTCACATTTTATTGGTCACCAGGTGAAACAGTCCCATGATTCAGTGAGATTATAGAATCTCTTGACAGGCCTAATACTCTCATTATGTTGCTTTAAAACTTCTTCTCCTACCTCCCACAATTTGAAAAAACATATTTAAAGTATGTCCGTCACTAACGTAATTTAATTTCATTAATTTCATATTGTATTATTGACTGACTTTGGCTTTGAACAAATCAACTCTTCTCACTTTGCTGAATGTGAACTATTATATCATCCAAATAGAACATCCATGTCTTGGTCAAACCTAATCCTGTGGCTTTTCTCAGACAACAGAGCAGCGCAGTAAAAGAGAACGACTGAAGGAGAAACGAGAGGCCATGCTGCAGGCCAGACTGGCCAAGGTGAGACAGAGGAAGATGAAGAACAAACCAGAAGGAACTGAAGAGGAGCAGGAAAACGAAAACAAAGGTTGGTTTACTCTCAGGATAAATTACCTAATTAATTAATTAAAACGAAAACAAAGGTTGGTTTACTCTCAGGAAAAATTAAAACCTCTGAGTCGATTTGTCTTTTTTTTTTCTTTCTTTACTATACTGATGAGTTCTCTGTGATTCATTTGTTCCAGGAAAGAAAGACGACGATGATGAAGACCTCTTGGGACCACCACCTCCACCAGAGGAGAACCCTGATGTCAGTATACTGAAGAAGGTGGAAGTGGAGATCCAGGAGAGAAGAGACACCAAACCAGGAGTTCCTCATGTCAGAGAGTGGGACAGAGGCAAAGGTGAGCTTCATTTATCAACAGATTTCCAGATGATCTGAACTTCCACTTGCACGGACTCGAATGAACCATTAACTTTTTACTGTTTTTTTTTTTACTTCAGAGTTTATGTTTAGTGAATGGAAGAATCGGTGTCGGGAGGAG
>NC_024317.1:3767073-3773005 GCF_000523025.1 Cynoglossus semilaevis | reverse complement strand
AGATGGGAAGAAAAATGAACCTCAAGTCAAAAAGTACAAAAAGTCCTACAACTGGATGAAGGCAGAGCCAGAGCCAGAGCCAGAGCCAGAGCCAGAGGAAACCTCTGAGAGCAGAGAGGACTCACAGCCTCAGGCTGAAGTCACAGCTTCACCAAAACCTGAGGAACATCAGAGCACTTCTTCACCACAGTGCCCCCTGCCTCAGCTCCCTGTCACTTCACCTCCTGTGTCTGCTCCACCCTTTAATCCTCACTACCCTCCTCCTCCTCCTCCTTCGTTTTATCCACCCTTCCCTCCTCCGTTTCCTCCTCAGTTCGGAGCTCCACCTCACATGCCTCCTGCCTATCCACCCCAGTATCCACCCCGGTATACACCCCAATATACACCCCACTATCTACCCCAGTTTCCACCCCAGTATCTGCCTCAGTTTCCACCTCAACAGCAGAATGCCTCCCAGTCTCAGCCTGAGCCTGATCCGCCCGGTCAGCCTGATCCGCCCGGTCAGCCTGATCCGCCCGGTCAGCCTGATCCGCCCGGTCAGCCTGATCAGCCCGGTCAGCCTGATCCGCCCGGTCAGCCTGATCAGCCCACGCCTACGACTTTTCAGAGTCTGGACGACATGCTGTCCTTTTACAGAAACGCCTCCTCGCGTTAAAGACATGTCTGACTTGACGTTGACACAGTTTGGAGGATTTAAAAACACAGAGATGTCAACGAAACAAAGAAACATGACGACTTTAGAAAAAAAAATCTGCTTTATTTTCTTCTCACCTCAAATGATTCCACCAAGTACGGAAACACTAAAGCAGTTTTTGTTTTGTTATAATTTCAAGATCTTTTCTCATAATTATGAGAGTCATAGTGATGAGCAAAGCTATCAATTTGTTTTTATTGAAGTGTATTAAATGCAATGCGCTTTAGTAGGACATTTGCAAGTTCAGTAGAGAATATGTATGTTTAAGTACAACATAAAATATATTATAAACATCATAATTAATTCAGTTATTATTGTGTTGTTGTTGCTGAATGAAATCAAATTCAGCCGGGAGAAGACCCTGAGAGCAAAACATTTCTGATGGAACATCTTGGACTAACTTCATCATAACTTAACAAATATGAATTATTTGGAAGACTTTTATTTTTTCTTTTCCAACACATTTGTATAATTCTTATTTTTAAAGAAGGAATCCTGAGGAATAATATATTTCTTTCTTTCTTTAAAATGTTTTTTTTTTTTTGTTCATTCATTTACTGAGGATCTGACATCACCCACTGGGTGGCGCCACATACATTTATGTCAAGTCTTAGGACTGATTTTTTTCCCCCCTCCCTTTAGATGTAATAAGAGCCACTGGTATTTATTCCTTGTATATAATTATTTTATCTTTTAGAAAATGTTTATAAAATAATTCAAATATAAATAATATATATACATACAACATTTAACATTATATTATTATACAGTATAATAATGTATTAGTTTTTCTATATCTTAGAGCAGCATAAGACATCGTCCTGTGCTCAGACGTGATAGGATAAATAATACTTAGAAATAATTAAAATTAAAATAAGTTGGAAAGACAACGACGAAGATTTGTTCAAATAAAAAATGACACAGTGCAGTAGGATAATGACAACATGGAGGTCAGGTGACATGGTGGAATAATTAAATAAGCCCCGCCCCCCCACCTCCTCCCCATGTGACCCAGATATTATCATTTATTGTTTCACATTCATAATGAATAACGGTAAGGAAAAGCCCTGTTTAATTAAGTTTACGACCGACTCAGCCTGTGATCGTGTCCCAGGTGGACGTGCAGGTCTGTTCGGTTCATTACCACCAAAGTGTTTGACGGAGGACGGTCGTTATTAACAGGACATTCATCCGTCATCACTCATTTCTAACTATCAGATGGACGGAAATGAATTTTTATGTCCTGTCGTCTGTTTGAAATGTTGATTTTTAATTATCACCAAATGCTGTAAAACATAGTAATTAATGATCTGATGGTAGCAGCTGTTCAGATTTGACTTCAAAAAAATGACCGTTTCTGGTTTTATTTATTTATTTATTTTCTTATAAACCAGCAGGAAATGTGGCACATGTTGTGCATTTTCTTCCTCAGTTTTCCTCACCGGTTGTGCTGACTCAGCAGTTTGACTGATGTGTCTGGGTCCAGCAGGGTGGGTCTCAGTGACAGGTCTGTCCTCTCAGGGACAAACTCCACTGAGAAATGATGATCTCTGAATTCACTCTGGGCTTTTAATGCCCCCTGGTGTTGAGCAAAAGGGGCAGATTTTATATCCAGTAGCCTGAGTGTGTAGAACTGTGGAAAATGAAATTCATTCTGTCTCTGACAGGTAGAAGTTACCTGGGAAGAGATGCGTTCGAGGATCCAGGAATTACTGCAACCACCCGCTAGGCTAAAGCTAAGCTAAGTGAATGACGTATCTTGGATTTTAGAATGAAAGTGGCAAACAATAAGAATGCTAAATAAGAAAAGCTTTGGTTCCTAAAGTTTATGAGGCGAGCTTCTGGTCTGTGTCCCTCTGTGTCCCTCAGACCTGAACAGCCAATCAGTGTTGTCCTTAACGGCTCTGCTCCTTGTCCAGAGGAGAAGCTGTGTTATAGTGGAATAAAAGTCTGACCGTCTCTGACCAGCGCCGTTAGCTGAGATAAAAGATAACTAAAAACAGCAGAGGGTGCTTTTAAGTGATTTTGCTGCACAATGAAATACAATATGGGCCACATGGGTGTAGAATGGGTAGTGGTCTTACCTTACCACAGTGCCCCCTGTTGGATGGGGTGCTTTAATTGTCTGTGATTAGAATTATTTTTTAAATAATTAATTATAATGAATGACTTATTTTAATTTCAGAATTCATCAAGTGGACCAGCTCTGAGTTCCAGCTAACTATCTATCTAGAACCAGGGCCCGCGGACCATATGTTTGACACCCCTGGTTCCAGATAGATAGTTAGCTGGAACTCAGAGCTTTTTGTTTCTCCGTATTAAACGACATGTTCGTGTACCTGACTGTTCTCCTAGCAGGCAGCGCTAACGCTCCGAACTCTCTCTGTTTCCACATCACACCATTGTCTCCAGTCTGCACACACACGCGACTCTGCTGGCTCACCACCAGGGGGGCTCAGATGTGAAAGTCTACAGGCGAGCTGGGCTGTTAGAGGTTTCCGATCCTTGGTGCAGTTTTTATGACGCAACGCAGAGATTCAATGACCCACGCGGGGACTGGGAGCCAGAATCAAACCCATAAATTGTTAAACCCCGGGTAGGAGGTAACATCTATGAGTTCACTGAGCTGGAGGAGTCTGTGGGATGTTGTTGGGGGTGAGGATGGGGGTGAGTTGGGGGGAGACTGGAGGAGCTACAGAGACAGAATTAGACGAGAGAAAGAACATCTGAAGGCTTTATGATCAGTTTTAAGTTTCTCCTTTAAATTACCGGCATTAACATAAAAACAGCTGAGGTGTGGAACGATAAGAGGTCGTTAGAGATAATAGGCCGTTAAGACACAGTATATTAGGGGAACAAATAGGTTTGGAAAAGGAGTAGAATGGTATGGAATAATGAGAATAACTGATAATTCAACCCAAATCCTTCAAGGTAACGTCACAGATTTACTAAACCGTGAGATATTAAAATGATGAATATTACAGAGTACAGAGTATTTATGGAATGACAGTGAATCAACAACATGATTGATTGATGTGACAGTAGGGATGGAGGCAAATGTTAATCACGCACCACAGTGGGGAGGGGAGGTTTTTATAAACATGGAAATATCCCTGTAACTCAAAAATACCTGGAATACAATAAGAAGTACTTTAGAAAACACGAACAGTGACTTTTACAAGTGGAAGTGAGTAAAAAACCAAATACCACAGTTTTCTTAGTGGCTAGAAAAGCATCTCTGTACCACAGTTTTCTTAGTGGCTAGAAAAACATCTCAATAAATAAAAAGTAGGAAAAAAATAATTTGAAAACTTCATATTTTCAAATGCCACACCATTCTTCCTCCCAAATCCACACCCAAGAAACATTGCCATGATTTTTGCTGTGCATATTGTATGTAAATCCTGGGAATAAAAGCAGTAAATGAACCTTAATTAAGTCATTTTTAACAATAAATAAATAGTGGAAAAACCCAAAATGTTTCAAAACCGTCCCGTCACGACCAAAATGACCAAAAGTGTCAGTGCATTAGAGAGAAGAGACGGAGGAAGAAACACCTGAGAAGTCCAAGGAGTCCATGAGTATTTTAACAACAATAAAACAAAGCTGCTTAGATAAGCATTAAAGTTGCCCCCCCCACAACCCCTGAAAAAACTCACGTACCAGAGGGGTCGTTAAAAACAACAGGAAGGGAGTTTGTCTGAGCCGCAGCAAGAGCGAAAGAGAGATAAGAGGAAAAATCTAATATTCATCTGACCTTATTACATTTCCTTTTCCACGCGTCAGCATTTTTATTCATGTAAATTAATTTCACCTTCACCGCGGAACCACCGGAGATTGACAGCTGCTCCGCTTCATTTCCTTTTACCGTGACATGGCTCTCTCTGAGGGGGGACGGCTGCTCCTCTGTGTGCTTGTCTCAGCTTCAGGGGCGCTGCAGGAGGTTCACTTGTCATCAGCGTTCTCTCTCCCACCGACGCCACCTGCTGTAACCTCAACAAGGCGCGAGTCAGATCAGTTATAAACGGAACAGGAAGCAGACACCGATCGGTAGCGTTTGTCTAGATTTGTTGTGAAAATGGCGGAATCTTTTCTAAAGTTGTTCCCTGGGGAAGAAAATATTCAGACAAATGTAGTCAGAAATATACATTTTTTTATAATCTGCATTGAACAAAATATGAAATTCTTATTGGACTCATGGACTTAAAAATTTAATTTAAAAAATGCAGCTGCTCTTCTAGTAGACCTTGACCCCTGACCCTAACCTTAATGCACTACCTCACTCAATTGACCCTGAGTCTAACCTTAACCCCCTGGTTTTGCTCCCTCTTTTGTTTTCTTGCAAATAAGCACAAGTACTTCATATATATATTATTCATATTCATATTTAATGAAATATATTTTGAAAAAACATCAACATTTTTCACTTCAAAGTAAATCAAGTGGGCCGGATTGAACCCCCGTAGCGGGCCGGTTTTGGCCCGCGGCCCTTATGTTTGACATCCCTGGTGTAGATGATCAGGAGTCGTGAAATTATTGTTGTTTTGAAAACAATAATTGTTTCTCGGAACACAAACCATTCTTAGTTGCAAACTTAGGTTCAACAAACGTATTTTCTAAAAAAGGGGACATCGCTGTTATAACTTTCTGTTACAAATGCACGGCTACGTCCACGTCTTATACACGGTCTATGGTTTGACCACACACCCGTTAAATGAGGGCAGCGTCCACGGCCGACAGCTGCAGCGTCCGCAACATCCAGCCCTGATTCTGCTGGTCTCCGCTAATGGTCCGTCAGTGACTACGGGGGTCCCCTGGTGTGTACCCCCCCCCCCGACCCCCCCTCCTCCACAGCCTGACAGAGTGGGCCAGGGTCCCTCTGTCATCATCACCCCACGGTGAGCTGTAATGAGATGTTGTGTGTGTAATGAGAGCCGGAGCTGCCGCGCTAACTGAGCAGCTCGTGCCACTGCAGGCCGTAATGCTGCCCCCGCTGGGCTGTGGCAGACACACACGTGTAAAACAGACTGGTGCCAGTGAGCTGATGGCAGCCCTGCTGCAGGGTCTCCCCAGCAGCAGCTCCGGAGTCTTTAATGACCGCGGTGGGCTTCTGTTCAACACCAAACTTTGGAAACGGTGCAGTTTATGTTGTAACTAACACCTGAGTGAATCTCTGTGGCTCTGAGAGGGCTGTAGTACTGCTGCTGCCGCTGTTACTGGTCGTGGCGCCGGTGCTGG
>NC_024317.1:3761740-3765551 GCF_000523025.1 Cynoglossus semilaevis | reverse complement strand
GGCGGCGCTGGTGGCGGTGGCGGCGGCTGGGGTGGGGGCGGGGGCTGCTGCTGCTGCTGCTGCTGCTGCTGCCGCTGCTGTTGCTGTCACACCTGAGACCAGGTGTCGTTGTCAGCAGTGAGTGACTAAAGGAAAATGCAAATGCCCAATAATTACTTCCTGAAATATGTATTTACCTTAAATGGATTATTGCTTTTTTTCATTTTCAGCAACCAAAAAATAATTTATTTTTAATACTCTTTGGAGAGGAGTGATTGTTCCCCACACTGTGAAGACAGAGTGACCAGGCTGTGACTAAAGAATAACTGAACGCAACGCTAACAGTGGCACAGAGTGCTCCTGATGTGTAGAGCTGTACTCCTCCAAACTGATCCATGACAAAACAAGGCTCTTTGTTTAATCTGAAACTTGGAAAAAATCACTGATTGTTCTTGCATACATTTAAGACGTTTATGTAATAAACATTATCAGGGACGCTGCCAGGAATTCTGGGCCCAGAGAAGGAAAAAACACACTTAGGAATATAAATATATTTCTGTATACTCTGTAGAATTCCTCAGACTGATGGGGCGCAAAAATTAAATTGTCCAAACATTGAAAAGATCATGGAAAGAACGGTGGATTCAGGAGTAGCTCTGCATTCTTTTAATTGGTATACTGCCCCCTACTGGCTCTGTTTTCCATCCATCAACTTCGGGTCAAAATATTATATTTTAGTTTAAGTTTACTGTAAAATATTTAGGTTGAGTTGTGTATTTATTACATGATGTAATTCTTGATGAACTTTTATTCTAACCGTTGTTGGTCGATGTGATTTTGTACTTGTGGACATGGTGGAGGTTTGATGTCCCGTGTTGACGGACAGCTTCAGTGACCTGGTCCGTCTCACATGTCGTTAGTCTTCTCCTGGGCGTTGAGCTCAGCTGTGGGGAGTTAGGGTTCGCTCCGTCTCCCCAGGCAGTGTGTGTGTGTGTGTGTGTGTGTGTGTGTGTGGCCTGACGGCACTGGGTGAAGATATTAGCTGGGATCTGTTGACACTGCATGCACACTTGTAATGGCCTCATAAATCCTGCTCCTGTGAAAGGGACAAACGGAGTGGAAAGGGATGGAAAGTAAGCGTGGACTCATTTGCAGTCGTGGCCTCATTTGCAGCCCCCCCCCACCCTCCTCCTCCTCCTCCTCTTCCTCCTCCTCCTCCTCCTCCTCCGCAGTGGCCGCTCTGCTCTTTACCTGCAGTCAAACAGATGCGGCCAGCGCTCTGTGAGCAGCATCACATCAGACGTGTGTGTCCACGGAACTCTGGGACGTCAGGACTTTGTGTTATGTTTGAATGATTCTACACCGTGTCGACTGGAGCGGCTTGTCTTTATATTTAAATGTTTTTCCTATTAATAATACATGTACACGGAGACCTTTGACCTCTGGCACCTGTGGTTCCGTGTCGACCACTGTATGTTGTCTATTAAACCAGTGGTCGCCAACCATTTTTGTTTTACCAAAACGGTATCAGCCGTTACTGTGGATCGACATTGTTGAAGGATCGTTACATTTTCAAAATAAAACATCTTTCAGACTTTGTTCTGTTAGTATCAGAGAGTGAATGACCTTTGACCTGTTGGTTTGAAACATTGACAGATTATCTTTGAATGAAGAAAGTACAGGGATATGACTGGATTAGTAAAACTGAAGTACAGTTTTGGGACTGTGTCCCACTGTGGTCCGATACCAAATGACCCACGGACCTGTACCGGTCCCTGGACCAGGGGTTGGAGACCCCTTTATTAAAGTGTTTTCTCGTGTTTGCTGTTGACCTTAGATCTTTGATCTTAGATCTGTTTTCAGAGAGAACTGAAAATCAATGACAGGTCATTCTTTCGTAAGATTTCTTTGAGGATTTCCAGTGACTTCACTGGACGTTTATTGTGAAAATCAGTTGCAGTTTTTCACATTATTTATCGGAGTATTCTACGCAGCAGCTGCTCTTCTCAGGCACGTTGACCTTTCTGCAGCCGCGTGGTGTTGGTCATTCAGCTGCCGCGGTGTGACCGTGTGACCGCCTCCACCTTTCTCTGCGGACCGCTGTGCTGCGGCTGATGTTCTCCGTGTCACAGGAAACAAGTTCCATGACCTTCATAAATGTCATCTGTTCCTGCTGCACCTTTAAGCTGAGCTCTGCTCTACAGCGGCCTCGTTTCCCTCCCTCGTCCGACTTGAGCCAGCAGTTTTAGAGTGCAGCCAAAAAAAAAACAAACAACAAAAAACCTGAGAATTAAAAATTTGATAGTGACCTGTCATTTGATAACCTGTCTGCTGCTGTTTTCTAGTTGAAGAAAATCAAGACAAACTGACTTCTTTGAACCCATTGTTGTATTATTGATACTTTTTAAATTTACACTCATTCATTTGTACAGTCTTGATGTGTTCTCATGGAACACACATGTTTTTTACACTGATATTGCAGTAAGAGCAGCAGCAGAAATGGAAGAAGTTGCATCTAATGTTTTATCAGTGGAGTTTTTTATGGGCTTTTTTTATCCCCACTCAAATGTCTAGTCTTTTCTATTGGTTTTGCATAGATTACATAGACGTACGTTGTTGTCCAATCAGGTCATTCTTCTGACTTTACCCTGAATTACTTTACTGTCTTGGTATGTGGTATTTCTCAACAAAATGGTGCAGGAAATGTCAGCTTTGTATAGGACACAAAAATGTCACTGCTGCTTCACAAGTTTAAACTTTACTATATTTATGTTCCTGTATTAGAATTTGAGAAAAGAAAAAAAAAACCCCACATGTTGTTGTGAGAACACAGCGTTCCTACATCAATTCCGTGATGATCCCTGACTTCGCCTGAACCAATCAGAACGATGTGATGTTCCTGGGCAGCAGCCATGTTGTCACTCTCGCCTGCTTCAGTGCCACAGGGACAGTATTGATTGGTCAGATCCAGGGGCAGTTAAGGGACCGCTTGCATCTCAATGTGTCCGTCGGCCGAAGATTAATGGTGTCTGTAAAAAACAGACGCTTTCCCTTCTGCATTTCTCTTCATTATTAATGAAACTTCCATGGCAGTCGGCCAAAGTGAGGTATCAGAATTTAAAGACATAACAACCAACACAACCAAGTTGAAGAGTACTTGTTAAATACACGGCAGGACTGGTACTGAGTCACCTGCAGAACCCTGATCTGTGATAGAAGGTAAAATAATCTTTAAAGTTTTGGTTGTTTTTAACGACCAATATTTTATTTTCACTTGTCAGAACTGTAGACTGTAAATAAAATATGGACCGTAGTTTTAATAACAGGTTATTGTTGAAGGCGGCAGCATTGGTAAAAGACCAAAAGGTGTTAAAATGACAAGATGACATTTTCCCTGGAGAGTCACAGACTCTGGTTTCTGGTCAACTGCAATAGAACTCAATAAAAATGTAATTTTTTTTTTCATTATAATTTCACACGCGGCAAAATAGAAAAACGAGCCAATGATTTTTTGTGTTTGAAGCAACACAAATGTGTGGTTTAACTCATCACACAGGTGTGACTGACCGCGGGTCACTTCATGTTAATGTTTTATAGACGTGTGTTTGATGGAGGCGGTCAGAGAGGTCCGTGTGATTAATGACCTTCAGTGGAGATCTATGAATAAATCGGAGTGTTTTATTCATCTTCATCTGCTCCATCCTTCACAGGGTCAGGAGGGTGAGGCAGGGGGTGAGGCAGGGGGTGAGGCAGGAGGTGAGGCAGGAGGGTGAGGCAGGGGGGGAGGCAGGGGGTGAGGCAGGAGGGGAGGCGGGAGGGGAGGCAGGGGGGG
>NC_024317.1:3753169-3761625 GCF_000523025.1 Cynoglossus semilaevis | reverse complement strand
GGTGAGGCAGGGGGACTCACCCTCCGTCTGTTGTCGTGCGGTGGACACCCTGGACAGTTCGATGGTCATCACAGGGCCACAGACAGTGACCAACAAAACTCTGGTTCAAACTCTCCCTCTGTAAGGCAGGGACACTAACCACTCCCCCACTGTGTTGTATACCAGTCCTTCTAAAAGCACTGGAACTGTCCAAATACTGTTTCCTGGTGGTTGAACTCCTGAGCGACTGTGTATTGAAGACATCATTCAAACCTCCACTAAAACACAGATTTATCGCCTCGTATTCAGTTTAAGTGTTTTTTTTCTCTCTGCTCCTATTGTCTATTGTTTACGGTACTGACTCAAAGCTTTTATACCATTAGTTCCCCCCAAGGTGAAAAGCTCCAAAATACGAGATTGTGTTTAGGATTAACGTCGACCAGTTACTGCACACAAGTATACAATGAGTACATGGACTTTTTTTTCACTCTGTGAAGAATTGTGTAAATGTCATAAATTGTTTTCACAGCTTTCCTCTGTGAGGACCATTTCCATTGTAAGGCCGACGGCGTTCTCACAGCAGAAGAAGAAAAACAACCCTCCAGCTGTGTTTTCCTCCTTGTCATGATGAGGAGCTAAAATTAAACCGCCATGACACAAAGAGCCAGTTCTCGAACGCTATTGGCTCAACGGTTTTTAACGTTACCAAGGAAAGCAATGTGTTGGATGTATATTATATTTATTTTTTTTATCTTTGTTGTTCAGTTCTTAAGGTGAAAGTGAGAATTGATTGAACAGCCTTCAGATTTTCACCCTCGAGGTTCTCTTTGTGAATTTGTAACCAACAATCATGTCCTTCACCAACGTTCAAATACAAAGACTCAACGTTGACTTTCTAAAATCCAATTGAATTTAGTTTCCCCCTGACTTTAGAAGAACGGTCAGAGAGAGAGAGGGGCCCACGTTGAAAATAGCTGGAATTATCCTTTAATTTTTGCTGCCTACGCCCTCGCTGCCCCAGTTTTGCTGAAAGACTTGAAAACAGTCACAGGAAGGAGTGCATCAAGATGGAGTTCCTTTTCAAGCCGGAGTGTTATTGTTTCACCTCATGGCAGGAGAGAGGAGGAGACGCGCTCCTTCCTCGCCTGACGTAGGAGACACAGTCGGTGATGCACCTCCTGCTTCAAACTGGGCATCATTGTTTTCATAATCTTTACTAAATATATATGATAAATGACATGTCGTCGGGAACGTACCGTAAAAAAATATCTGACCTGGACCTCCTCCGCTCCACACTGACCTTTTATACATTTATTTACAAGTGGATTGTTTCTAAAGTGTAGTATATGTAGCAGCAGCAGCAGCAGCAGCAGCAGCAGCAGCAGCAGCAGCAGCAGCAACAGCGCCCCCACCCATAATTATCACTAGCATTATATACAATTCAAACCTCAGTCATTTCTAACGGGCTGCTGCAGATGTTATCAGGACGTCTCTGGGTGTAGTTCTGGGTGTAGTTCTGGGTGTAGTAATACACCGATGGAAACTATGTCTGGTCGTTGGCAGCCATGCAACCCAAACAGAATAGAAGCTGCTGGTGAAACCCAAACAAGAACAACAGAGGGAAGAGTAGAATGATGTCACGGTACGGAGAGTCAAACTTAGGGGCAGAGGGGAAGTCGTTTTTTTTTGTTTTTTTCATTTTAATTTTGTGGTTAATATATCTAAGTGCCGTGTAATTAGAGTTGTATTTGAAAATTACTAAAAAATGGTAATTAAGTAAAAGTACCTTTACTTTGCTTAAATTTTACTCAGGTAAATGTAAAAAAGTAAAAATACTTACTTACTTTGAGTAAAAGTTACCTCGAAAAAATGGCAAATCGTTCACAAAAACTAATATACAGCTCCAGGTGACCTAGTTAGTGACTTAGTTAATTATGATGTAGATGGTTATTGATGATGTCATTGATGATCCAGCTCTTCTGTCTTTGTGGTAAAAGAAGGAAACAAGGTCTCAATTAAAGGACAGTGTGATAGCATCACAGCGCCACCTGTGCCTGAGATGAACGGAGATGTTCTGCAGCTCACCTCTGACTGAGCAGCTGTGTTGAATGATGTCATTTTAATGCTGCGACATTAATGCTGCGACATTCTATTAAATGTATCAAAGTGTGAAATTATAGTAGAAAACAAATGGGATCAGTCAGGCAACAAACAGAGAGGAGATGAACAGAGTGGAGATGAACAGAGTGGAGATGAACAGAGTGGAGATGAACAGAGTGGAGATGAACAGAGTGGAGATGAAGTAACTGTGGTTTAACTAACCAACATCACTGCAGTCTACAGGAATGACATGTTAGATTTACATGGGTTCAAAGGTCGGTGTGGGCAGCGTCAACGGTGTTACTAACAGACCAATAAAAATAAAAAACAATTTATATTAGTATAGAAATGTATCAATAATAACATCCAGTTATTATTATCTCTCAAAATGATGATACGTCAGACATTGCGTTATCAGGTTTTCATCGTCCGATGAAAAAAATTGATAACGATTCTTAGCAATATTGCATAGTTATGCTAATACAACAGGTCGATAATATCGGTCGGCTGACATTATCGGAGACCTTGGTAAGAATAGATTTTCACCCTAAAGGGAGAACATTTATTTTTTATTGTACAGTCAGTTTCCTTACACAGAGCCACTCCCTGTTGCTACTGTTTGCTGTACACACACACACACACACACACAGGGCAGATATATTTTAGGTGTAAATAAATCTCGTCCACTTGACCACAGTTCAGGAGTAAAAATAACTCCCCTTACTTCACCAGCCGTGAGTCACTGCTAATTCACACAGGGGTTAAACGTGAGCCTGATGTCCACGAGCTGCTGAGGATGTGAAGCTGGGCTGAGCAGGAAACAGGGAGAGCAGTTTCCTGTTATGTAGAAAAAGAGCCGTACGCCAATCAGAGCCTATTGGCTAACGAGGCTGGATTATTAACGTGGCCGACTCTATAAAAGGTCACACGTACAATCTGATCAAAGAACCTGGACGACACGTGGCTTTAAAAAAGCAACGTTCTGAACAATGGGACGATGATTTTTTTTTTTTTACGCACAACTATAACTGTGTCCTGAAAGACATTTTATTACAGATTTAGAATTGTAACATTTGGATTGCATTTTTTTTATTTGATTTTTAGGTGATCAGGGAGAAAACTTCACAAAAACTATAAACCACAAAATCTAACAGTATTAATTACCAGTATGAAGAACGACTTAGGTAAAATAGCTAAGTATAAAATTAGACGATGATGGAGGGTGAGGCAGGAGGTGAGGCAGGAGGTAAGTAAAGCTAAGTAAAAAAAAATATTCAAAAAATGCAACACGAAAGACACAAATCACGTTTTTATCAAGTTGTAAACCTTTTTAAATTAAAATCGAACTTTAATTACGCCTAATTCATTTATTCTCATCTCGAATTATCAAAAAATGTTTCAAATGGGAAATTAATTACTCACATTAGCCCGTGCTCTTCCCGGGCTAAGCTAACCTAATTATAAAAATGAATATCACCCTCAATTCGTCAATTTCTTTTTGCTTCTACTTTGGGCTTTTATAGCAGCTTAGCTTCAGTTGGTCTGTTTTACTGCCACCTCGTGAAAACATGTTTCTAGAGTTTTCCTCTTCGAAGCCTGTAATCACTAACACCGGAAAACGGAAAAAGAAATTCGGAAAAATACATGGAAAGGTGAACGCATCACCAAAGATGATTTTTTTAAAAAAAAAGATAAACGTGAGGGTTGTTTTTTTATTCTACGGTTTACTGTTAAATTGGATTCTGGCCGTTAAGAACGGACTGAACTGATTTTAATTTAATGGCTGAGCAGTTTATGATTAAACGTCTGTTTGACGTTAATTACGTTGGAGTTGGTGTCGTGTGCAACACGGACCGAAGCTGTTTGTACCCTGTTGTGATGCGTTTGCGGTGTGGCGGAGAAAATCGAGTCTCTTTCCATTTGGTTTCCAGTCGCGTCCAGTGCAGTTGCTGAGGCTGTACAAACGATCAGCTGATCGGAGTCACCCCCCCTTCTGACTCCCCCCCCTGTCTCTCTCTCACCCTCACACACACTCTCAGACTCTCTCTCTCTCTCTCTCTCCCTCTCAGAGACAGTTCAGCAGACTTTGTTCGCTCTCAGACCTCGTACTCAAACAAATCCCTTGAACGGAGACGATGTTGCAGATGTTCGCGTCGCCACAATGAACACAGGTGAGACATTTATTTATTTATTTATAATGGAACCATTTAGTTCTTTAGGCTACTACAGTTTTTTTTTAAAGAAATAGATTCGAACCAGCTTTTAAAGTAGATATTATTATTATTATTATTATTATTTACTATTATTAAACACTAGTTTTTATTTAGTTTAAACTCACTCTCCTTAATGCAATCTAATAGCCAGTTTCCCCAGTTTTGGTGAAAACAAATGCTTATATTTCTGTTTAATTAATTTAACCTCGATCACTTAACTTGTGATCACTTAACTTGTGTCATGTGTTTTTATTTATTTAAATCAGGTTTTTGCTGATTTTCTTTGAATCCGTGTACAGTAACGAAGTTAAAATCCGTACTGACCGCCTTGAGAGGAGTTTCTTTACCTTGAATCACAGGAAGTGAGTCAGGGAAATCCCTTGTATTTTTTTTTTTTTGTATTCTGTGTGAAAGAATAGAATCCATTCTTCCTGCTGTATCCTGTCCTTTAAGGAGCCGTTTAACGAGTTAACTCTAAAGATAAAGGTTTACGTTAGTTTTATAAGGAGGTGTTCTCATCGTCATCGACTTGATTTGTCTCAGTGGAACAGTTGCAGATCTGTTTGTTTGCTGTCTATTACGCCCGTAGTTAAAATTCCATACAGTTTCAGGTCACACAAACACAATACCAATGACCTGCCGGCTATTTTAAAGCTCATAATCTAACAGTTTCCTCTTCCTGTTGTTCTCTCAGACTGCACCAAGCCTTGTGTTGCTCCAAAGACGAGATTTGTTTGTCACGCTAACCTGAAGCTGCCTTCCCTTCTCATGTCCGCATCCAGGGGGCCCAGACCCTCCGTAGCCCCTAAACCTAAAGTCAGACCAGAGCTTAACGGCAACTTGGGGAAAGAAAGTAATGGCGTTTTCATAGCTTCAGATGTCACCTTGAATGGACAGCACAGGGAGCAGAATGGTTTAAACAAAGGGATTATAACGGCAGAGCAATGTCGCACCTCGGTCTTTGGATCACCTCGGAGAGATTTACAGAATGTGTCACGGGGACTGGAGAACAGGGAGGCGACAGAGGAGGAGAGGAAAACAGACCGGGAGATGATTCAGAAGATGGATGAGGACTGGAGATTGTCTGACGGCGCTTTAACAGACGAGGTGGACTCCCTGGAAACACTGTGGGTCAGCACTGAACTCTCTGACTCCAAGGAGGCAGTGGACGTTATTGACACGGACCTGACGGAGGACATGGAGACCGCAGGGTGTGATGCGGGTGAGGCGCTGGCAGACACAGATGGTCTGTCAGTGGAAGATATTTCTGTTAATAGTATTGATGAGGCGGCAGGCTGCTCACCTTCTCAAAGACAAAACACGAGGAAGAGGCTCCACATGAGGAAGATTGACGGCACAGATAAATCCATTCAGTCTGTCACAGACGAGCCCGGTGTCTTCGACGCCGGAGGAAAGGAGCGCAGTGCACCGGGTGGTTTTCTGTCAGGTGAGGAGGAAAAAGAGGAGGAACCTCTTTCAGACTGTGGCATCACTTGCAACATCCTGAAGTTGAGATGTGGCTGTAAATCCAAGGAAAAGGGTGAACGCCTACAGAACATTAGCTTTTACGACTTCGTCCCTGAAGACCAGAAACAGTTCTGTGACGCAACCAAAGGACACGCTGAGCCAATCCACGAGCCTTATTATGTCACCTCAGACAGCATTATCATCACGCAGAGTGTGCCGAGCCCTGACGAGGCGTGTGGATCTGATGGACCGTCAGATCGTCCACGGCAGCTCTCATCCGTGAACGGCAGTAGAGGAACAGCTGAGAGCTGTGTAGAAACAGCTAATGGACAAATGACTGGTGCATCCACCCAGGATTACATCAGGGTTGGTAGCTTGGACAAAAAGAAGTTAACGTCCTGTCAGAAAAGGCCGTCTTTCAGAACAGAGGAGGCCAACGGCCTCACAGTCGATGGCCTGCTGCCGCAGTTTGACCATCAGCCCAGGTTCAGGCTGGTGTCCATCTCCGTGCCCACAGACACGGACACCTCGCTGACGTCTTCTCTCTCAGAGAGCCAGCTGCTTTCACCGAATGACTCTCTGGATGGTTTCAGAGATGAGGACGAGCTGGAGGGTTTCATCGTCCCGCTCGTGGATAACGCCACTGACATGGAGCAGGACACCGGCGGTGAGCCGCTTTACGAGCAGCCAGGCAACAGTTTGCAGGATGACAACAAAAGGACCAGAGGGATGCAACAGCACTCCTCGTCACAGCACATGAACACCAGCCTGGCTCACAACCCGTATATAAGTGGTTTGGGGAAACCAGCGCTGAGCAGCAGCCCCGTGCTGAACTCAACACGCCACAAGAGCTTCTCCAAACCACACTACCTCTCCCTGTATCCTCGCTCCATGTCCATGGAGACACACGACATTCCCGTGTGCGTTTACAGAGACAGGGACAGAGAGGCCGTTCGCTCCTCCGGAAGCTTCTCCAGGTGCTCACCCCTGTCATCCAGCGGTCTGTCCACGCCGACGTCCGTGGTGGATATCCCTCCTCCGTTTGAGCTGGCCTACATCACCAAGAAGCCCATCACGAAGAGTTCCCCCTCGCTGCTCATCGACAGTGAGTCAACAGAGAAGAACAGGAAGAAGAAGTCCTCCCTCAAACACTTCCTGATGCTGAAGTTCAGAAGGAAAACAGAGAACAAGTCTGCGGTGGACGTCAACCCGTCCCTCTTTAAGTCCTCAACGGGGTCCGGACGCAGTTCACCCATCAGACAGCTGGAGGCAGAGAGTCGCAGCTTAACCAACTCTCCGAGGCTCGACTCCCGCTCCACCAGTCAAGGTCAAGGGTCACCTGCGTCCTCCTTCTTATACTACAAGGACAGCAGGAGAAAAGGGAGTTCGGTGGCGTTTCTCAACCGCAGCGTCATACGCGTGGAGTCCTTTGAGGATCGCACACGTGCGGCTTTTGTTCCTCTTCCCCTGACGAAGCCTCGTTCCATTTCCTTTCCCAACACAGGATCCTCCGACTACGAGAATGTCCCTCCCGTCAGCTCGGACTATGAGAACGTGCAGGTCCCACATCGGAGAACGATTCCACAAGGACCTTTCCCGGACTTTTTTCCCAGTCGGGTCTTGTCATCGGGCAACGACACCGATGGTTACGTGGACATGAGCAGCCTCCCTGGGTTCAAGAGCAAACTTCAACTGGATGTGGATGAAACAGAAAGGTATGTGAACAGGAGCGTGGGATTCATGTTCCACATATCCAATATCTGAAAGTAGTTCATCACATATTTTACCCAAACACATCCATAAGTGAATAAATAAAAAATATTAAATTAAATTAAATATATCTTCGTGGGCTTAAAGAAGAACTTTGATTAATTTCAACAAATAACACACACATAAATTAGTTATTACAATTTATAAAAGTCAACAAATAACACACACATAAATTAGTAATTACAATTTATTTTAAAAAAAACTAGCTCTTCATGTTGCTTTGCACTTGTCATGTTATTCTGAGCACATTTAGCACAAGACAACCCCGTGGTGTCCTGTGTTGGATCATGTTGCCCTTTATTAATTCATAGCACCAACATCCGTGGACCTTTAAAAACAGATTGGAATCAATGGCGCTCCGTCTTTAAATAGAACAACCCTTTTAAACAAATGCCAGACAGTATTTGAGTGACTTTTGAACACACCCCAAAATAAACTGGCTCCAAATATATTGACGCATCACCAACATCCCAGTGATTTATTATCTGGGAACTATAACTGTCTGCATGTCGGCCGTCGAGGAGATCTGTTCAGACGTTGGCGAGCAGTTTCAGTTTGGTACGATGTGGTTTGGTTCAGCGTGTCGGTGTGTTAGTGGGTGTTTGTGTGAGCTGGACATCAGGTTTGTGGTCTTTACAGCCTTTTGCACCAAACTCTGGTCTTCTTTTTTTTATTGCTGCTCGGCTACAGTGTGGGTTTAATGTCACCCCTGGGGAGGAAGATTTATAACCATTTATTATCTTCAGTCCCTGATGCTGTGAACACGTCCTGCTGGAATGTGATGATCAATGCTGGAGAGTTAACTGCAGTACAGTAGCGCTCCCTGTTTCGTAGCGTTAAGATAAAGGAAACCCCCCCCTGCTGTGGTGGTAGTCTGTGTTGTTGGGGCATGTCGTCGGGGGGGGGGGGCAGGGGTGGGGGGGTGAT
>NC_024317.1:3747662-3752444 GCF_000523025.1 Cynoglossus semilaevis | reverse complement strand
CGGGGGGGGGGGGGGGCAGTGGTTGGTGGATGATCTCAACAGTTCTGAGTTAAAAACAGGGCGCTTTCATTCATAAATCATCAGCTCAAACACCTCCTCTGTCAAAGTTTCAGGTACGTTTGTTAGCATGATACGCCTTATGGTGCTGATGTGAACCCCCACCCCCCCTCACCAACACTCCTGGCCTTTCTGTGGGCCATGCCCATATCATGCGGGCTGCTGTTGATGATTAATAGTCGGAGTGTTTTGGAGTCATCCCTCTTCTCCCGGCTTGTTAAGAACAACAGGCCGAGATAGGGATCTCAGCGTGTTCTGTAGTCAGCAGTTGTTAACTGCGGTGTTTTCTTCTCACTCTGGTCACCATTTTGGTGGGTAAAACCAGGGAAAGTAGCACAAACAGCTTTGTCTGTAGTCACGTAAAGTCCAACCACTTAGGAAAATATAAATATGAAAATGAATTGCATTTTTAAAAGAAGATGAAATAATTCTGGGTAAAACATTTTTTCAATAACTAAAGAAAATTGTAATAAATGTAATAATTTAATGGGGTGTAACACAGTAATTGATCATTACATCATTGTCGACGTTTAGCTGTGCAATATTTTATTCTCAGTGGAAATCTTTGCACTAGGTTTTCAAAATTTTTTCCTCCGAAACAGAATAAACTTTTGAAAGGAGGTAAAGAAGCAGGTTGTGACCAGGTTTGAAATGAATCTCCCAGAATTCTGGAAAAAAATTCAAACATTGTTTATAGTGTTTAGACTTAAAGGAATTATATGCAGAGATCAGCCTCCTTTTGTCGCAGCATCAGAGCCTGTGGTTGTCTTAATGACACATGGCAAAAACCAAAATAATATTTTCACATTTTAATGGCCTTAATTAAAAGTTAAACTAGTTTTGCGCCACCTGAAGGCTGACTGTGAATAATGGGGGTTTAATCATTTGCATCTTCGTCCAATCACTGCCGTCCTCGTCTCAACCTGAGGCAAAAGGAAAACCATTATTTTTTTAATCTCCTTCTGTGATTAATCTGCACACGTTCTGCCCTGAGTCTTGACTTGGCAGGACGGAGACGTGACAGCGGCAGTGTCATTGGGAGTCGTAAAGAGGGTTCAAAATAGAAAGTGTGCATGTGTCGTGTGGTTCAAGCCCCCGGTCTCTCAGCCAAAGTTGGCGGCTACGAGCGGTAATGGTCCGTGCAGCTTTAATGTTTATGATTCAGAGATCAGACGAGCCCAAATATGGCGTTCATACGTAGCTCATTTGCATCTCAGTGGGATTCGGTCCATTGGTGCCGGAATTCCGACATGGCAGTAACGCTGACAGGGCAATTGGTCACATTCAGGTCCGCTGCTTTACTGCTGTAACTTTAAGACATGTTTAATTTGTAGAGCTAGCGCCCCCTGCTGAGCTTCACCCATTAGCATATTCATTTAGGCTCCCTGGAGAAAAAACCTCAGGGCAAAACATACAAACGTGTGGCCGTTTTTTGGGTTCCGTTGTTTCGTTACCGACTTTGAAGACCTGCAACTTTCAGTCTGCTCTACAGAAAAATGATTGATATTTAAAAAAAAAACAAATAAAAAAGCTGCGAGGTCATGCACATTCAGCAGCAGTGTCATTTGTACTTTATAAATCCTTAAATCTTCTTCAATAACAGTGACTGTAACCTTCTCCCCACCTTCACACTCAGTGCCTACACAGAAGCCTACAACGTGTGTGTGGTGGCCGTCAGCCCACAGACCGGTTCAGTGGCTGAGGTCAGAGCGGAGACGGCGGCTGAGGACGACCAGGGGCGAACATCTGAGGAGGAGGACGGGGGTGCAGACAGCCATTACTACAAACAGGTTTGTTCTGACACACGTGTGAACAGAAGGTGTGTAGAAATAAGTGTAACATTTGAAAAGATACCAATGATGAAAAAAATGTTTTTTTTGCACTGCCCCCTGCTGACTTTGGTGATGGGTAAAATACAGAGGTCAAATTTTGGTTGTGTCACAATGACAAGTAGTTCAGTTTCACCTCTAGTTAAATAAAAATAAATACAGTAAAAGGTGAACGATGTACACTAAACCCTAAGAATCCACCTGAGACGGCTCCAGGTCTTCCAGAGAACCTTTTACTTCTGCTCATTAATTGCGCTTTAATTTGTTTTGCGTGTCGTGCCATTATGTGGACGAGCCCAGGAACCACCTTCCTCCTGACTGCTGTATGGAAACAATAACATCTGTAATGGCATTACAATACAGAATCAAACAAAGCCAAACTGCTCTTCATCTCCAGCAGCAGCTGAATTGCCCCCACAGGTCTGGGTTTTAATGGAGGTTAATGGAGGTTAATGGGCAACTAAATGCTGTCCTCATTATTTAGAAATTTTACAGTCGCTCAGAGATGATGTCGAGAGTCGGTTCGTGTTGAACCACGGCCAAGCAGAGGAAAAACGTTCGCAGACTTCTTAACCCTGGGTTTATTACAGTGCGTCATGTCATTGTTCGCAGCCTGACGGGCGTTCCAGAGCCTTCTACGTCGCAAAACAGCTGCTGGACACAGAGAGACAGTGAGTTGTCAAAATGTTCTGATCAAATATGACGGTGTTCATGACCAGACTCTTCTTCAGCTGTGGCTGTGTTTGTTTCTGTTTGCAGACACGTCAACGCTTTAAAGCTCCTCCAGGAGGTGAGTGAAAACGGATCTCAACTCACGGTTCGATGAACCAGTGGTTCGTCTGTCGTACGGTGACTGTTCACTGTTGTCACCACGGCCAAAAATGTTGATATTCTTGTACCTTGAATCTACTCCATAAAGGTACATTTCTCTTGAGCAACAGAAGATTTATGTCTTGCTCAAGGGCACTTTGGCACTGATGATGTAAAGCAGGAACAAGTGTTTCTCCTTCATGTCCCCGTCTGGAATAAAAGGCCTAAATCACTGTCACAGCAGTGGCTTAGAGAGACATGAGTGGTGGATAGAAGAGCTGGAAGCTCAGGACTGTTAAATGTCATCATGAAATGATTTATCACAGGAATGAATTCATGTAGATTTAGGACAGTAAAGACGTTTCCATCCCATTGGCCAGGACTTTCGGGACGCGGTGGTGTCGGCTGTGGGGGAGAAGGGGGAGCCTGCGCTGAAGGAAGAGAGACTTCGAGAGATTCTCAACGAACTGCCTGATGTTTACACTCTCCACCGCAGAATCCTCGCCGAGCTGGAGAACCGCATCAAACACTGGTGAGACTAAGAATACCGCCACCTAGGTTTAATAAGAGTTTTTAATAAGAGACAACATAAGAATAAGTAATAATGTGCTTTTCTCATTACTGTATTTTCTGGAGTATAAGTCGCACCAGCCAAACGATGAAAAAAGTGTGACATATAAGAGTAGCAGATACTGGTACACATGCCTAGAGCGCCCTTTAGTGGCTGTCAGTGTGAAAATAACAAACATGTGAAATTATATATTTTAATATATTAGTCGCACTTGAGTATAAATCGCAAACCAAGCCAAAGGATAAAAATTTGTGACTTATAGTCTGGAAAAATACGGTAATTTTTTTTCTAGTCTACATTGTGGAAAATATGGTGATTCGTACAAATGATCTAACTCTCAGAGTCCGAAAAGTGACTTTTTGAGATAACACAGACCATGCCTTGCAATACATTTTTTTCCCCAAATCAATTCCGAATCATCGTTTTAGTCGTGATGCATTGATATACTGCGACTGGACCAAAAACAGACCTGGAGACCAGAAAACCCAGGTACAACTGACACGGATCGATATAATGAGAACTGCAGTAACTTGAACGTTTGTTACTGCGTTCAGAGTGGAAAATATGGTGATTCGTACAAATGCTCTAACTCTCAGGGTCCGAACAGCAATTCATTTTTTTTTCCCAAATCCATTCGGAATCATCGTTTTAGTCGTGATGCATCGATGTATTGCAACCGGACCAAAAACAGACCTGGAGACCAGGATATAATGAGAACTGCAGTAACTTGAACGTTTGTTACTGCGTTCAGATCACTGAGGTCATGACATCACTGGCACAGGTCCATACCTCACCTGTCCGTCAATAATCCCTCACTCTCATTTAATAACGCTGTCCTTTTCAGCTCAAACCTCTGACTTCTGGACATAAATCTTAGCAGGTCTCAGTTATAATCCTTCCATTTCGCTGCTGTCGCTCTGTCACAGAGCTTCACCTCAAATCACAGGATGTTTTTTTTCCTCTGTCTTTTGACCTTCAGTGCATGTGAGGGACGACATCCCCTCAGCTCCTCCCGACAAATGTCCCCCACCTCAGGAACATCCTACTGGAAATGGATGTCAACAAAGAAAGAAAAAAATAAATGTTGTTTTTCGTCTGTTCCTCTGCTCAGGGAGGAGAACCAGAGGATTGCCGACATTTTCCTCACCAGAAAAGCAGAGTTTTTGGTTTTTACCACTTACATCGGCCACTACGACCGAAGCATGAACCTCCTAGAGGACAGCTGTCGAACTTCACCTGGCTTTGCAGCAATAGTTCAACAGTTTGAGGTCAGTAAATTCTTTTAATTGAATTGATTTTTTTAAATTGAACATTTAGTTTGAACATTGGTTTCAGCTGCAGTTGTTTGTGTGATTATTATCTTATCTCTGTTCAGCTGCCCTATCTTTAAAACTCTGTATTCCACAGTGACAAAGATGAAGTAGGTATGGTGCAGTACTGGGGATAGTGGTTATAATTTGTGTTGTGTGTGTGTGTGTCTGTGGGGGAGGGGGGGCAGGGGGGTAGATAAGGGAA
>NC_024317.1:3744420-3747593 GCF_000523025.1 Cynoglossus semilaevis | reverse complement strand
TAGATAAGTGAAATGATCTAATTAAAAGCAGAAACCCGACTGTGTTCTTTGCTGTTAAAATACACAGAAATATTTACGGCACACAGAGGAAACATAAAGAGTTGAAATGTTACGAGTCAGAAACTGAAATGTTTGGCACGAGCCACTCAGAGGAGCGATGATGCGGAGCTGGACAGATCTGTTAAAACAGAGGAACGCAGAAAATGAAGGTAGTTTGTGAATCCCAGCAGCTGTTTGAAGCACTTAAACTGAAGGTTATAATTAGTTTGACTGAAACAAAGACTTTTTTTTATTACGTCCTGAGACAACTTAAAAAAGATGTTGTCTTCTTTATAGTTTATAAAGATAAAAACGAAGCGATGTTGACAATACAACGGCGGCATCTGCTCAGTGTCGCTCTCTAGTGTTGGATTGGAAATGTTAGCCAGACAAGGCTTCTTGTAAATAAATCAATAACGAACTACATAGTTTGACTGACTCGTTGGTTTGAATTTGAATTTGTTTGTTTTTTTCTAAATTAAAATTACAGAACTTCACGGTTCCCTCAGGAAACACTGTTAGCACTTTGGTGGAAAAACCTACAAATTAACAATAAACTGAAAATTTCACCCCTGTGGGTGGGAAGAGCTTTATTGCCCCCCTCTCACACACACATTTGCTTGTCTTTCTGGTTTTTGTTGTGGAATATCCATGGCCATAAAGAAATCCCTCGATCTGGGACTTAACCTCTTCACCAAAATCTGAGTAGGTCATGACTTTTAAAAGTCACAAACCTTCGTTACCCAAGTCAATAGACATTATCCGTAAACTCCTGAGAAACATGATGCGATACGACCCAAAAGAAAACTCTTGCGACCCACCTGAGGGTTGCGACCCAGTCTTTGGGAAACAATGTTTTAATATATAAGTCGCATCTGAGTGTAAGTCTAAAACCCAGTCTAAGGATGAAAAAAAGTGCGACTTATAGTCTGGAACATACGGTACTAAGTGCCTTTGAAGTAGCTCTCAGTTTCAAACAGGTCATGACCCCAGACGTACCCTGCCCATGTAGTTTCAAACAGGTCATGACCCCAGACGTAGAGTAACACACCTGCCCATGTAATTCTCTGGTCTCATAAAGACATTCCAACTGGACTTTGCTGTGTTTGTGTCTGCAGCAGAGTCCGGCTGGGGAACAACATCATTCTGTCAAACAGCAGCTCCTACAGGTCATCGTTCGAGTCGCTCAGTACCGCATGCTCCTCACGGGTGAGTAAACGTCATGAAGACGAAACGTCCTGACATCGTTCACCTTCTCGTGTATTTATTTGATGTATTTCACTCACAGATTACCTCAACAACCTCTCCCCTGATTCCAAGGAGTACGAGGAAACCCAAGGTAGAGTGAAGACGCTCTGCTCAGTGCTGCCCCCAGGAGGCCTTTACTAGACTTTGACTGTTGTGATGTGATTTTACTACAAATTCATAATTGTTCATCTGACCTGGACGGACGGTCATGACGGAGACCATCTCGGTCTCTTCGTAAATTCCCGCGCTCTTCTGTGTAGTTCAGGACAAGGCACGTTGCTGCTGCAACACTATCTCTAAATGCATCAGCGATAAGAGCGCTCCCGTCTGGACTTGCAGACGTTAACGTTTGGAGACACATCACAGTGATGTCCTGGTGTGTTCACTGATGTCTTGACGTCTGTCTCTTTCAGCTGCTGTAGCCATAGTGTCTGACATTGAAGATCAAGTAAATGACAGTATCAAAGATGGAGTAAGTTTGATGTGAACACACACACACACATTTCAGAAAATATGTATTTAAGAGGGGTTGATGGAGGACAGACTCGTCAGACGAAGACACAGAAACTGGATGTCATTTGAAAAAATAAATTTCCATAAGAATCAAACTCAAGGCCCGTGGGCCAAATGTGGACCGCCAAGTTATTTTGTGTGGCCGGTGGGAGCTTTAAAAGCATTTGCCTTATAATAATGTTATAGAGTTTCTTAGCCTGACTTTTTTTATTGCACAGCAATGAACAGTATTTGTCACTTGAATAAATAATAATCAATTATGGAGTAGTTACAGTAGTTACAGTAGTTACAGTAGTTACAGTAGTTACGGTGAAAATTAGTCTCTTCACTCCCCCCATTAGAACATTTATTAAGTGTTTAATTAACACCTTTAACTACAACTAAAACGGGAAATTACTAAAAACTTTGTTGGTAGAACTTTTGCGTCTTGTTTCTAATATTCCCACCCAGTTTCCTACATCATTTTTATAAATATCTTTAGAGTCTAGAGTGAGAATATTAAATGTTTTTAGGTTCCATACTGAGACTCTCAGTCCCTTCAGGATGAACTCTGTCACTGGTGTGACGTTCACTGTCATAGATACAATTCTACATAAAGACATTTCCCATTCTGCCAGACGTGACCACATAGAGATGTTGTTGAATGGAATTAGTCAAGTGGAAAACACTTTGTGTTTTTGTTTGTGCTCTTTCGTCTGGTCTCTGTTGTTGCCGTCTCAGTCCTCCTGTAATCTTTCTTCTTCTCCTTCTGTTTTGTCTCTGCGTCTCAGGAGAACTTGTTGCGTCTAGTCAACATAGAGTTCAGTGTTCACGGGCAGAGGGACCTGCTGCAGCCTGGCAGGGTAGGTCACTGATAACACCATTGTTTGTGTCTGAGGCAGCAAATCCACCCAGTCTGCCCTTTACACCACCCTGCAGCTGACAGAACCACACCCTCACTTTTTAACTACTAGTTTGTTGTTTACCAAAACAAACAGATATTACATTTAATCATCATTCCAAAATTTAAAAAGTTTGACTTTAATCTGCTGCCTTCACCAGTACACATTACGAGTCCCTTCATGGACTTTTTTTAAACCCTGTATAATGTCATTCTTTTAGGCAAATAGCTATGATTCTAATCAGTAAATGTCAGGTTTAAATTAAAAAATAAACGCCATTACAGGCCATGCATTCTACGTGTATTTTGTATTTTCCTATATATTCACCGTCACTGTTCTACTTTGCCTAAATCCATATTTTTAACTCTCTTTTTTTTAATAAAAAAATAATAATTCCTGTGTTTTTTTTTAGTTTGATTTGATTATTGTGTACATTCATGTGTCATTTAATGCAGGTCTTTGTGAAGGAGGGCACCCTGATGAAGGTCAGCA
>NC_024317.1:3737387-3744394 GCF_000523025.1 Cynoglossus semilaevis | reverse complement strand
CCCGGCATCTGTTTCTGGTAAAGACGTCTTCCTGTTTTCAGTGTAAAAGATAACTGTGGTGTTCTTTTCTAATGATTCTCTGCACAGACCGAGCTATAAAGAGCTGGGTTTCCTCACAGGATGTTTTTAATGCACATTTCCTGACTCGGTTTTTTTTTTTACTGACAGCCTGGGAAAGGTCAAGGGCCTCCTTCTAAAAACAGGAGAATCCATTTACACCTGTGAACATTGACGACTTTTTTTTTTTGGTCACAAAACACACTTTTCTCAGCTGTCGACTTCACAGTATGAAACAAAAAAGATGACTCAAGTCAGTAGAATGTACGGAGTTTCCACTTTATTGAGGCACAGAATCAAGGCGGTTCTAAAAATACTGTAATCAGGAAAAGAGGGAAGAAAAGAAAAGAAAAAAAACTCCTTGCCAATCATCCGTACAGCATCAGCAGAGCTCACGCTTCTTCTTCCTCCTGCGGTGTTTTTGAAATTTGTGATCTGGGCTCGACACTAAAAATGCTCGTAAATGTCCCTGTTGGAAGAACGCTGGTAATCATTGCTACATAACTTTTATCCTGCCAGTTTACAGATGCTCATCATGTGCTTTTAGCTCTTTATTGTCTCCTGGAGAAGGCACTTAAACGCACAGGGACAGCGAGTAAAGTTAGACACTGGAACCGACTCTGGAAAAATAATGCAGCGCTCAATGGTGCACTGTATTATCTGTTTACTGAAGTGTCTTCCTTAATGTATCGTCATAAAGAGTGGAGGCGAATTTAAACCACAGGACTGGACCGCTGCGGCCTGTAAATTGTTTACACGTCAAATCCAGGCCGGGGTTTCTAATGGACCGTCATTTGTTCATTAAAATTCTTACTTGTATTTTAGGACAGCGCTAACACACAGGCCCAGGAATAAATAACTTTAAAATATACGACCATAATTCAGAATGAGTTTAAATTGTTGTTATTTGGTGTGTAGATTAATGTATTTTGTAATACAGCTTTTATAGTAATCATTTATATAAAGCAAAACTTTAAATATGTTTTTTCTTGTTTTGAGTGTCACGGAAAATGCTACTTGCTACATGCTACTTCTACTTGCTACATGCTACTTTGTTAGTACCGTCTTCACACTAACTGTATAAATTTAATCCAAATAACAGGATTGATGTAGCGTGTCGTTTTACCTCAATTGTTATAAGCTTAGGCTGCCACCTACTGGACGAGTGGTGCACATACATGGTAGAGGAAGCTGACGGATTATGTTGTTGTTGTTATTAATATACATTAGCTCTGCGTTTAAAACCTGATTTTTGTCCTTTCTGTTTCGACCGTCGCAGATGAATGACGTGTTGCTCTACACGTATCCTCAGCAGGACGGGAAATACAGGCTGAAGAACAATTTGCCGCTCAATGGATTAAAGGTCCGTGTCTTTCATTAGGTCTTCTGATAATTTATTTTATTTAATTTAAATTTTTGAAATTGATTTTTATAGAGTTTTATTTGATCATTTGATCTGACCAGGTAACTAAACCCATCATTGAGAATCATCAACACGTCCTGAAGATTGAAGCGACCGACATCTCCATCACTCTGTCTGCAAGGTGAGTCACACAACACAGAGTACTATGAAAACATGGTACATTAGTGTATATAATCAGACACAACTTGACATTTACATTCAGCATAAATTGTAGTCAAATGAGTTGAAATAGTTTGGATGTTGTGAGTCTTTAGTAAAAATGAATGCACTAATATGGCAAAAATAAATAAAGAAAGAAAAATAAATAATGCTCTGTAGTATATTTTACAAACCACATTCTTAGAGAATTGTTTTTAAAAATTTTAAATATTATTTAACAAAATGACAAAAAACGTTTATAATATCTCAGACTTTAACCCTTTATTAAAAAATAAAATAATAAAACAAAGTTTTAAGTGAATATGCAAATAAAAAAAAGAGAATGTTGGTTGATTTGAAGACAATATTTAAAGTGAGAATTCCACTCCTCCTTGTTGTAAAGTTTTGCCTTTGTCTTGTTGTTGTCTAAAGTTGTCTTGTCTTCGTTACAGCTCCTTCCTTGAAAGGGAGGACTGGTTTTACACACTGAACCGCACCATAGCCGAGCACAGCAGAGGATGTGGAGCATTTAGGAGCTGCTCAGGAGACGTGAGTTCACTCTGCCTCTAACAAATACGTTTTCGTCAGGATTATTTTAGGACAGTTCCAGTGAGGCTGATGTTAGATGTGTGATTCCTTCTTCAGATCAGAGATTGTCTGCAGCTCTCTCTGGGAGAGAAAGCTCCCACCCTGGTCCCTGTCTCTCAAGTGGTGATGTGTATGAACTGCAACGTAGATTTCAGCCTCACCCTCCGTAGACACCACTGTCATGGCTGTGGGAGAGTGAGTCTCACACACACACACACACACAGTAGACAACCATAGCATAATGCACCTATTGTCACATGTATTCATCTTTTGCTTTTTTTAAAAAAATTCAGATTGTGTGTCGGAGCTGCTCCAGGAACAGATACCCGCTGAAATACATGAAAGACCGCATGGCTAAAGTGTGTGACCGCTGCTACAGTGAGCTGAAGAAGAGAGGTACCTGCCTCAACCTGCTGCTATACACCCTCTGACCAGTAGAGGGAGCGTGATAACCTGTGATCATTGTTAAATTCATTACAATATTGGTTTCTTGAAGTAAGAACAGTGTGTTAAGAACGTTTTTTTCCTTATAATTATGTTTCCTTGACATATCAACAGGGGGCGCCCAAGTACCACTATGACATGCACACCCTAGTTTGAGAACCATTGCATATTAAAAATGATCTCCAATTTTGTACCTTACCAAAAATATAAAAAACCTTTAAAAATAGTACATTCAACCATAAATTTTAGATGTCGAAAAAAAAAAAAGTTAAACCTTTTTAACAGTAGCTTCAACCCAGACATGTTTTGGGTTTTGTCAGTGCTTTTTTTATGTCTTTGTTTTTTGTTGTCTGCTAAACTTTGATATCAAATCTTTGCAGAAGGAGACGTGTCTTCGCTGGCAGGTAAAAACAGTCCTCGTCCACACCGGTCCAGTCGTCCTCTCTCTACTGTGTTTCAAAACATCCATCCTCCAAACGTGTGGAGACATCGTAAAGGAACGCTCTCCTTCAACCAGGTACACTGTTCTGTCCTGCTCCTACACCTGTTTTGGGGGGAAATCATTATATGTTGAACCAGTATGTACAACCAGTATCAACAGAAGTTTGAGTAAAGTTTTCACATTCCCAAAGGAAGCAACTAAAAAGTAAACCTTAGTAGACCAGGTGTATATCCTTGGGGGATTCCACAAAGAGATAAAAAAGAGAAATAGTTTAAATTTAACATAGTTGTAAATTAGTGAAAGACAGTTTACATATCGTGATTAGTAAAATGTTGACCTTGTTCTGCAGGTGACAGTGACAGAGGAAGGCTCCATCAGTGGCACCCTGCAGCGCAGCAAGAAGAGCAAGAGGAACTGGAAAAGACTGTGGTTCCTCCTCAAAGACAAGGTGCTTTACACCTACAGAGCTCGAGAGGTGAGGGGAAACATGCACTCCCCTTTAACCTGCACAGCACTGATTCACTCACTCACTCACTCACCTAAGGTCGTGAAAAGAATCACTGTCGTCATGGCAACTTCACGTGTTCTTTACAGGAAAAAGTTGCATCAGAGACGCTGCCTCTGCTGGGTTTCACAGTAAGGCTACCGGACCGACCAGTGGGACAGGACGAGGCCAACGTCTTCGAGCTCTATCACAAAAATACCTTGTATTACACCTTTAAGGCAGAAGACAACTACACAGCCCAGAGGTAGGGGGCGCAGTTGGGCCAGGGTAAAACGGTACTAGAAGATAATCATTTTTTAATTTTTGTGACGTTTTTTCCTGGTGGTGCATCCTGTGATTTTTCTAATGTCAAATATGTGCCGTTGGAAAACATTCACAGCACTCCACCCCACAATAGATGGCGCTCTTGCTAAAGCTACACTTGTTAGGGTAAACTACAATTGTAAGGTTAGCTTTAACGAGCGTTTTTCAGATTAAAAGCTGACTTTCTGTACTTGGTAAAGTATCTAAAAGTACAATATATAAATCCAATCTGTATTTCTGTCATTTTATATATGTACACATATATATATATTTAATTATTTAGAGATAATAATAGTCACAACAGTCAGTGGGAACGATGACAACCTTTTCCAATTCCCCTGTATCACTTTGTTTTGTTTTTGTTTTTTTTTAGATGAATTTTAACGAGGCTAAAAGAATATAATATAGAATAATATTAACACATCTGCAGTCGCTGCTTTTCCTTTTTCCTGATTTAGATTCTGCTCCTCACACAGGTGGGCAAATGCCATGGAGGAAGCCACAGTTTTGTAGGAGACCAACCTGGGTGGTGATTTACTGAGAACACAGGTCTGCTGCATTTTTTCTTCTTTTTGTAAAACCCCAAAAGGAGTGAGAAGGATTGGAAAAAAAAACATGTCATCATACGAGGAACTCGTCTCCTTCCTGAAGACATTCTGTTCTCGAAAGAGGACACGTTCACCTACTTTGTCACCTGCAGTTACAGCAGGTGTGATGCTGCTGAGGGCCACCTGAGTGCTGATGGCCCAGATACCTGCCAGTGTGGAACATTACAGCCATGTCACCTGTACTTCACACAAAGACTGACCTGCAAGTTTCCTTTGTCCATGCAAATATTTTTCACAATTATTTAAGATTTAAATCGTCTCATTCTGGAACAACTACTTTTTTTGTATGATTTGTTCTTCAACTGGAGTCAAATCAACTCTATGGTGTCTTTTATCAAGTACAGGCTGCACGAGTATTTTTTATGTACGGTATAAAGGTGTTTATATCTCATGTGCCACGTACTGTAATGTTGATATTGTTAATGTTAATGCCAGTGAACATTTTATGCCTTTTTGCACTGATATAAGAAAAGGGGAAACTGGAAATGGTGGTAGCGGTCCAAATGTACTCAAATACCGTGATAAAGTATTTTATTGCAAGGTGTGGATAAAAAATATTATACTGTATAACTATACTGACAAAAGTGTAACGTCTATAAAAATTAATATTTGTTTAAAGACACCACATCAGGCCATGTCTTTGTAATGTACCAAATGATTGAATATGTTTATTTGTAACACTAATATTTTAAACCGAGTAAAGGGAAGGGGGAAGAAGGGGGGGGCGATAAAGATGTTCATGTCATCCTCCGTTTGACCTCTAGGTGGCAGGTGATCTACAGGCGTCTGTCTTTGACTTTTTGTCTTTGACTCCTGTGAGAGCGTTTCATGTCCATGTCCCCCCGGTGCCAGTGATGGACTGACGGACTGGTCCGGTCCTACTTCTGTGACCAGGGAGAGGCTGGGCTCCGTCTCCCTCTCCCTCTTAACCCCCCCCCCCCCGAGGCATCCTGACCCAGAATCATTGCAGCCAGAAACTTTTCTTTCTGGGGCTCCTAAAAGTTACAGACATGTTGTCCTACATAGAGGACAGACTATTTATTACCCTCTTCTCCCTCTCCAGCCCCAGTTGCTGATACAATACACAGATGGCGCTGTGCGTGAGCCTTTAGCCACCCGTGCTTTATTTATGTCCCGTTCAGTTGTTTTTATGACACTTGTGTTAAAGCGCTACTGACTTCTTTACAACACACCGTGTGGAGTTTGACATCAGTTAGTGATTAGAGACACTGACAGCTGTCCTCGTGTCTCACAGGGTGGAACGTTTGTTTATGACAGGCTGGTGTTTCATCTTATCAGACACAAAATTACCATCAGTAAAACAAACGCACAGGCTGTGCACTGGTTCACAACAGAATTTTAGCAAGAGGTTCTGGGGAAGGTGGTCGAAATTTATAATATTGTAATGCGAATAAAAATGCAAAAAATACTTTTATAATATTGTAATGCGAATAAAAATGTAAAAAATACTCAAATATATACTATTCAACCTCTTGAACAGGTGAAAACTTGAATATTTAGGACAGAAGCAGATTTGTTTATCCTTACTGTATTTTATCTTATATTTTTTAAAATACATTTTAAGTAATGATGTCCTATTAGCCTATTAGCCATTAGCCTATGTACAGTAATATCGGTTTGAATGGTTTTCTCTGACAGTATAGCCATTAGCCTATGTACAGTAATATCAGTTTGAATGGTTGGTAATGTGACCTTAGAGAAGTGAAAGTAGGAGTGAATGATTGATTCATACGGCTGCATATATCAGTTGATGTCGGAATCGGAAATTAATATCGGCACAAAAACATAAATACATGGGATGTTGACTAAGACTATTTGAATTCTAATGGACAAGGATTTGTTTTGGTTTGACAGTGGGACAACAGCGGTGTCATAATCTATGGTTACGTCCTCTCAGCCCTGGGCAGTGATAATGCAGATACAAGTAAATAATCAATCATATGCGCAGAGCCTGCTCCGTTACAGCCTAAAGACTCATTAACAAATATTGACAGAGAGGTGAAACTGGACCTGGGCCGAGCCCCACTCACGGCGTATCATACAGTAGGAAGGCCGATGCCACGGCTGTGTTGACGTTGCAAGGCCTTGTGATAAGCGAAGCCTCTCATCTTGAACAGGGATGTGTGGGCTGCAGATCCTCCAGGGAAAGGAACTGGTTTTGTTATATAATACCTAGAGATTAAAATAAAAACGGTAATGGATTGGGAAATGGGATTGAAAGGAAAACTGCTCTGCCCATTTGACACCATCTTGACAGTTCCAAGTTTGCACCTCGTGTTTCTCAGACGAGAGGGGGAGGTTGGGAGGAGGAGGGGGGCTGCAGAGGGGCTGCAAAGAAAGAGGGACGCACTTTCATGTCCCACTTTGCAAACTCTTTGCAGCCTACACTGCCAAGTCAGTGTTACACCTTTTCCACCTCCTGTGAAGCTTTAAATAGCTCATTCTCCCTCAACAGGACAAAAACAGAAAAACAGCCTG
>NC_024317.1:3720041-3737082 GCF_000523025.1 Cynoglossus semilaevis | reverse complement strand
ACGTGGTCGTCTGCGGCGTGCTCTCCAATCTCATTACCGTGTTCGTTAATGACTGTAGGAGGCGCTGGCTGTTTTGAATGTGAGCCTGGTCTGAGCTTCAAGATACAGCTGTTTGTTTTGGTTTCATCAGTCTTTCCCGACACTTTAACATTCAAATATTGAACAACTAATATTCTGAAGGTCAAGGGAAAAGTATACAACAATTCTTCAACCCCCCTGCAGGTGGTGCTATGGACACATTTCCCAATGATCTGTGGTGCACTTTGATTTTTTTAGATTTCCTGATAAGACTTCGAACCTCAGCCCTTGCTACTTGAACCATTGAGATAACATTAACAAATCGTTCACTCAAGTTCCTTCGTTTGTGATGCTTTTACAAGCGACGCGTCAAACCCAAAGATTAATTCCAAAAATGTAATCACTTTGTGAACACTCATCAGTGGTTTCCACTGTTTGGTCTGACATCTGTGTTGCTAAATTTACCCTCTACGTGTGTGTACATGTGGGTCACGATGGCATGGCTGTGTGTGTGTGTGAGAAAAAAGAAAGAAGAAGAAGAAGGTTTGTTTGCTTTTTGAATGAGTGGCTGGAGTCACAGATGAGTCATTGAGCGATGGACTCTTTAAGACACACACACACACACACACACACCTAGATTTCCTGTGTCTACCATGAGTCATGCTCTGAACGCTCCATCAGTTTTTGGAGGAAAGGAAGAACAGTGTCACACCTGTGCCTGGACTGTCTGGTCTTGGCCAGTTTCACTCGACATGAACTTTTTCAGAAGAGTTTTGCATCAAATCTCAGTCATCAGGATTCATACTGTAGAATTCCATTTGCATCTTGCTCTATTTACAGCTCTTTGGCCAGTAATTTGTGTTTGTCATCGAGATGAGAATGGACCATTGCTCATTTATCCACATACGTGTGTGTGTGTATGTGAGTGTATGTGTGTATGTGGGAAGGGGGGTGGGGGGTGAGTGTAGACACGCAAAGTAAGACAGTGGATTAATTCGAGAGCTTGTTCTCAGTTTGGAACAGGAACCAATCCTCTTGGCGTCGGAAAGCAAAGTTGCCACCTCCTCAGCAAAACAATGCTCAAACCTCAAAAACAGCCTCCGCAGCCTAGCAGCCACATGAACCCACCCCCAGCCACACACAAAAAAAGGGAAGAAAAACATCACCCACACAACAGACTTTTCCTTCAAATACATTTATGGCAGTCTCAGCCGCTCAGATCCTGGTGTACAAGTTCTGTCTCCTACAGTAACTCAGGTGATCAGCAGATCTGCAGTATGATTCGTCACATGAAGCGAAAAAAAGAAACAAAGATGACTATCGACAGCATAAATCTGTAAAGTCTTTGTGGCATTTCAGAGAAATATACAAGACAACATAGATAAATAGTTTTTCTTAGATCCTTAAACAACGTTACAGGATGTTTTTCTACATCTTGTATTTCTCTTTCCTTAAAGTTCTGTCAACCCTATGAGAGTACTGACCACAGCCCAAAACATCAGCCTTTGGTGCTAACTATGGGGGACAAGTTTTTTTGGGTTCTACCCACAAACATAATTAAAAAAAAAAAAACTTAATAAAGAAGAGTAACATGTTTTCACCTTTGATCAACTCCTATTGGATGGTCCGGCTATTTCTACTGTCAAATATCTACTTCTCACTCTTTTCACTAATATTAAAAAATATTACTCAAAAATATTATTTATTTATATATATAAAAAATATATAAATATTATTTATTTGTATATATATAAATGTAAATATTAATATACATATATATATATTAAGATTTCAGAAAACAATTTACGGTTGTTTAACTTTATACACTGGCTGAGATATTTAACAGGAAACCAGCAGAGCAGTTAAGATGTTAAGATGTAACCACAGACCAGAAGACGTGTTGCACCACCTGGTCCGCGCCCTAACTCTGAACCATATCTCCCGTCAGGGCTGGACTCGTGATCCGAGAATTTCAGGGTTTTATTGACGTAAGGGTTGATTAAAAAGAATAAATTTAAATTATTGCGGTATGTACCTTTTATTATATTGGTGTTCAGTGAAGCGCTCAGATGTAATGTAAGACATTTAAACAGGGCGGTTTAAGGAAAGTGTGTGTGCGCGATGCGTGGTGAGTTGTGGTAAAAAAAAAATAGTCGTAATAACAGACGAAACTTTTATTTAAAAGACTCTCTCTCTGTTTCTCTAAAGCCACAGCAGGTAGGCGTCACACACACAGAGAGAGGGAGTGAGAGAGGGAGTGAGAGAGAGAGAGAGTGAGAGAGAGAAAGAGAGAGAGAGAGGTTCTCTCAGAGTGGCGGAGCTAGTGTCTCACTTCCTCAAACGAAGGAATCACTGAGAGAGAAAAAAAAAAACGAGAGGAGCTAAAAGAACAACTTTCCATCGTGTTGCTGCGGTGAGAAAGAACAGCACTGAGGTGAGGCTGCTTATCGTTGTTCTTTTTTTCTGCAAGTTTTTCCACTAAGGTTTGCAAAAAGTTTAAAGAGGATACGTTTAAAGTTGTCTGTTTTTTAAAATTCTTCATCCACTTCTTCTCACTGAGAGAGAACTGTTATTTCTTCTTCTTCTTCTCCTTCTTCTGCTTCTTCTCCTTCTTCTTCTTCTGTAACAATTGGCGCTAAAGTTAGCAACATATTTCCACAGCACAGTGCGGTAGAACAGTAACCGTAGTGTTCACGAAACATACTGACAGAGCAGTAACTGTCATCGCCGCCGAGCTGTTGTGGTTTTATACTCAATGAAGAGACAAACTTTTGTAAAACACCGCTGATAAAACAAACAAACAAACAAACAAACCCGTTACGATATCGGACAGCACAGCTTCGACCGGCTTTGAAAGCGACTGCCGTGACCGTGGTGTCGTTGTGGAATTCCTGGTGAGGTTATACAATCACACGGGTCACAAAATACGTTGTAGCACGGAGTCCGGTTGAGGAGTAGGCGGAAAAGGAATGCGGGGCACTGGGCAGGTCTAGACATGGGTCAGAGTACATGGACTCGGTTCGTCAGTTGTTGCTTGATTTCTGTTATGTACAGCCTGGTTGTTGAGTGGATTCAGAGCGACACGTCGTTGACGTCTGTTGTTTAGCCGAATGACAGTCAACCACTTAACACTTGACAGACGGGAAGACAAATATACATTAGGTTGACACAATAATGTACAAGAAGAAGAAGAAGACGAAAGCTCCCGCGTAATTGAATGACAAGAGAGTAGCAACATCAGGGGGTTTTGTGAATAACAGGAAATGTAAAGTTTACTTTAAAAAAAATTAAGTAATTATTAGAATTTAAACATCTATTTTTGCTTAATTGGTTACCGTTTGGATGTGAAATACAAATACTTGAATTGCTCCATTTGGTTTTCAAAAGTTTACTGCGAATGAATTTGTGCAGATATAAATGACTGCTTACATCATTTTTTTTTTTTACTGTAAACATTTAGTCCTAAAAGTGGAATTCTTAGTTGTTGTTGTTGTTGGTTCTTGGCCAGGACATCCCTGAAAATGAGACTTTACTTACAGTTAAAGAACGTTCAAATGAATGAATGGTGTTGGTCACAGTTTTGCAGTTGAAGTTCCTCTTCAGCATTCAGAGGTCAAAGGTGATTCTGAGTGGACAGCAGGTGTGATTGACAGTTGGGGGTGGGGGGTCCAACAGCAGATCAAACATGAACATTGGCAAGGTCATGACCTTGGATTGTTAGGTTGGCCCAACGTACCTAGCTAGAGTTCTGATACTGTTCTGTCACTATAAAAACCAAATAAAACTGATTGTCGTGTCCAGTTTTTATACTTGTAATATATTGTTTGGTATTATATATTTTACTATCTATCTCGCAAGGGATACTGCAGTTTGTACAGAACTCTCCTTGCATTACGCTAATATGACCTGGTTGAATCACAGATGCAGAACATTTAATAACAGTTATGTTGAGCTATCATTTCTTTTACTAAATTAAAAGCATAAATAATTGTGTTTATGAACCTTTTTTGTAGGGTCTATAGGTTCTTGTTTAATGACAGCGTGGGTTTTTTTTTTGCAGCCATCAAAGAGTCATGACTATTCTGCAAATCTGTCTTCTGGTATGTGGTAAAAAAAAAAAAAAGTAGGTGGAGCTTAGAGCACAGACCTTTCTGGTGATTGGTGTTCTTCCTGCACTCACTTGTTCAGTTAGATATTAGGAAAAATAATCTCTCAATCAGAGGTTGCAGGATTAAATATATATCAATTTGTTCATCTCTTACTACTTTACCTTTTTAGGATGACGGGGGCGAGGGGGGCTGGAGGCAAGTAGAGCAGTACGTGAGGGTGGGGTACATCCTGTACGGTTTGCACTTTAGAAACAAACAACCATTCACATCATACCATTGTCGACCATTCAAAGCGTTTTGGTATCATGGTCCTTTCACGACTGCATGCGTGTCTGTGTTTGCAAGGCTGTTTAACTGACAGGAGAAACACCTCAGAGTGAATCACAGCATCACTTCGGCTGCTGTGACATGAAACACGTCACTGATGAAAAAGTGTGACTGAATGCATCGGTGGTCTGAAACGTTGTGGTAGTATGAGAACAAATAAGTCTTTGATGCCAAATAGTATAGAGAGTGATGAGCTCAGATTGTGTGTTTTTATTTCTGCGTAACAATGTGGTTGCATTGATTTGATGATCGCATTTTACTGCTGCACCAAATGAACTTGAACCAGAGATTTAACACCAGGTCTGAAGAGAGAATGTTGTAGAACGTTTCTCACAAAATGGTCAGAGGGGATTCAACTTCTGACTTTAACCAAGCAGCCAATTAAAAAAAAAAAAAAAAGCTCCTGAACAGAGTTTGCTAGAAAATCAATCACTGCTGTCCTCATAACCACACAGCGTGTTTGTTATTGATCATCTCCTAAATCTGGAATCCCAGCTCAGAGCTGCAGCAGTGGGTGTGTGAAGATGATTCTCACGAAACGTGCTCCGATCTGGTGTCCTGAATAAACCGTGTATTTCCTCGTCGATCACGTTGTTGTACGTACCTAGCTTCTGTGAGCGTAGTATGAAACTGCTAAAAAAAAAAAGAAGGTAGGGCTACAGTACAACTCCACATGCTTGTGTTTGAATCTGTGACCTGTTAGGACTCGCTCTTTCTTCGAGGTGCAGAACAACACCTCCTCTGTTGCAGCTGCTTCTGTCGTCCAACAGCGAGAAACACCAGAGTAACAGTGAGGCGACCAGAGAAGTAGAAGTCGCCCAGGTCATTAAATTAGCATTTTTTATGTTGTGGTTGAATGTTATATTTTTGTTTTATTGGGGAACTAGAGGAGATTTGTAGTAATTTAGGTGTGGCTGATCTGTTCCTGGCAGTTCGTGACATGCTTGGGCGTCACTATATACAGTACAGTATGTGGCAGTTTGTTGCTGTAGTAAATGCAGTGGTTTTCTGCCTGTGGCACAATCAAAACAAACACTTTGTCATGTGTGTATAAAACCAGTAGGTAGCTTGTAAGGTCGCATTAACAGTTATGACAGTTATGAAAAGATATCACAGATTGTCATTTATATTGACCAAACTGTTACAGTCCCTCACATGAATTTTTAAGAATGTCCATTCACCCCTTCCTCCCCCAAAGAAAAAAAACAGTCTTCTTCGAAATATGTAACTGGCTATTTCAAGAACAGAAATCTGAATTAATTTGTCATCGTACAGCATCGCACAGAAAAATGGTGTTCCCGGAGGGACCAAGTACGTGGTTCCTCTGGGTCTCTAACCCAGGACCTTCTGTGTGTAAGGCAGGCGTGATAACCGCTACACTTTGGAAGCACAAGACAGAGGAAGCATGACAAAGTTTTTTTTTATAAACTGATGATGGACATCAATTCTTTTTTGCATTTATTTTTGCAGCTTATGAACTCTAATAACACTACATTTCTGGCCAACGTGTGTCTGTTAACGTTCATGCATGTATTGTGTGCGATGTGAGTGGGTCAGTTGATGTAATATGTATAAAGAAAATTTATGTAAGAATGCTAACCTGGTAGCATTTTTGCACGGTTGCATTTAACTATTGTTATGGAAGTCAGCTGACATCCTCAACAAAACTCCATTTTCCATTAAGTGGATAATATTTTGTACTTGCCACAGTGTTATTACTACTGTTATGATTATTTAGCCCATTGATTCGTTCTGTTCTTTCCTTTCTAACACACACAACACACATAAAAACCCTCCAAACAGAAGGATTATTGCTAATACCAACGGGTGTTAATCACATGTTAAGCCACAATGTGAGAACTAACGTTTCGAGACATTCATGTGGAAATGCATTCTGATGTAAGGTGTGAGCAGCTGTACTTAGTACATGCTGTTTGTCATCATATATGTTTGAACACATGACAAAAACTACGAGCGTCAGGAGTGTGTGCACGTTACTTCAAGTCAGAACATAAACATTATTCCTTACTGTTTAAACAGCTGGTTTTCTTCATGGGTTCGTGCGACAGGTCAGCTGTAACAATCTTATGTGTGTTTGCAATTGTCAAGTCAATGTCAGCGAACTTTTATAAGGAGAAGAGAGTCTTTTTAGGGCCACAAGTGAGTCACAGAAAGTAGGGCAAACGTAGCGCCGAGCTACCAGCGGGCGACTCTGCCTGTTGTGTAAAGTATTTATGGAAGTCCTTGAGAAAATGAAGCTACTTCACACCTGATTTATGACTTCAGTGAACATTTTTTTTTTGAGTTAATGTTCTCATTTCCCACCTCCAGCTCTTGTCTTCAGCAAATGTGTGGTATCTGTGGGCAAGTTAGGTCTGACTTTGAGGAAAGGAAACTAAGAAGCGGGGCCTGTGTGTGTGGATATTACATGAAGTCGAGAGCTAGAGTTGTCTAATAGGAAAACAACGTCATCTATCCTCTGTCAACTTCCTGTTTCAACTTCCTTAAAACTCAAAAAGAGGTCTAAATTGATGTCTTTTCCATTGTGTAAGATGATTTAAAAAAAAACACGCTGGCTGTTTCTGGTTGTGACAGCAGGTGACCCCTGGTACTTGTCACCATGGCTCCTTTTTTGAGGATCACCTTCAACTCGTACGACTTGGGCATCCTGCCTCCGTCGGACGATGCTCCTTTCTGTGCGATCAAGATGAAGGAGGCCTTGACGACTGGTAAAACACACATGTGTGACATTCTGTCCTGTGTAAAGACGAGCCTGCGGCAATATAAACACTTCCTCCCTCTCTCTTTTTCTCTCTCTCTCTGTCTCTCTCTCTCAGAGCGAGGTAAGACACTGGTCCAGCGGAAACCCACCATGTACCCAGCCTGGAAGGCCAGTTTTGACGCACACATCTATGAGGGTCGGGTACTTGAGGTTCTGCTGATGAAGACGGCAGAGGAGCCTTTGGCCGAGGTCTCCGTCGGCGTCTCTGTTCTGGCCGAACGCTGCAAGAAAGCCAACGGCCGTGCGGAATTCTGGGTATTGTATGACACGTCTTCCTCTGTTTTTTGTTTTTTTTACAGTGTGATGTATTTTTGCAGTGGGCTTGGTGGTGAATAACCCTGTGTTAAACTTCGTGTTCAGGTGGATCTGCATCCTTCTGGGAAGGTGATGATGGCTGTGCAGTATTTTCTGGAGGGGGTGGACACAGGTAAATGAAGAAGTGCTACAGGGATATGGGAGTACATTATACTGCAGCTAAAAACGTTTATTTACAGGTCAGTGTGGTGAAAATGTTAATGCAGTGCTAAAACTCATGGGCAGTAATTCAGCTGTGACAACGGCAGACGACATCTGTGTAAAACTCTACAAAGAATGAAACGGCTCCAGGGAGTGGGGGAGTGCAGCTTCAGTTCCACTGGGATTTGAAGACTAATTATTGTAACCTGTAAATTCTGTAAAAGAATAATTAAAGAAAAACTGTTCCGATGAAACCTCAGCATCATCTGAGGCCAACGTGTACGTTTGAATGCATGAAAAATGACAACAGTTAACGTTTTATCAGGATATTACGGTATGTGCACCAAAGTTACCAGATTTATATGAAGGAATCAAAGTTCAGTGACTGCACTGATCTTTGTCAGGACCTTCTTTCAGTTCTTCTTTAAATCTTTTGGGGGGAATTTCCTCTCCCTGTTTTACTCATCTCTAAAATGCCCCAGTAACGAGACAGGGCTGCCAGGGCCAGGATTCAAACCAGCAACGTTCTCATGCTGTAAACACTGACGCTGCCAGTTAGTGGCAGCAACTGCGTGGAATGGAGGAGCAGTTTTTAAAAAAATAATCTCATTTACTTCCTGCTTATTTAAGTAATTAAAGAAGCAGCTTGATCGAAACACGTTAACGTCAGATATTTATGATTCATATCTGAAGTATTTCCTCCTTGGAGTTTATGAATGTGGTTGTTGACTTTCACTGAGTGGTTGGTTGGTTAAATATGTCTAAAATGCAACGAATGCAGTAATATGTTTATGAAGCTAACTAGTGCTAATGCTATTATAAATGCAGATTTATTTGTGTCGAACGAATCATGCACGCAACAGCGAGAGACAATGGTGTAATTCAAATAGAATCAACAAAATAGGAAAAAATGATAAAAATAAATTTGAAACCAGAGAAAAACAGAGTTAAATAGACACGGTGGAGTCTGGTAACTGAAGGGTTAATACGATCCATTGTCAATACACCTTTCAACTTCAGCTCCACAACCAGTTTGTCTGATTTATTATGAGTAGTTTTCATTCCTCTCATTCTCATCACCACCTCCACCCCGTTCATTCACAGGCGCTGCAGCTCAACTGTGCTTCCTCCGTCCTGTATTTGACAAATATTCACACACCAGGGATTCAAACACATAATACTTATATATTATATTTAACGTTACCTTCTGTGCCTTCTCTCCTGAAGTACTGTGGGGATGAATGGTCTGTGTCTCTGTCTCTGTGTCTCTGCCAGAGAGAAAGCAGGAGCCGAAAGACGAGGAGGGCCCGACTCTGAACCGCAGACGAGGAGCCATCAAACAGGCCAAGATCCACTTCATCAAGAACCATGAGTTCATTGCCACGTTCTTCAGACAGCCGACGTTCTGCTCTGTGTGCAGGGATTTTGTCTGGTCAGTGACTCTGCCTTCAGCACCGTATAAACAAAATCTACAGGCAGCACGAGTTTTGCACGACTGAAACCACACATCTAGTTTTTTTTGGCAGCGAGCTTACTTCATGAACCTGAAGAAAAGAAGAAAAAAAATGTTATTATCTGACTATGAAAATGTTTGTCTTTCCTGAAAAGAACATCCACTCACTAGGAAGGAACCGTGGTTTACAAATCATCCGCTGGAATGTCAACCGTGTGTTCATTATCAGTTTGCATGATCAAAGAGTGATTTGTGTCCCTCCTTCTCTCCCCCACAGGGGCCTCAACAAGCAGGGCTATAAATGCAGACGTAAGTGTCCTGTAAAATAAAAAATCCCTTTGCAGTACTTGAAGTATCAGCGCAGTACATGTATCATGTCTGTCTAATCATGTTTTTTTTTTTTACTAACCAGAATGCAATGCAGCCATCCACAAGAAATGCATAGACAAAATTATTGGCAGATGCACCGGCACGGCTGCCAACAGCAGGGATACTATGGTACGTAACGCACTTTTCCGCAGTACGCCGTGTACTGTGAGCCATCTCCATATGGCACTGTAGTGTGGGCAGTTCTCACTGCAGTTCACTCTGTTGCAAAGTATGTTTTTTTTTTTTTTTAAACAGTCTCAAACACACAATGATTAATGTGACTGGTCCTACGTGTGTTCCCGTGTCTGACTTTGAGCTGGGTTCTAAATCTGTTCCCACCGATGATCAATGAAGACATCAAAAACTAAATGACCCAGATAATGGTGACAGTGGAGTGATCATGCGCTCACACACTCCCCACACCCCCCACCAGAAAGAGCCATTTAAATACAGAGTGGGGACAGGCCTGCTGGGAAAACCACTAACTTTGTGTCCAGCAGCCTGGTCACTTTGGTCAGTACTGACACAGGAAGGGAAGCGGTGGTGGTTAAAAAGATGAGGTACAGACGAGCTGTGAGGCAGCACAGACCAAACGTGTGCGGTTATTTCCCCCTCGTGCACGAAGATGACGACGACGACTCTTTGTTCCCGCAGTTCCAGAAGGAACGTTTTAAGATTGACATGCCGCACCGTTTTAAGATCCACAACTACATGAGTCCCACCTTCTGTGACCACTGTGGAAGTCTGCTGTGGGGCATCGTCAAACAGGGCCTGAAGTGTGAAGGTACAGCTGTACACATTAAACCACTGTCTTTTTTATTTTGTTTTTAATCCACATTTATTTATTTATTTATTTTATTTCTTATCGTTTGTGTAGACTGTGCCATGAATGTTCATCACAAGTGTCAGGATAAAGTTGCCAACCTTTGTGGAATCAACCAGAAGCTTCTGGCTGAAGCGCTGACACAAGTCAGTCAGGTGAGTCACAGAGAGTCGACGCCGTACGTCTCATCTGGATCCTCTCTCCAGAAAAGTTACAAAAAAAATTGGCAAACATACAAAAGAGTTTCAGTGACCCACTTTGTTCTGTTTGTTCATTTGTTTATAAATCAGTGCAGTTCACTGTCTACAGAATGTAGTATTTAATGTACTTAAGTGCAGTGCATAAATTATATCTGAGAAAGAAGACATAAACCAAAGTAAAATCTGCTAAAAGATGCCTCAAAACTACAATTTGTTTCAAATTGCCCTTGTTTTGTTTTCTTTGTTTCACAAAATCATTGAAATACCACACATTAGAAGAAGTGAATAATGATCTTTGTCCAGTAAGAATGATTAACTGAACACTAACAGAACAGTTCATGCTTGAGACATTTTAATCACCTTAAATGAATACAGTTACTGTAATAACTGCCAGTCAGTGACACCTACAATTACCGCCCTAACCTGACGGTAACCTGAGCCTCCCGTCGCGGCGTGTTTAGGGAGCTTTAATTTTTAATCGCATCTTTAAACCCAGCTGAAATAAAAGGCGTCTCACACAATCATGCTGAAGTGAAATATCCATGTAGATTTTGGTGATGATTTTTATTGAGTGTTTTTTTTTTTCGTTTCATCCCAGAAATCGTCCACCCGCCGCTCTGATCCTGCTATGCCAAATCTGTCTGACATTGGAATCTATGATGAAGTGAACAAACTTGCTGGTCTGGAAATCAATGGTCAGTAAGTATTTCTGTGTAAATCAGCTCACGTTTAATTTGCTGTGTATAATTTTAAAAATGCAAAAGAGTAAAATAGTTCAAGAAATAAAACACAAAGGTGCATTTTTTTTTTTTAATGCTAACTTTTAGAGGGACCCGCCTATGGTCGGCTGTGGGAGGGGTCCAGTCCGAGGCCTCAGTCTCGTCTTACCCATCTGACGCGCATCAACGTGGACAACTTTATCTTCCACAAGGTCCTAGGAAAAGGCAGCTTTGGCAAGGTATGATAGCCTGTCGTTGAAGCCAAAACTTTAACTAGAAAATTTGACAAACATGACAAACCCTCACCGTTTACCTGCACAACATCAGGAATATTAAAACGCCACAGCCTGTTTAGCTAAACACAACCTTGATATATACTCCCAGGAATTGAAGAAAGACACACACACTGTCAATTATAGCCATCTGCTGCCACCTAGTGGAAGAGTATGAAATGGTTCCGTCTGCACTGTTGCATTAACAAACAGAGATAATTTAGTTGCAGTAAATAAATAATAGTCTTTGGACCAATCAACTTAAATTGGATAATTTTCAAAGACACACCTGATGATCTCTCACGGCAAACTACGGTGCCGCAGCACCGTGATTGGGAATCACTGCTCTCTGAAGCATACACTAAAGCTGAACCACTTACTCCATGCTCACTCTCATATATATAAAAAAAAACAGCTTATTTATATTAAAAAATATACTGTGTGAGTTGATCGGATGTCATGTTAATGACGTCGTTCCTCTGATGTTGAACGTAAACATCCTTACGCTTGGTTCGTTCCTCTTACTTTGTTTACATACCCTGGGTTGTAAACACTGAACACTCCAATATCAATATATCTAAAACAACAGCACAGCTGTCGTCACCGTGACAGGAGTGTAGGCGGAGGCGTGTGATCCAACTGTGAGCTACTGCCACCAAAACAGACCGCGGCCCACACGGGGAATCCAGAGTTTCATTTTTAGCATCAGAAATCCCAAATGTGAAGGCAGTAATTAGACACAAACACACACAGACGTGACCTGACGTGACATGACACGTTCTCACTCCCTCAGGTACTCCTCGCAGAGCTGAAGGGTCGCGGTGAGTACTTTGCCGTGAAGGCCCTGAAGAAAGACGTGGTGTTGATGGATGACGACGTGGAGTGCACTATGGTGGAGAAGAGAGTCCTGGCTCTGGCCTGGGAGAACCCTTTCCTCACGCACCTTTACTCCACCTTTCAGAGCAAGGTACGGCGGTCTCCGTCTCTGTGTGTGTCATTTGATGTGTCTGTTAAAACCTTTGATACTGAAGGAAATTATCTTTTTTTTTTTTTTTACAGGAGCATCTGTTCTTTGTGATGGAATACCTGAACGGAGGAGACTTGATGTTTCATATTCAGGAGAAGGGACGCTTTGATCTCTGCAGAACCACGTGAGCCAATCCTACAGACATAAACACACACACACACACACACACACACACAATGACACTGAAAACCTGTGACCGTTGTTCAACACTGGCGTGGTTGTATCTCTGCTCTCCGAGACCTGCACGTACAGATTTGATGAACTGATAGAAACCAGAGACTCGTAAAGAGCACCCTATGTTTACTCTCTCTCTCTCTCTCTCTGTTCATCCCTTTGTCTCTCTGCCGTTCTTTTTTTCCTTTTACATTATGTACTGCTGGGATGGCATCCATTAGCTGCTGCTCACTAACCAGCTGGCCTTGTAAGGACTGAGCAGCTCTTAGTGAACTCTCTGTCAGCAGATGCACCAGCCTCGTCCGTCCACCGTCATACATTTCCCCAGATATTTTTCGACGTATCCCACACAAAGGTTCACTTGAAGTTTCATTTTGAAATTATATTTTAAGTTTCACTTGAATTGTATTTAAAAAATTCTAAATGGTCCTTCTGACTCTTTCAGGCCAAAAATGGTTATGCGCGTTTAGAGGAAAATAAAAAAACAGCAACACCAAAACAAATACTGTCTGTCGTACAGAAAGGATTCTTATTTTTTCTGTTTTGTTTATTTTAGTTTCCTGCAAGTATGCCTTCCAAAAGAACACATACTTGGTTCACAGAAAATGAAAATATTTGGAAAATAATTCAGTGTTAAAGGGCAGGAATTGATAATAAGGTCAGTCACATTTGACTGAAGCAGTAAAATGAGTGATTACGACATCGTTAGGCTTTAGGGCCACATAAAGCTGTAAACGTCACAAAGTGATGTCTGTTACAGACTCAGGCTCTGCTGTTTTTATTGTAAACCAAATTGTTCAAGCCGGTGGTTCCCAAAGTAGGGGGCGTGGAACTACTGTAGAAGGAAAGGGGGCACAGCGAGGCAAATAAATTCCATCCACCGTAACTACTGTAGAAGGAAAGGGGGCACAGTGAGGCAAATAAATTCAGATTTTAATATTTCCATCCACCGCGGGGACGTTGAACTGATTTGTAACTCCATCACCTTTGTTCAATGAAAGTGGACGTTTTGTAGGAATTATGGTTAAAAAAAACAAAACAAAGTTCACTGGAGTTTTCAACCACTGCTTTAATCACTGGTGAGGTGGACGTTGACATGTGCTGCGGTCAGACTAGTGGCCGCCTCCTTCACCGTGGGACGACGGGGGTTATTTTTACTTGGTAAACACAGACGCCGGATCGTGTGCTGGCATCCTCCGAAACTCTTCTCACTCAATGACTCGCATTCAGCCTGGATGGATGAATTAACTCACCCTGACAGACAGAGACAGAGAGAGAGAGAGAGAGAGAGAGAGAGAGAGAGAGAGAGAGATGCTCCCCCCTCTCCTCTCCTCTCCTCTCCTCTGCTCTGTGTTGATACATTAATGTGCTGCAGGCTTTGTCACAGTGGAATCTCCTGGACTGTGTTATGTAATATTTTCCTAAACTGCAGAGTCAGTGGTGACGTCCTGGTCAACACAGACGACCCGTTGCCCTGAGAGCTTTTCCTGACAGACAATCGATACTGAAACCTTGTAATCTTTTTTTTTTCCAGAGTGATGCTGGTAAGACCTACTGAGTAGAGAGTTAAAAAATTTAAGTCATTTACAGAGACCAGTAACCAGTTAAGTAAGTCAGTGCAGACGTTTGTCTCCTGGTATCACTGGAGACCGATGACAGGACACGGTCTAGTCTTTCAGCAGCTCTCAGCTTTCACCTTATGAAAGTGTTGTTTTCTACTACATACAAATGTCCCTCTCAATAATTCAGCACTACACCGACATGAACCCGCAGCAGCAGCAGCAGCAGCAGCAGCTGAGCTAACGTGTAGCTGTAGCCGAGACGACTACAGACGAGGTGAGGATGGAGTTGATACAGTGTTAATGTGAGCCTCTGCTTCTGTCTTCACAGCTTCTACTCGTCCGAGATCATTTGTGGTCTCCAGTTTCTACACTCCAAAGGCATCATCTACAGGTCAGAGCAACAATAATCCCTACATTACTGGACAAACAGTGTTAACTCTGACGCCCTGAACGATACGTACGAACGATCACCAAAAATCTGTCCGTTTCCTGAACATTCTTGGTTTCACAGCCCCACACATTTTGACACCTTTGTTGACACCTGGTACGTAGCTGTGAGTGGAAACTTCTCAAGAACCTGACCTTTGAACGTTCTGCAGAAAAGTAAATGAAAATGTAATTACAGTTTACGGTCAAAGGTAAAAAGAAAAAAACAAAAAACAAACAAAAAGCACCTAGAAATTAACTGACTGGTATTGCACATTGTAGAGAAATTAAATAATAGTATTTGGTGATTGTTATTAAAATTAGCAAAACCTTTGTTTTTCAGCCACTACTTATCTATATGTAGTGAATATATATATATATATACATATATATATATATACATATATATATATATATTTTTTTTTTTTTGGAAATATTTCAACCAATAAGTGTTTGTGGATTTCTGTTGTCAATTTTAACCAAGTGAAACAAAAACAACCACAGGAAGTGATCGTGCAGGCTGGCCTTGAATTAAAGTCCTGATAATGCGTTTCCTCTTTGATGCCTTTTCTTTGGTGCTGTAGTGAAGCTGCGTTTCATTCACGGCGTTCCCTGGTTGTTTAATCCCAAGTCATTCAATCCATGTTTTAAATTTTAAAAAGTAATTTGGTGTATTTTTGAACAAACGGCATTTCCAGAGTACTTGGTGTACACGTCAGACAAATACCAGTAAAACTACAATCTGAAGTTTTATTGTATTTGAACTTTTGAACTTTTACTTGTTAAACATGAACTCTTATTAAGAAATAAATTAAATGCCTCTAATACTCTCAAAGGCATTTTAGGGTGTTACTGAGTTCTGGTGAATTGGTTACAGGTTTGGGTATAAATAAGTTAATTCATAAGAGCTTTTTTAAATACACTTTCCAAACTTTTTATTTGTTTTCAGAGACCTTAAGTTGGACAACGTGATGCTGGATCACGAGGGACACATAAAGATCGCAGACTTCGGCATGTGCAAGGAGAACGTGTTGGGAGAGAATCGTGCCACGACCTTCTGTGGCACTCCGGACTACATCGCTCCAGAGGTACGGCCCACGGAGAACCGTCCACCGAGGCTCCACTTGTCTGAAACCCTCTCGTGTCCGAGTCTCTAACGCTTCGTTTCTGTGTAAACGTCAGATCCTGCTGGGACAGAAATACTCCTTCTCAGTCGACTGGTGGTCGTTCGGCGTGCTGCTGTACGAGATGCTGGTCGGACAGTCGCCGTTCCACGGAGATGATGAGGACGAGCTGTTTGAGTCCATCCGCATGGACACTCCTCACTACCCCCGCTGGATCAACAAAGAAGCCAAGGACTTGTTGGAGAGGGTCTGTAGCTCTACTCCTGACAAACCAGTTTTAACATTTTTTAAACTGAATCATATGACAAGAGCTTCACTTTAAAAAGAAGAACTCTTAATACGTTTTATAAGCCAGCGGTCCACAACCTGTTTTGTACCAAGGACCGGTCGGCTGGTACCGACCGTTACTGCTGACCACTTGTTGATTTACATTAAGGATCATTACATTTTCAAAATAAAACATTTTTAGACTTCTGTTAGTATTTTAGTCTCAATGACATTATTTCTAAATATTGACAGATTATCTTTAAAGGAAGAAAGTCAATAGTGAGTGGATTCTCTCTGAATTAAGTAAATTAGTAAATTATCTATGGACTGGTACCGGTCCACGGACCAGGGCTTGAGGATCCCTGCTGTTGCGCCACTGTTAAAATGCACAGAAATCACTCCAATCCATGAACTCCATATTAATAAGACGCTCGTTTAGATTCTTACTGTTTCAGCAATGTTTATTTTATGTCATATTAATGAATATTAATTTATCTCAATCATGATTATTTGATTATTTGAATTTTACAAATTTTCCCATGTTTTCCTGCAGATGTTTGAGAGAGATCCCACTCGCAGGCTAGGGGTTGTGGGTAACATTCGTTTGCACCCCTTCTTCGCGGTCATAAACTGGCAGGCTCTGGAGAGAAGAGAGGTGGAGCCTCCCTTCAAACCTAAAGTGGTGCGTGTCTTTTATCGTTTCATTGTACACGTAACCGTAATGTCACCGTGTCATTACACCTGCTGAGTCATGTTTGTGGTTGATTACAGAAAGCGCCCAATGATTGCAGCAACTTTGACCACGAGTTCCTCAGCGAGAAACCTCGTCTCTCCTACAGCGACAAGAACTTCATCGACTCCATGGATCAGTCGGCGTTTGCTGGCTTCTCATTCATCAACCCAAAGATGGAGCACCTATTAGAAAAGTAACCG
>NC_024317.1:3709974-3719786 GCF_000523025.1 Cynoglossus semilaevis | reverse complement strand
AATAATAATAATAATAAATAAAAAGACAGTAGGCTGCAAACCTTACATTCCTCTGCTGTCATCTGCAGCCATCCGGTGTCCCATTTACTAAGATTCAGTTATGAAGAGGCAAGTCAAGAATTATCTGTACTGTATTCCTCAGCTGTAGATTCTATTGATAAGGCGACTGCATGTATAGAAATCCCTGAAACTTTATTCTTATTTGTTGCTAATTAATTGTTTTCTTACGTCCCGTCTTCGGATGAATCTTGTCCGTTGTGTGTTTTACTCAATGGTGCCATGTTAAGAACAAACGTAGACAAAGCTAACGCTGCATGTGAGCGTCTGAAAGGGTTGCAAAGGGACACAGCCGGGTCTGCAGAAGAGCTGGGTAATGGTACGTGACTGTAAACGACGAGTATGAAGTCACAAAAATGCTGTGTATTATACTGTTCATGTAAAGAATGTTGTTGTTGTTGTTGTTGTTACATGATTATTGGTTATTTCAGGATGTATTGTTTTTATTTTTTACTGTCTCCATATTTTACATCTAATAATAAAAAAAATACACATCAACTCCAAAGTCTATTGTTTGTTTTTTTTAAAATATATTTCCATGTGTGAATGAGCAGAACTGTAGACTCTTGTTAGCGGTTAAGTTCACGTGTCTACGATTTAGCAGCATCTAGTGGTGAAATTACAGGCTGAAAGTCATTCATATCACCATCTCTGTCTATGTGGAAAAAGATGCGTTAGCGTTCAGTCATTACTAAACAAAACAAGGGTCTCCTTTAACAGACAATAATAAACTGAGCGTTTTATTTTAATTTACCTGATAAGCTTTAAGAGTATTTACAAAAATGCAAACAGTAATATTTCTATAGTACTGGATGCCGTGATAACTTTCCCCGAGATAGAATTTGTATAGACTAAATTCTGTGTACATTGTAAGAAGGATAACACCACCCTCTAGCGGCAGTAGATTTAGACGCAAGCCTTTTTAGAGCCAACTTTTAACTGGTCATTTCACGTGTCATATATACAACGCAACAAAAAGCCTTTGACGTCAAAACGTAAATTTAAATTTAATGATGTCAACACGTGCAAGCAACGAAAACGTTTGCAGTTATAAAATATGAGCCTATATCGATTGTCAAAGTGATAACATTGCCCTCTAGCGGCAGCAGATTTAAATGCAACACTCTATGACGTCAGCACGTCGTCAGCACGGTGTAGCGTGTTCACGTACACTGTGTACGGAAGTGATGTCTCTCTACCGCTGTCATCTTTCCTGTCCGTATGAACTCGTCCGTAGTTTACAGTAGTTTTGTCTTAATGATTATTTTCTTATGAAAAAAAATCGGGTTTTGCTTCTCGAATGTTCCAATGAGAAAGTTAGCGCTTGTTGCGGCTCAGAGGACGAGTGTTTCCCAGCATGAGTTCACAGGAGGTGCTGAGGAGCGCGTCCATACTAGCGTCCTACAATGTGGTGCTACAGGTACAGAGAAGAACAGAGTTCCATAAAGAACATAAATCTGAACTCGTGGTTCTGTTTAACCTGGTTTCTTTCGCCTTCAGGTCTCGTTCCGGATTCTCACCTTTCTGCTGAATGCCTTCACGCTGCGGTTCGTGTCTAAAGAGCTGATTGGTGTCGTCAATGTCAGGTGATATTATCACTCAATCAGGCTAAAAATACGGTTTTAAATCTGGACAGGGTTAGATTTAGACTTTAACGTTTATGAGGAAATATTAAATCGAGGTGTGGAAGAGTTAGTAAACGCTACATGGAATACAGAAAAGGATTGAAAAAACTTGTCCAGTGTTGTTTTAATCGTCATACAGAGATGTTCACACAGCTCCGTTTTTATTGGAGAAGTGAAAATAAATGTTACAGCACATTTCGGGCAAAATCTTGTGTTCAGTGTGCTACAGATGAATGAGACCAAATTCAATTTGTTTGTGTTTTTGTTTGTTTGTGTTTGTGTTTGTGTTGTGCAGGCTCACCCTCCTCTACTCCACATTAGTGTTTTTGTCCAGAGAGGCTTTCCGCAAAGCATGTCTGAGTGGAGAACAAACCTCTGGACCGAACCACAGCTGGAGACAAGTCATCAACCTGCTGTGGCTGACGTGAGTTCAGATTATTGATGTCTGATGTATGATAGTCGTTTTTTTGTCTGTGTTTTTTTTTAGAGAAGAAACCACTCTCTGTTTTAATTCTAAATAAAATGTAAAAAGTTCTTATTGTTTTTACATTTCTTTCAGAAGCAACAGCTCAGTGTCAACCCTCGGTTCTTTTGTGATGAATAAATGGGAACCATAAATCATTAGTTTGTGCTGTAGTTCATTAAAAAGGGATTGTTGGTTTCTGTGCTAAAATGTTAAGCAGATTTCTGGGTTTTGTGAATTAGTTTTGTTTCTGCAAAGTGAAATAATGCAGGTTTCTTATGTAAAAGTATTTTATTTGTAAAAGTAAAAAAACCTCCCTCATCCCTCATCGTCACCTGCTCCCCCAGGCTTCCTCTGGGGTTGGTATGGGCCGTCCTGCTGGTCCCTGTGTGGCTGTGGCTCCTGGAGGTCCCAGATCCTCAGACCGTCCCGTACTACGGCCCCGCTGTGGTGCTGTTCGGTTTGGCCGGAGTGCAGGAGCTGCTGGCCGAGCCTCTGTGGTTCCTGGCTCAGGCTCATATGTTTGTCCGTGTGAAGGTGGTCTCTGAAAGCGTAGCCATGATCGCTAAGTGCCTCATAACCGTGGCACTGGTGGTGACAGCTCGGGACTGGGGACTTTATATTTTCGCAGCTGCTCATGTGAGAAATTAGACAAAGTGTCTGTCAATATTCCTCTAAATACGTCCTTAATTAAATGAAAAATAATTTCATTTTGCCTGTAGGTGGCGTACACAGCTGTTCTGGTTCTGTGTTACGTGCTTTACTTTATCCATTTCCTGGGCTCAGAAGAAGCTCACAAGAAGAATTTTCCTGTGAAAAGTGTTCGGGATCTCCTGCCCTGTGGACTGAATGGAAAGGTATTTGACAAAAACAGAAGAAGTCACAAATGAAAAGAGGCAGTTTGTTTCAGATGGTTATTGTTTCCGTAGCCTCTGATCGACTGGTCCCTCGCCGGTCTCACCTGGAGCTTCTTTAAGCAGTCCTTCCTGAAGCAGCTGCTGACAGAGGGCGAACGCTACGTCATGACCTTCCTGAACGTCCTCAGCTTCGGAGACCAGGGTGTCTACGACATCGTCAGTAATCTGGGCTCCATGGTGGCTCGCTTCATCTTCTGGCCCATTGAGGAAAGTTTCTACATCTTCTTTGCCAAAGTACTGGAGAGAGGATGCGACGTGGAGAAACAAAAACAGGTCAGATGTTAGAAGAGTAAACAGTTTTTGTTTTTTTTTTAGATTAGCTGTCAAAACTTGACCTTCTCCTGTGACCACAGGAAGAGGTCTCCGTGGCTGCCGACGTCCTGGAGAGTCTGCTGAAGCTGGTCACGCTGATCGGTCTCATCATCACAGTGTTCGGATACACCTACGCTGACCTGGCTCTGGACATTTATGGTGGTTCCCTGCTGAGCAGTGGTGCAGGTCAGTGAGCCGTGACAACAACATAATGACACGTAACAAAAATATATGTTTGACCTATTTAAATTGAAACATTTCAGACATTAATTTGTTGAATTTTGTCAATCTTGTTCTTATTCAAACATAGTTCCTGTTGAACAAAGTGAACGTTTGAACGTTGTTTATTTCAGGTCCAACGTTGCTGCGCTGCTACAGCTGCTACGTCCTCCTCATGGCTGTCAACGGTGTGTCGGAGTGTTTTGTATTTGCTGCCATGAGCCAAAAAGAGGTCGACAAGTAAGAATGTCAAAAACACACACAGACACTGACTTTGTTCACCTTCGTCATTTAACACTTTTTGTTTTTTTGTTTCCTCAGGTACAACCTGGTGATGCTGGCTTTTTCCGTGTCCTTCCTCTTCCTGTCCTACGTCCTCACCCGGTGGGCTGGAGGTGTGGGCTTCATTCTGGCAAACTGTCTGAACATGGGCCTCCGCATCCTCCACAGCCTGCTCTACATACACAACTATTTCAGGCACAGTCCGTGGAAACCTCTGCGGGGCCTGCTGCCCTCCCCCCTCCTGCTGCTGACTCTCTTTATCAGCGCGGTCGTCCCAGGAGTTTCTCAGGTACGCCACGAGCCGTGAACACTGCGTCTCTGTGTGAAAATCGCGCTGACGTCTGTGTTTTCCTTCGTTTTCAGAGTGTTTTCTGCTGTGACCGAGGATGGTTACTGAGGCTGCTCCACGTTGGCTGTGGAGCCGTGTGTCTTTTCTGCGTTCTGGCTGTTGTCGTTGTCACGGAGACTCGACTCGTTCAGTTCGTGGAGAGTCAACTTTTGCCTCAGTACAGAAAAAAACGCACTTAGATTTGACCAAAAATGGCAGAAAACTTGAAGCTACAATGGGTGGATGAAGTGGGGAGTAATCATGGTTACTGACTGTGTGAACGCTAGGAAGGAACAAGTGACCTCTGTGTGTGGGTCTGTGTGTGTGTGTGGGTGCGCGTGTGTGTGTATTAGGGCTATTTTTACTGTAACATTCCTGGGTTTATCGTGATCAGTTTCAGGATGTCATTATAATGGGAAAAAATCATGCATTTTAAAAAAAGAAAAAAAGCACTGAAAGTGTTTGAAGTTATTTTATACAAATAAAACTGTAATTTCTACAGTGTGTTGTTACAGTCTGATTAAAAGACACTGAATCAAATCAAAGTTTTTGGGTGAAACTGTTGTTTCTCAGATAATTACTGTGGCTTGTTTGCCTTGACCACACAGTTAAGGAAAACAAACAGGAAGTAGAATTTTCACTTCCTGGTTTCACCCCTCGTGTTCTTCGGTTTTTACTAAAGAAAGACTTTATTATTTAGTTATTTATTTATTACAGCTGCTCCTTTAATTAAAAAAAGATAATTTAACTTATCACTTCATGGAGTGAATCAGTGTGTGGCAGCCATTTTAAAAAAAAATTAAAATCGGTTTGGATCTCTCCGTTTATATAACATCTCACTGTAGTTTTGGATCCTGTGAATGTGTTGGTACAGTTTAATATCATTTGTGATGATCTCTTGTTAATTATGTTATATCTGAACTAAGTTACTGTGGTCGACGGTGGTGAGAAAGTTCCAGAGAAGGAGACAGAAGTTGTGTTTTTCTTGGGAGACCGTGAGCCACCAGTTGCAGCAGTGACCTAATCATTGTCTAATGATGCAGCAGGAAAGATGAGGGACCATGAGAAAGACCAGAGGCAGGGACAGAGGAGGAGGAAGGAGGAGGAGGAGGAGGAGGAGTCTGAACACTCATTACATCATTTGTTAGTCTTTAAAACACATTTATTGTCCACTGGAGAATCTCTGCTGCTTTTGTTGAACATAGAGCTGGGCTGAGTGTGTGTTCAGCTCCACGGCCTTAACCTCAGAGAAGTCTTCACCCTGACGGACAACAATGTCTCAGGTACGTCCACTTTGGAGTTCTTGAACGCAGCAGAATGTAGAATTTGTGTTGAATGTTGTTTTATTTGTTTGGTCTTCCTGTGTCTTTCCAGCCGGGACAGGAAGAGGAACAGATGCAGCGTCCTGAAGTGAGGGACGAGGATCTGAGTGAAGCAAGAAGTAATCTTGGTGTTGGTGGTCCTGCCAAGAGCAAGACCCTGGAAGTAATGGAGGAGTGTGGGAAGTTCAAGTGTGTGTGTGTGTGTGTGTGTGGGAGTTGGGTTCTCTAATGATTCTCAAGTTTCCACTCCATATACAGGGGAGAGAGGGGGGAGGTAATGATGGGAGGGTCCCCTTAAACCATCTCTCTCTCTCTCTCTCCTCTCATGACAAATGAGGAGCATGTGTTTATAAAACAGGGAGAAACCCAGAGCCTCACACACTACTTTTTTTTCTTCTTACTTTCTTTTACAGAGAAAATGGGAAAAGCAGCTCCATCTGTGTTCAGTGGAGCGAGGTCTGGAGGAGAGACCGCGTTCAACACACGCTCCGCTCGGCCAATCAGGAAGTAGCTGTTTACACACTCTCTGACTGGGGTTGGACCACGTTAGGGTGTCAGCGCTCCAGCCCTATGTCAGTTCATTAAAAATAAGTTTAAATTTAACATTTTAACTCACTGGTGACTGTAACTGAGATGGATGATTCCCAGACTTCCAGAAATCCTGAATCCTAAATTATTTAATTGAGTGTCTGGACCTGGAACAGGTCGTGAAGAAACTGGTGATTTTTTTAACAATTGATTTCCATCATTATGGAAAAAATACGGTAAAAAAAATCTGTAAAAATACATTGTGGAACACATACACGAGGGATGGCTCCAGTAGACAATATTCTGAAATACACCTTATTTTTTTCTGTTTATTCCATGTTTATTAAAACACTTTTCACTGATAATAATTTGTAGATTTAACAGTGTAACTGCCTTGATTTCAGTTGTAAAGGTGGGATCTGTCTCTTTAAGCATCACTTAGATGTGTTTAATTAAGTGTTTAAATTTGGGCTCTCAGATGAGTTAAATTTGATTAATCTGAATAATCATGAAAAATTGTTTTATGGATTTGTTTTGGAAAATAAGCAAAAATATAATTAAAGATATAAGTTCATACAGCTGCTGGATTTCAGTCTTTACTGTGAGACTTGACTTGAACTTGACTTGTCGCGTGTTGCCGGTGTCCTCAACAATATTGATCAGTCTGCAGTCCAACGGTCGTAACAGTCATTTTTCCGGTGAGCCGAATGCTATTTATTCATTTAAATCTGACCGGTCAGTCAAACCCGCCGGGCTGGGCCAATCACGTCCATCAACACTCCTCCTTCAGGTGTTCGTTCTCCGCTCGGCCTATTAACACAGCCTATTGGTTCGTTCATTAACTGACAGGTAGCTGGTCCAATCACGTTATTGAAAGCCTCCCCGGTGACGGAAGCGTGTGTTGTGAACTTGGCTAATTGTTAGCGACTTCGGTTTATTTTTAAAAAAATAACGTTTCTTGCAATTATATACATCTTGTTTTAGAATAGACGTAAACGGAAAAGAAGCGCAGAGAGGCTGCGACTCAATAAAAGCAGACTCTTCAGACGTCAGAAGATCAAATTTACCAAAATCTACGATACGTTTGTCAACAACAGGTCCATCAATGGAAGCTATGGCGGCCGATAATGGCGGCGGCAGCGAATGTCCTGCGGTAAGTGACTGTTTAAACGGCCTAATATAAACATGTTGGGTTATATTTTCATATGGCAATGTAATGTAGAAGACACAGCTGATCAATAACTTTTAAAGGTTTTTGGATATAGAGTTAACTGAACATTAGTGAGTGACGTTTTGTTAGTTCGACCTGTATTTGACAATGAGTCCAAACATCTTTTAATCTGTTGGATTTTGGTGTCCTAAATATTTAAAGCACAAAGATAATGTAAAATAAACAAAAAAGGATTAACAGTTTCTACCTTATTTGTGTTAGAACTTATATTTACTTTATTAGTCACAGTCTAGGCAACCAGTGAAATTCTTCATGAGAATTATGGGCCTTGTGAGTCAAGGAAAAACTAAATCTTGGACAGTGCACACTTAAACAAAATAATTCACATTTTTATGTATGAAAACAGAAATAAGTTGAAATACTACCAAATGAAAAATAACTGAGTCAACTTATTTTACCCCATATTTATTTTAAAAAAGTTAGAAAATTAAAGACCATTTCAATGAACCTGCTTCTTGTTGCTGCTTTTTACAATGTGGTCGGTTAGTAAACTGTGGCGCCGACGATGTCCAGATGTTAAAACTCATCTGTTCATCTTTCATTTTCCTAATCCCTCTAAAAACAAGGCACAATAGAAACGGACCTTGTTTTTTTTCCTTTACATTCCTTCCAATGAAAATCATTTCATGATTTATTTCCACATACTTTGTTGAAGTCACTGTTCCTGGTGAATCTGCTCAGTGTGATGACGGTGACATCCAAACCACCGACACATCATTTCCATTTATAAACAATAAAACTTAAATTTTATTAGAACAAAACTACTACAGTAAATACAGCACAGAAACGGTGGTTGGTGACAAAAGTGAAACCATGGAAGTTTGAAGCGAAGGTATCACCAGTTCCGTCTTATGAAAGGATATGACTCCAGTTTTACTTCATGTACTTGTGATGTTGGTCTTGGAGGATTTTGGCCGAGGACTTGGCGTCGTAGAAGAGCTCGTTGATCTCCTCCACCTGCTCTCTCTCCACGTTCTCTTTACCCTGAACTCGGCCCAGCAGATGAGCCGGCGTCAGCAGCTGCAGAGAATATCTGCAAGAAAACAGGATTCCATCAGGACGCTGGGGTTTTCAGCAGAAGTGTTAAACCTAAAGTGAAGTCTTCACTTATTTCAGTCATCATCCAGTCGGACCCTTTACCTGAGGGTGGTCTTTGAGCCGATCTCTGCCAGGTGGGCGAGAGCTTCCTCACTGATAGTGATGCCCTCGGTCTGAGCTCGGATCTTGATGATCTGAAAATCAACAGCCAAAAAGTGTCAGACTTTTAACGACACCAACTTCTTCTCCATCATAGAAGAAGACTGTGGTGGACTCACCTGCTTCATCTCCTGTGGTGTGTACAGCACCGTGCGGATGATCATGACTCTGTCCAGTAAGTCCCGGGGAATCCCATGTGGAGAGCTGATGTCCTCTGTCCCTCTGGTGGACAACGCGAGCATGTTAAAGCCACAAATCTGTCACCTCAGTAGAAATACGTTTGTTAAAGAACCGTTGACTTCTTACTTGATTAAACAGTTGCCTCTGTTTGATGCAAACACAACGATGGGTGCGATGGAGCTCTCGAGCGCTCGGTGGAGGTAGGTGAAGCATTCGATGTCCAACATGTGCACTTCATCCACAAACAGCACACCGGGAACCAGCTCAGCTACGCCCTGGTCGATGTAGCGATTCACCACCTTGTTGATCTCAGCACGTAGTTTATCTGAAGGCAAGAAATTGATTTATTTAAATTTTTAAAAAATATACAAGATTTGTTTGATTTTTCACATTTAAACTTTTATTTAACAGTTTACAAAATAATTTATTTTCTTTTTTTAACCTTAGGTGTCCTCAATTCCATATTTGCATTTCAGGTGTAAGTGTGAGTAGCGGTCTTTTTTTTTTTTTTCCAACCTGTGATTTCTGTCTTTTTTGGCTTCATCAGTTGTCCCATCATGGAGAGAATGTCCTGTCCTCCCTGCAGTCAATTCCCAAATGATGAATTAATTGTAAAGTATTTACATGAGTTAAACTTTTCTATAATGTTATGTTACATCAGGAGACTCGTACCTGTGGCCTCGCATTTGCAATATCCAGGTCGTGTAGTGTGACGTCTTGGACGATCTCCTTCTTCTTGTGGACGTCACCCTTGGGCAGGGGCACGTACTCTTCTGCCTCCAGATCAAACTCTGTTGCAAATGTGTCACAACGACCTTGTCTCTGCAGAAACACAGCCACAGAGGAGAGTTTTTTGTCAAAAAGTCAGAGAAATGACACACGTTTTCTAACAAACGTGAATTGTCACTGAACAACAACGCAGCCAAGAGAAAGTACAGGAGCACGGAGGCCGAGCAGGTGTTTGACTGAACCTGGTGCCAGCTCCAACACAGAGAGCAGGCCGGGGGATGAAAGGGTTCGAGGAGCTGCTGTCAACAGCAACAAATCCGTGTCGTCCAGCTCCCCCGACAGGAGCCGACCTGCTCCTCCAGCCCACCTGTACTGATTAAAGGAACCCTCGACGTGCGGGGGGCGCGTCGGCCGCGCCGGGG